>NC_136269.1:129607216-130004748 GCF_964187855.1 Myxine glutinosa
TGATTCATCAATGGGTTGTACCGCTAAACTGGGCGCCCCGTTTGCGTCCCATTAGTTGTTGGATGTTAAGGATCTCACCGTGTTTTCCACAAAGAGAAGGCGAGCTATCGCCGGCACTCTGAACAAGTTGACGGCAGAGATACTGTACTTGCACGGCATGATAACCACGTGTCGCACGATCTCTTGTCATGGTCCACAAGATTATCACAGAGAGGTGCAGCTTCCAGCGTTTCGAGATCTGATCCAGGCCTATCCAACGAGACCGGTCCCAGCGTTCTAGGCCCGGTGGTTGTCTCAGACGGACCCGACAACGGCAGTGTTCATTTTAACTCGATTCGATTCGAGCGCCGACGTGCCGGCGAACAAAACCGGTCATATCTTTTGAACGCGTGGCTCGATTTTTACAAAATAAACTTTTTTCTTGAAGGTCTGAACCGTGCGCTCAAAACGATACCGAGTTTGACCCTGAGAGAGCCGTTTTGCGCCGGCAAAGTCGCCTTGTGTGACGTGAGGACCACGTCGTGCTGCATAGATTATCATAAATTATCATATCATTATCGGCGGCGTTATATATCATTAGCGCTATACGACAGAGATACTGTACGTGCACGTCAAGATAACCACGTGACCGGAGCCCACCTGGCGGCGGAAACTCAAAATAACCGAAATGCGTAAACTAAAATGCAGCGCTATACGATAGAGATACTGTACGTGCACGGCAAGATAACCACGTGACCAGAACCCACCTGGCGGCAAAACTCAAAATAACCGAAATGCGAAAACTAAAACGCAGCGCTATACGACAAAGATACTGTACTTGAACGGCAAGATAACCACGTGACCGGGGTGGCGAAAGCTCGTAACTCGGATCTCGGCTCGCATCTCAAAGCAATAAACTGCCAGAGTGACGGCTCGTATCTCGAAAAACTCGTAAGTTGGGGCACTCGTAAGTCGAGGTTCCACTGTATATATATATATATATATACACACACACTAGCAGAAGTACCCAGCATTGCAGGGGCGGGGGAGGGGAGGGGGAAGGGGAGGGGGAGGGGGAGGGGGAGGGGGGGAGGGGAAGGGGGAGGGGGGAGGGGGAAGGGGAGGGGAGGGGGAAGGGGAGGGGAGGGGAACGGGGGGGGAGGGGAGGGGAGGAGAGGGGGGAGGGGAGAAGAGGGGGGAGGGGGGGAGGGGGGGAGGGGAGAAGAGGGGGGAGGGGGGGAGGGCGGGAGGGCGGGGGGAGGGGGAGGGGAGAGGAGGGGGAGGGGAGGGAGGGGGAAGGGGAGGGTGGGAGAGGGAGCGGAGGGGGGAGGAGGGTGAAGGGAGGGGGAGGTGGGGGAAGGGGGGAGGGTAAGGATGGAAGGGGGAGGGTAAGGGGGGAAGGGGAAGGGGAAGGGGAAAGAGTAGGGGTAGGGTGTAGGAGGAAGGGAGGGGGGTAGGGTGGAGGGGGAGGGAGGGTGAAGGGGAAGGGGGGGAAGGGGAGGATGGAGGGGGGAGGGGAGGGCAGAGGGGGGAGGGGAGGGAGAGGGGGGAGGGGGAGGGGAAGGGGAGGATGGAGGGGGGAGGGGGAGAGAGGGGGGAGGGGAGAGAGGGGAGAGGGGAGGGGGGAGAGGGGAGAGGGGAGGGGGGAGAGGGGAGAGGGGAGAGGGGAGGGGGGGAGAGGGGGGAGGGGAGGGGGGGAGAGGGGTAGGGGAGGGGAGGGGGGAGGGGGAAGGGGAGGGAGGGGTGAGGGGGGAGGTGGGGGGAGGGGAAGAGGAGGGTGGGGGGGAGGGGAGGAGGAGGGGGAGGGGAGGGGGAGGAAGAGGGGGAGGGGAGAGGAGGGGAGGAGGGGGAGGAGGGGGAGGAGGGGGATGGGGAGGTGTGGGAAGGGGAGGGGGAGGGGGAGGGTAAGTGGGGAAGGGGAGGGGGAGGGGGGAGGGGAAGTGGGGAAAGGGGGAGGGGGAAGGGGGAAGGGGAGGGGGAGGGGGAAAGGGAAGGGGGTAGGGTGGAGGGGGGAAGGGAGGGGGTAGGGGAGGGAGAGGGGGGAGGGGAAGGGGGGAAGGGGGATGATGGAGGGGGAGGGGGGAGGGGAGACGGAGGGGGGGAGGGGAGGGGGAGGTAACATTACATTACACACACAGAAACTGTGTTTTATGTTCAATGGTCTGGCGGCGGGGATGGAACATCACGTGATCGCTCTGAGCGAATCAGCGCGCTGCTCTGCCACCGGCTCAGATTCCGTGTATAATATTCCTCGCTGAAAAAAAATCTATGTGAAACATGCTACTATCTATGCTAAATCATGCTAAATCATGCTAAATGCTAATCATGCTAAAATCTATGCTACTTGCTGTGAGTTTATGGCGGCAAGGAACATCACGTGATCGCTCTGAGCGAATCAGCGCGCTGCTCTGCCACCGGCTCAGATTCCGTGTATAATATTCCTCGCTGAAGAAAAATATGGATCTAAAGATGAAAGAAAAAAAAACCTATGTGGTGTGAATGGCAATGTTCCTCGCTGAAATGTGAAAAAACGCAATCGCTTTTCGCTCTGAATTACGTGCGAACGCGTAACTGTGAGTTTATGGTGGCAAGGAACATCACGTGATCGCTCTGAGCGAATCAGCGCGCTGCTCTGCCACCGGCTCAGATTCGTGTGTAATATTCCTCGCTGAAATGCGCTGAGGTAAAAATATGGTAAAAAAAATATTATGAAATAATTTTTTTTAGGTCGGCCATGTTCTTCCCAGGCTCAATGGCCATGTCTATGCCAAATATCAAGCACGTGAGCCTCTCCGTTTAGGAGTCTATCGGTAACATTACACACACACACACACAAACTGTGTTTTATATATATATATATTCAGAGCATGAGCGTTGGGGTTTCTTGGAAGACTGTGAGTACTATATCTTATTCCGACGAGAGCATTTTGTGCATTCCACCCCTCTTCCTTCCCAATAAAAAAAATGAAAAGCGCTAATTACACCGTTGGATTGGAAAACAGAATCCGAGATGCGATGCTTACGGTCACTGTTCGGAATGCGAAATCAGATTTGTATCACCATTATAGTTCGAATAAATGAGAGATAATTTGATGTCGTTGGTTTTTGGGTTTTTTTTTTTTTTAACACGAATCTCATTTGGGGAAGAAATGTTCGGGCTGCTGCAGCAGGGATTCCATAATTTGTCATTGGAAATTTGTGAAGGCCCTATGATCTTATCAGGATTGAAAAAACACACAACACGAAATTACTCGAGGCAAACAAAAAAAACAAGCATGCAAAATTCCACATCGGTCACCGTTTTTAAGTACAACCATGTCAAGGCAGGATGTTGGATTTTGTAAACTTCGAGTTTTTTCACCGTCACCCACCCCCTGCTTCATAACGACTCTCTTCGTGGCCTCAAAACACATTCTCTTCTCCCTTGACTTTTTTTGGGTAGCACGACACAAGTCCACACCGAGTCAGCAGACATACAATCGTGTCAGACATTCTCTGCCACCACTCCATTCTTCCCTTAGGCCTCTCATGCTTTCCCAGCTCCCCCGCACCCTCTGCAACCCGCTGTGGAATGCAATGAGTGCACGGGAATGGAATGCCCAGGCAGCTGCTAATTTGGCTTTCCAGCAAGCACACACAAGCTCAGCCATACCGCACCGCATGGTCCCCAACGCACACGGCTGTTGTGCTTGAGAAATATATACACATACATATATATATATATTATATATATATATATATATATATATGTATGTGGAGAATATGGATAGATAAAGGTGATATAATATAACAAATATCATGAAACATTTACATTTTGTAGTCCATTGTAAAATTTCAATAAACATAAATGCATATTTCGCATGTGGAAAAAGTAAGTACACCCCTACATTTATCATGACTTCAGATACCTAAAATTAGAATCAGGTGCACCAGCTCAGGTGCAAATGATTAGAACATCGTTAGAGAGGATCTTGGAGGAACCTGTCTTATTTAAACCTCAGACATTTCGTTTGGTTGGCTCTTTGTTGTTGAAGTGTGCGGCGTCACCATGCCTAGATCAAAAGATCTCTCTGAGGCCTTCAGAAAGAAGGTTATAGATACCTACGAGTCTGGGAAGGGATTTAAAAAGATCTCCAAACAATTTGAAATCAATCATTGGACTGTCCGGAAGATCATCTACAAGTGGAGAAGATTCCAAACAACTGCCACCTTGTTCAGGCCAGGCCGCCCCAGCAAGTTCAGGCCAGGCCGCCCCAGCAAGTTCAGCCCGAGAGCAGACCGCAAGATGCTGAAAGAAGCCTCTAAGAGCCCCAGAATGTCATCACGGGACCTACAGGTCGCTCTTGCCACTGTTGATGTCAAAGTGCACGAGTCTATCATCAGAAAGAGGCTGCACAAATTTGATCTACATGGGAGGTGTGCCAGGAGGAAACCTTTGCTGTCCAGAAAGAACATCAGGGCAAGACTAAAGTTTGCCAATGAACACCTTGGCAAAGACCAGCACTTCTGGAACAACGTGCTCTGGACAGATGAGTCAAAGGTAGAGCTATTTGGCCACAGTACCAGAAGACATGTTTGGCGAAAACCAAAGACAGCATTTGACCACAAGAACCTGATACCAACTGTAAAGCATGGTGGTGGAAATACAGACTTGGCATTTAATATGGAATTTTTTTTTTTCTTGACTTGGGTTTACTTTCTTAACTCAGTATATCAATCTGGTGAGTGTCTTTTACACTTTGGTGATTTATTTGTTAAAATAACCATGTCACTGATTGTCTGTCGCAGCAAGAAGTCAACAACAGGATTATATCACAGGTGGCGTGGCAAAATGTACGGACAGGTGCATTTGATGATTGGCTTCACATTCGGGTATACAAGGGTTGTTGCGTTCTGTATTAGTGGAAAACCACTGCTGCACGTCTCCAAAAGTTATTGCCGCTTCCTCTGGAGATGGTCCGTCAACTCGACAATGCTGTTTGTCATGGAGTGGTGGCTTTACGAAATTACGGCATGAAACAGAGTGCTATTGCTCGGCAGTATGGCATCACTCATGGTCAGGTGTCAAAGATCCTGAAACGAAATGCTCAGAGGGGTGTCCCTACTCCAATACCGAGGCCAGGACGTCCCCGCAGAACCACAAGGAGGGATGATCTCCAGCTGCATGGGTTAGTCCGCAATGGCCGTACCAAGTCAGCTAATCAGCTTAGGGCTGAGTGGCAGCAACTGACAAATGTGCCTGTATCCAGAAGGCTAGTCAACCAACGACTGGTTCAAGCAGGATATCGTGCCAGGCGTCCCCTGAGAAAGCCACGCCTGACCAGACAACACCGCCAGCGCCGATTGCAGTGGGCCAGAGAGCACCGTCAATGGCAGCCAGGACACTGGAATCACGTGATCTTCAGTGAGGAGTCTAGATTTCTGGTCTATCGTCAAGGTGGCCGCATCCGAGTGCGCAGGCAAGTGCATGAAGCCTACAACAAAGATTGTATAGTGCCAAGAGTCCAAGCTGGAGGTGGTGGGGTGACCATTGGGCTGCTTTTCATGCAGGGGGCAAAACTGACCTGGTTGTTCTGAATGGAAACCTGAACCAGTTTAAGTACAGAGCCATTCTGGAAGAAACATTGCTTCCATTTGCTCGTGCAGCCTTTCGAGGAAACGTTGTCTTCCAAGATGACAATGCACGGCCTCATCGTGCTCGCATGATCCAACACTTTCTTGCTGACTGTGGTGTAGAGCATATGAAGTGGCCTGCCATGTCCCCGGATATGAATCCGATGGAGAACTTGTGGGCAGAATTAATGCGTCAAATCAACCACTTGGACCAGCAGCCCACCTCTGTGCATAAATTGCAGCAGGCTATTGTCACTGCATGGCAGGCGATTCCTGTCCAAACCTTGGCAAATCTCGTGAACAGCATGCCTCAACGTGTACGTGCTCTCCTGAATGCTCGTGGTGGTTACACGAAGTACTGAACTGTAATTTTACTGTCCGTAATCCCAGTCGTAATTTAACTTTTGTTTTTGTTAAAAAAAATTTTGGCTAATGTGCAAAATAAAGAGATACTTCTGGAAAACGCACAGAAGTTTAACACAGTACTGTCCGTGAATTGAGTTCGATATCAGTTTACATCACTTTCAAGGATCAATTTATTTGTTTCGAAATGTCAAATGTGGTTTTTGTTTCTTTTAAAGGTCACATTAACAAAATCTAGAATAATTTCAACATAATTCCAATGAACTTTTGGTTCCAAGACATCTTGAAAAGTTAGTTCACCCCCACAAAAAAAATATTCCATATTAAATGCCAAGTCTGTATTATGGTTTGGGGCAGCTTTGCTGCATCAGGGCCTGGGCAGCTCACCATCATAGAATCCACTATTAATTCTTCATTGATTCAGAGGGTGCTTGAGGATAATGTGAGGCCATCTGTCAGGACGTTGAAGCTCACCCGAAGGTGAACCTTGCAACATAACAATGACCCTAAACATACCAGTAAATCCACAAAGGAATGGCTGAAAAGAGAGAAATTGAGGGTTCTGGAATGGCTAAATCAAACCCCGGATCTAAATCCCATCGAGATGTTGTGGGGGGATTTGAAACGAGCTGTGCATGCAAGAATCTGGCTGCTTCCGGTCCCTCGAGCGACGAGGCCTGCTTCTATCTCTCCACGGCATCAAAGTTTGAGTGTTTTCCTGTTCGTGTCTTTGTCAAATTTCCGCTGGGTATTTTGTTGTGTATGTGTTATTGTGTGTTTCTATTTGGTTTTGGTTTTGTCGTTGTTGCAAATTTGTGTGTAATTAGTCGTCTTTTTGTTCGTGGCTCGGGTCTCTCCAGGCCCCCTCTCCCCCCCCGTCAGTGTTTTGTGAATATGGGTTCTTTCCCCCCCCCTACCTCTCACGAACATCTTACCCTTTGTCCAGCGTTTTGAAAACAGAATAAACAAACAACAACAAAAAAGTTCTATATTAATTCTTTCTCCCCTCCCGGACACGTGCTTGTTCGCTCTCCTCCTCGTCTGGACTTGTGCCCCGCCCCCTATATCTCGTTTTTCTTCCACCTCTGCTCCTGCTTTCTCAAATCCACGTTCTCACTTAGAGACTTTTCCCAGATTGTTTTTTTCATGGTTTTGTTTAAACATTATTTAAATATGTTTAAACCGCAGCCGTGATGCTGACGCCGCCCTCCCCCCCTCCCCCAGAATTTCCATGTTTTAAACGTTTCCCAGTGTGTACCCTGGATTAGAATAGGTACACCGTATCCCTCCATGTCGTAAGAGACGACTAAGAGGGTTGGCATCAGGAAGGGCATCCGGCCATAAAAACATCGCCTCAAAAAGAGAACCATGACGATTACAACTACATATGGGCAGGGTACAGCCCGAAGTGGAGATCGGTTTCTGAGGTTTGGGACATGGAATGTAGGGACAATGACAGGGAGATCAGGAGAAGTGGTGGAAGTATTGGTCAGAAGAAGAGTGGACATATGTTGTGTGCAAGAGACGAGATGGAAGGGAAGTGGTGTGAGAATGGTGAAGGGTAGGCAGGGACAGAAATACAAGTTTATGTGGCAAGGGTGCCCGGAGGTGGTGAATGGTGTTGGTGTCCTGTTTTCTGAGGGGTTTGTAGACAGTGTGGTGAGTGTGACTAGAGTGAGTGATAGGTTGATGATGGTGAAAATGATGATTGGAAAAGCTCTTGGTGAACGTCATCTCGGGATATGCTCCGCAGGTTGGTCGAAGCGATGAAGAGAAGGACAAGTTCTGGTGTGCGACAGAGAAGCTGAAGGAAAACGTGAAAGATGAGGAAGTTGTTGTGGTAGAAGGAGACCTAAATGGACATGTGGGAAGGAGTATGGATGGTTTTGAGGGAGTTCATGGGGGTTACGGATATGGTGTGAGAAATGGAGAAGGTGAAAGGATTTTGGAGTTTGCTGATTTGTTGATTTGTAATACTCAGTTCCAGAAAGAGGATAATAAGCTTCTTACATACACGTCAGGTGGGTCGACGACAACCGTTGACTACCTGATGGTGCGTAGGCGAGATAGGGGGCACCTCCGGGACACAAAGGTGATCCCGGGGGAGGAGGCTGTTTCACAGCACCACTTGGTTGTCTGCGACATAAGGGTGAAAGGTGCGAGAAGAGCTCGGCGGGTGAAGTACCAACCGAGAATGAAGGTGTGGAGGTTGAAAGAGGTGACAGTAAGGGAGGCATTAAAAGAGAGGCTGAGTAGGGTAGAGGATGATGTGGTTGAGCTTGAAAGTGGTTGGATGTCAATGAAAGCTTGTCTGTTGGGAGCCGTTGGTGAGGTATGTGGATGGACAAAAGGACCACCGAGGAACTCGGAAACATGGTGGTGGGATGATGAAGTTGGAAAGAGGATTGACGAGAAGAGGAGGAACTTCAAGGAGTGGCAGAAGGCGAAGGGTACGGTAGCAGAAACAGCAGAGCATGAAAGTTATAAGGCAGCCAGGAAGGCTGCAAAGAAAGAGGTAGCAAAGGCGCAGGAGGCATGTCGGAAAATGTTCGGAGAACGCTTGGATTCGGGAGAGGGTCAGAAAGCAGTATTCAAGATTGCAAAGCAGATAGTGAAAGAGAGGTGTGATGTGATGGGGGTGAGTTGCTTGAAGGATGAAGTGGGACAAATCGTTGTCGACCCAGATGGAATTAAAGGAATATGGAAAAGATATATGGAAATGCTGTTGAACACAGAGAATGAATGGGATGGCAACATAGAGAGTAACCCAGTTTTAGGACCGGCAGAGAAGATAACTGAGAAGGAAGTTGAGGAAGCGATAAAAGCAATGAAGGGTAGAAAAGCGGGTGGGCCGACGGGAGTTGTGGGAGATATGTTGAAGGCAGCAGGAAGTTGGGGTGTGAAGAGAATGACAGAGATCTGTAATCTGGTGGTGAAAGAAGGCCGCATTCCAGTGTATTGGGAACTGAGTACCCTCGTCCCTCTATTCAAGGGGAAAGGTGACCCTCTGGAGTGTGGCTCGTACCGAGCGATAAAGTTATTGGAGCATGGAATGAAGGTATTGGAAAGGGTGTTGGAGAGGAGGATAAGGAAGAAAGTGAAGATCGACGAAATGCCGTTTGGATTTATGCCAGGAAGAGGAACGACAGACGCGCTTTTCATTGTGAGGCAGTTGCAGGAGAAGTACATGGAGAAGAGGAAGAAGTTGTTTCTTGGGTTTGTTGATCTGGAGAAAGCATTCGATAGGGTTCCACGCAAAGTATTGACATGGGCATTGAGGAAGTTAGGAGTGGAGGAATGGTTGATCAGAGTAGTGATGGCAATGTACAAAAGAGCACGCACAGCTGTAAGGACGAAGGACGGGAACAGTGGTGAGTTTGAGGTGAAGGTGGGAGTGCATCAGGGGTCGGTACTTAGTCCACTACTATTTGTAGCTGTGATGGAGGTGCTGGCTCAGAACGTAAAGGAGGGTTTACCATGGGAGTTGTTGTATGCAGATGATCTGGTGTTGATTGCGGAAAGTATGGATGGACTGAAGGAAAAGATGAACAAGTGGAAGGAATGTATGGAGACAAAAGTCCTGAAGGTGAATATCGGAAAGACGAAGGTGATGGCAAGTGGTAAAGCATGTGGTGAGGTGGAAAGAACTGGGAAGTGGCCCTGTGCTGTGTGCAGGAAGGGTGTCGGAGTGAACTCCATTCAATGTACAATGTGCACTGAGTGGGTTCATCAAAAATGTAGTGGTCTGAGAGGGTCATTAACCAGTGTGGCAGCTACATTCAAATGTAAGGTGTGCACAGAGGGAGCTGCAGATGGAGGAAATGTTGAGTTGGATCTTGGAGACGGCGTGAAGCTGGAAGGTGTGAAAACATTTTGCTACCTCGTAGACATGCTGAATGAAGAAGGTGGATCAGACTCGGCAACGGTTGCTGGAGTGAGATGTGCATGGAAGAGGTTTCGGGAACTGAGTGGCGTGCTGATGATGAGGGGAGTGTCGTTGAAGCTGAAGGGAAAGGTGTATGCTGCATGTGTGAGAAGTGTTATGATTTATGGGATCGAGACATGGGTAATGAACGTAGAGCAGCAACGAAGGCTGGAAAGGGTTTTAAATGCAAATGGTTCGATGGATGTGCGGAGTATCGTTGAGAGAAAAAACCACCGTTTAGAGGCCATTTTTCCCCGCAAAGCGGGGGTTGGCCTTTTCGGGGACCATGGTTGTTGTTGTTTTTTGGTCCTTTGAGAGAGAGGAAGACAAATGATGAATTGCGAAAGATGATGGGAATCGAGCCTGTGATTGATGCTGTGAAGAGGAACAGGTTGAGATGGTTTGGTCATGTGTTGAGGAAGGATGAAAGTGACTGGTTGAGAAGAGTGATGGAAATGAATGCAGAAGGAAGTAGAGGACGGGGAAGACCGAGAAAGACTTGGCTAAGGATGGTGGAAGAAGAAATGCGGGCAAGGGGGTTAACAAGGAGAGATGCAGAAAATAGGGCAAAATGGAGAAGATTGTCATGGGGACCGCAAGGCTAACCCCCGCTCTAGTAGGGAAAATGGCCTTTAAAATGCATGTTGTTGTTGTTGTGCATGCAAGAAACCCCTCAAACATCGCACAGCTGCAAGAATTCTGCATGGAGGAGTGGGAAAAAATTTCGCCCAGTCGATGTCAGAGACTGGTCGACAGTTATAAGAAACGCCTACTTGAGGTTGTTTCTGCCAAAGGGGGAAATACCACCTATTAGAGCCAAGGGTGTACTTACTTTTTCCACATGCGAAATTTGCATTTATGTTTATTTAAATTATACAATGGACTACAAAATGTAAATGTTTCATGATATTTGTTTTATTATGTCACCTTTATCTATCAATATTGTTGAAATGAAGATCAAATAGCTGTATTTTGAAATATGTTGAAAAAGTCAAAACTTTACATGGGGTGTACTTACTTTTTCACGTGACTGTATATATATATAGCATATATATATATATGCTCTCCCCTTCCACTGCCCTCTTCCATCTTTCATTCAAGCTCCTCAACTCCATTCTCAACTCATGGATCTCCCTCTGCCTCCTGCTCAAACATGCCTCCTTCTCACCCCTCTCGACACACTCCTTCACTCCAAACGTGACACATGCATACTCAAACGTAAAAAATTACATTTTTAAAATGTCTTTGTTACAGTGTATTACATGGCATTATATATGTATCCGGCCATAAAAACATTGCCTCAAAGAGGGAACCATGATTGTCATGGGGCCCGCAAGGCTAACCCCCGCTCTAGCGGGGAAAATGGCCTTAAAACGATCATTCATTCATTTTTTATGTATCTATATGTATATATATATCTATATTGCAACGGATTTGAGAATCCTGTAATTGTTGTAAATATCACCCTCTGTAAATTGTAGTAATTCTTGTAAATACCTCCGTTTTGTGTGTAAAGGTCAAAGGTCGTCCCCTTAGCTAGTCCATGTACAAGCACGTAGGCCATCATAGACCTCTCTTTCGTTATTTCTTATTCTATGTTAGTTTAAGGCTCTGTTTCCCACTAGTTGACTCTGCATTGCACCAGATGAAATAAGATAGATCCCCTTTCAATTGCCCAAAACCTCCATTGCCGATTGTATTGCCAAACGCATTGCCAACCGCATTACCAACTGCATTCGTCCTCCATTAGGCACGCGGTCAGCTCGGAGAAGAAAGGCGTGTCTCCACCTCGTCATGAGAAAGAGGAGTGACCCAGCCCCCGATCAACCAACCAAGCATGAGGGGTTTGGCCTGAGAGGGCGGAGGAAAGAAACTTTGGGGAGGTTCAAGAAGATTCTAGGGCGTGGTTATATAACCCGTCACGCGGAGCCCCCACCTCAGTCCAGTTGAGGAGGAGCAGAGATGCGTAGGAGTCCAGTTGAGTGAGAGAGTTCAAGAGTTGCTTGAGAGAGAGACGCGTGAGAAGGTACCGACGAGAGGGGAAGGACCTGGAGTGCGCGACGAACTGGCATCTTGTTCAAGGGAGAGAGCGTTGACACGAGCGATTTGTTATAGACGGAGCATCCCAGTCCCATCGCTATATGCAATGTCCGCTCGCGGTGAATGATACGCGCTCGCTGCCTGCCAAGGTTTTCCCGCCACGACGCGAGTCGACTCCTGGAGCCGGACCTCGACGCCTACCGTCGGCCTGGGCCTTCTCATCCCTTCTTCCAGTCATTCCTGCCTGCTATTCCGCTTTCGTGTAAGTCTGATTGTCGTCTGTTTGTCTGTGTTGTCCTGGGGTTTAAGTAAGACAGTATAGATAAGTAGAATTGCACTGTGTCTTCTGGTCCTTCCATCCTTCTGTCTTTATTTTCTTTTCTTTCCTTCTCCTTGGTTCTTTTGATTGTGTAAATAATAGTTAGTAATAAATTAATATTTGTATTTCCTACCTTTGTTCTTCTTCTTCATGCTCGTCCGGTCGTCTTTGTGATTTCCCCATTGGAAACCTGTGGCGCGATTTTGGCCAATGTTTCAGGATCGGGTTTAGTCTCTGCTAATGGTTCGTGCCGTGGTTGCTAAACCGCTCGGCAATTAACATCTGTCCGCGGTCGCGAACGAGGTTGCGCCCCGCCTCTCCGGAGGGAGCTGTGCAACTTCAGGACTCACATCGGTCAGTCAAAAACAAAGGGGATTAATCCGCCCTTCTTAAGGGGAAAAAGGCCTAGAGATCCGCAACAATATATATGTATATTATATATATATATATATATTATGTATATATATATATATATATAGATATATATATATATATATATATATTGTCACGCAACTCCGATTAACACCAGAGTTGCGGATGCCGATCTTGAGGCTTTAACTCCGAGGCGGAAGCTCAATAGCGGATTCCAAAATCAACACCTAAAACCGTCAAGCGCACGGAATGGAGGGGAACGGCGAGAGCCCGCAGCCTTATCTATTAAAATCAAACACCCGGGTAAGCTGCGTTCAGATATATGTACAAAAAATAATATAAGGGTTTATTCAAATGAAAAAGGCAAGACAGGAAAATGCGCGCCGATAATAAATATCCTAATCGGGATCCCACACACCAGACCTCAAATACAAAACGGGGGAATATGAATTAACAAAAGAAAACACGTCTTCTGTTCAAATGTACACGGAGCTCAGGTTTATCTGTCTCGTCGTCTTGGTGGCTGCTGTCCAACACCGCTCCGTCCGGCCGATCGCACACCACGAGGTCCCTCGCTCTCAAGTCCACAAGGTCTCTCAGCACCGAGCACCAAGCACCGATCACCACGAGGTCGACAGCAGGACAGCGAGCTCCACTCGGGCTACACCTCAGCCCAACTCGGGTCGGGATCTCTGAATGACTCGACGGGGCTGCTCAAAACAAACTCCCTATGGCTCAACTGCCAACTCTGCGAACTGCCAACGCAACTCGGGCTCTCTCTCCTCGTGCTGAACTCAGGATCTCAATTCGACTCGGGTGCACACGAACTCTTGGCTCAGACCTCTCTCAACGTGCTGAACTCTCTACTCAGGATCTCAACCGAACTCGGGTGCACACAAACTCTGACTGCCGAAAATGGCGTCCGGCTCTCGGTAATATCCCTGGCCGATGACGTCACATTGGCGCACTGCTCAGCCAATCAGAGCCTCCCCCGACTCGCCGGCTCGTCCAGGTCACGCCCACTGCCGTCACTCCAGCTCTCCCGCTCCCTGCTCCTCAGTCACAGCACGTGCTATGCGAGGTGGGTAGGCCTCACACGGAGGTGTAATGGTGGCGGCCAATTGTGGCGGTGTTTCCAGCCTGATTTCTCTGAAGTCATGTCAGGGGAGAGGGCGTCATTTAGTGTTGTACTAAGGTCCTAACTAATGTTTATGTGGTCTGCAGTGCCATAATGGACAAGGTTTGACAACTAGTGAGACATACAAGGGCTCTACTGATTAACCCCGACACTAACTAACACACAAATCTCCTGGTAGATTCACAATTATACACCTTAACCGACAAAACGCCTAAACATGGACTTATTACAGGAAGTGTTCCTTATCGCGACATCTTGAAGCATGTTACCTACTCAGATCTACTCTGCCCTACATTTTGCTCTACCAAATTCACAACTACAGATATATATATATATATATACGTATTAAAATATATATAAAATACGTATTAAAAACACCTCACAGCCATAAAACACGTAATAAAAACACCTCACCACCACGAAATTAAAAACACCTCACAGCCATAAAACACGTAATAAAAACACCTCACAGCCATAAAACACGTAATAAAAACACCTCACCACCACGAAATTAAAAACACCTCACAGCCATAAAAACATGTAATAAAAACACCTCACAGCCACGAAATTAAAAACACCTCACCACCACGTCATTTAAAAACACCTCACCACCAAGTAATTCAAAACACCTCACCACAACGTAATTCAAAACACCTCATCACCAACTAATTAAAAACACCTCACCACCACATAATTAAAAGCACCTCACCACCACGTAATTATAAATACCTCACCACCACGTAATTCAAAACACCTCACCACCATGTGATTTAAAAACACCTCACCACCACATAATTCAAAATACCTCACCACCACATGATTCAAAACCACCACAACGTTATTAAAAACACTTCACAACCACGGAAAAAAAGTTTGAGGGAGTCGTTAAGTGACAACACAGACACTGCCCAGATGTGTAGATATATAGATAAATGACTGTACCTGAGTTGCCGTTTTGTCATGGTTTAAACCAATCATAATTCAAACAATTATTTTGCACAAATGTATTTGTAATATACGTGATATCACATTTTATAAACAAGTGAAGTTGAAAAAAAAAAAATTCCCAAAAAAATTCCCCAAAAAAAAGGAGAAAATTTGAAAAATTTTCAAAACAAATACCCTTAGGACATACCGACGGGAGAGATATGTGCATACCAGAAGTTTGGTATGATTTCACAAAAGTTTGAGATAGTAGTTCAGTGACAATACAGGACAGACGCTGCACAGATATATATATATATATATATATATATATATATATATATATATATATATATATATATATATATATATATATATATATATATATATATATATATATATATATATATACACACATACAGTGTATATAACAGGACTCAAAGTGACGTTGGAAGCAACCTTTACAATGTACTTTCTATCCTTAAGTGCCTGAAGTTGTTTCATCGTAAAGTTTGGATCACAGGAGCCACAGGAATCCCAAAACAGATAAAGCAATATTTAACGATTTTAAGATTTAAAAAAGTTTTTGCACATGCAAAAAAATTCCCTTACTTCAAGCTAAGATGCGGCCACTGAATGAGGAAACATGCAAGTGGAACGAGATTAAATAAGGAAAAACAAAGGCCAAAATAATTGGCAGACAACAGCATGGGAAGCCACAGTCAAACTGCCTTCATTGAACTATTCACTAATAACCAGCGATGCCGAGAGCTGAGAATGCTGAATAGCAGACATGACCTTGTTTGGAGAGAGGAGGGGGAGGGGGTAGAAGAGGTCAACCATGGCACATCACATGACCTGAACCCAACACTGTGATGTGGAGTGCTGGAGTGTTCGTTTCGCCTCATGTGTACTTTGCACTCACGAGCTCGGTGGCTTTCTGCCGCTCCGTCTGCATTTGATGCCGGTCAATAACGTCAGCCAGGCGTCGCGTCCGCATTATATATATAACTCGCCTTGTGCTCCACGCATTGGCAGCCAAGTCGCGGCGCCGAAGCGACAATTCAAAACCCATTTGGCCTGGACCAAATGCCTGTGTCCCCGCAGCAAGCGAGACCGGGCGCCTGACTTCCTGAGTGTACAATTAAAAACAGCAATGGCCAGGAAAAGGACATTTTAAAACATGTCTTTCCTCACACCCACCTACCACCGACCAATTCAATATCTTTGGGTATATCAATACCAATTCAATATCTTGGGGTATATCAATACCAATTCAATATCTTTGGGTATATCAATACCAATTTAATATCTTGGGGTATATCAATACCAATTCAATATCTTTGGGTATATCAATACCAATTTAATATCTTGGGGTATATCAATACCAATTCAATATCTTTGGGTATATCAATACCAATTTAATATCTTTGGGTATATCAATACCAATTTAATATCTTTGGGTATATCAATACCAATTTAATATCTTTGGGTATATCAATACCAATTTAATATCTTTGGGTATATCAATACCAATTTAATATCTTTGGGTATATCAATACCAATTCAATATCTTTGGGTATATCAATACCAATTCAATATCTTTGGGTATATCAATACCAATTTAATATCTTTGGGTATATCAATACCAATTTAATATCTTTGGGTATATCAATACCAATTCAATATCTTTGGGTATATCAATACCAATTCAATATCTTGGGGTATATCAATACCAATTCAATATCTTTGGGTATATCAATACCAATTCAATATCTTGGGGTATATCAATACCAATTCAATATTTTTGGGTATATCAATACCAATTCAATATCTTGGGGTATATCAATACCAATTCAATATTTTTGGGTATATCAATACCAATTCAATATCTTTGGGTATATCAATACCAATTCAATATCTTTGGGTATATCAATACCAATTCAATATCTTTGGGTATAGCATTACCAATTCAATATCTTGGGGTATATCAATACCAATTCAATATCTTTGGGTATATCAATACCAATTCAATATCTTGCGGTATATCAATACCAATTCAATATCTTTGGGTATATCAATACCAATTCAATATCTTTGGGTATATCAATACCAATTCAATATCTTTGGGTATATCAATACCAATTCAATATCTTTGGGTATATCAATACCAATTCAATATCTTTGGGTATATCAATACCAATTTAATATCTTTGGGTATATCAATACCAATTTAATATCTTTGGGTATATCAATACCAATTCAATATCTTTGGGTATATCAATACCAATTTAATATCTTTGGGTATATCAATATCAATTCAATATCTTTGGGTATATCAATACCAATTTAATATCTTTGGGTATATCAATATCAATTTAATATCTTTGGGTATATCAATACCAATTTAATATCTTTGGGTATATCAATATCAATTCAATATCTTTGGGTATATCAATACCAATTCAATATCTTTGGGTATATCAATACCAATTTAATATCTTTGGGTATATCAATATCAATTCAATATCTTTGGGTATATCAACACCAATTTAATATCTTTGGGTATATCAATACCAATTTAATAACTTTGGGTATATCAATACCAATTTAATATCTTTGGGTATATCAATATCAATTCAATATCTTTGGGTATATCAATACCAATTTAATATCTTGGGGTATATCAATACCAATTCAATATCTTTGGGTATATCAATATCAATTCAATATCTTTGGGTATATCAATACCAATTTAATATCTTTGGGTATATCAATACCAATTTAATATCTTTGGGTATATCAATACCAATTTAATATCTTTGGGTATATCAATATCAATTCAATATCTTTGGGTATATCAATACCAATTTAATATCTTTGGGTATATCAATATCAATTTAATATCTTTGGGTATATCAATATCAATTTAATATCTTTGGGTATATCAATACCAATTTAATATCTTTGGGTATATCAATACCAATTTAATATCTTTGGGTATATCAATAACAATTTAATATCTTTGGGTATATCAATACCAATTTAATATCTTTGGGTATATCAATACCAATTTAATATCTTTGGGTATATCAATACCAATTTAATATCTTTGGGTATACCAATACCAATTTAATATCTTTGGGTATATCAATACCAATTTAATATCTTTGGGTATATCAATACCAATTTAATATCTTTGGGTATATCAATACCAATTCAATATCTTTGGGTATATCAATACTGTTACGTGGTCCTCCCAGTGACTACCTGGTCGCGGTGACCCCCGGACCGTGAGAGGAACTCCGCCAGAAAGATCTATGATTTATACGCTTTCGTAACGCAATCAATATGAATTCCAGTCAATAAAAACCCCACACCAAGGATCCGGAGTAATCAATAATATATTCCCCACTTAATCAACAACCATCAACAATCAATCCAATGTTACTAAGATGGCCATCTTATATATGTTCCCCCCTTTCCCCACTCACGACCCCTTTTGGTCACTGTCCCTCACAATGTCTCTGGGCCCCTCCAGACCAAGGTGAAGGTCGGCTTCTCCGCACACAGGCGGTTGAACAAACCCCTGGCTGACGTGCTCCCAAACGTGCACGTCACGTACCGGGAACAACGGCTGCAGCGCACACCTCCTTGCCAAGCAAAGCGGGCAAAGCAACGCGTGGCTTGCCCAGCGCGCGAGGCCCAAGGTGCGACCCGTACGCGTCCTTGTAGACGGTGAGGCGAACTGTGCCGGACGCTTGGTTCCGTGCACGAACCCAGGGCAACTTGACGTGTAAATGGGTAATTACCCCGCGCAGGTAACTCCTTTCGCCAGACGGGCTTTCAAACGCAGCATCCCCCACGCTGCTCAATATCGATACCGCTCACGTCGGAGCTCTGCGAGGAAGAGGAAGATCGCCGCTTCTCCCGGACCTCGTGTCTTTTCTCCTTCCGTTTCCGGTCTCCTTTTCCCCAGAAGGGCTCCTGACCCTTTAATCACAACAACCTTTAATCGACTACACATTAATAAGCAAAGACCTGAATAGTAATTCACATAAATTCACATAAATCCGTAACACTCCCCCCCCCCTTCAAGAAAGAAAGTTTGAACCCAGCAAAAACTTTCTTTGCCGGCCAACTTGGATAAACAAACCAGATAACGCCCCCCCCCCCCCCAAAACATCAGTTCCCCCCGGGCACAGTTATCACTTAAAAATAAAGCAACAAAATTTCACACAATCCCCTAGATTAATTCCCTCTGGACCAAGCGTCAACCACTTCTAGTTTCTCTTGAATGACAGTTAAGAGGTGGTGACCAAAGCCCCCAAAGTTAAACCTCTCGATAGCACTTTTTCGGGAGGCCCAGCTGAGTATTCCCTACATGGACGCCTTAAGGAATGTGGAGTTCATGGTTAGTCCGGGGAGGAAAGTTCATTACATGGACGCCTTTAAGAACGTGGAGTTCACGGTTAGTCCGTGCAGGAAAGTTCACTACCTGGACGCCTTTAAGAACGTGGCGTTCACGGTTAGTCCGTGTAGGAGCCCCGGCTCGGCGGCTCCCCCGTATATAGTGCTTCAACTTCTCCAGACTCCAAACAGTTACGGTGGGACCCCTTGTCCCAGCCGTTACCTGATTGGCGGTCTCCTTCTCGGCCAGTGCTCTGACATTCATTCTTTCGGGAGGTGCCGTAACTCTGGGAGCCTCCATAGTAATATCAGCTGCTGCCAACCCCAAAACTACTGCCAAGTTGTCCTCTTCTGTAGACCTCTCGACGCCTACGAAATGCCTTCCCTACTGTTATGGTCCGACCCTCCAAATCCTTACCATTCCAATTCTTCTCTGCCTCTCTGGCATCTCTTGTGCTTGCAAACGTGACAAAGCCGAACCCTCTTGACCGTTGCGTTTCCCTGTCTTTTACCACCCGCACTTCCACCAGCGGCCCATATCTGTTGAAGACAGAGGTCAGAACTTCTTCCTCTGTGTTGAAGTTCAGTCCCCCTACAAATAACTTGGAACTTTTGTCGCCATCCCGAGCGGGGGTGGTGTTATTTCCCCTGCGGGGCTCTTTACAAACCCTCGGGTTACCATAAATTTGCTCCCCGGCCAAGTCATTCCCGATAATCACAGATACTCCCTCTACAGGAAGCGTGGCTTGTAAACCGACTGTGACCGGTCCTGACACCAAAGCGGATTCCAAATGGATGACATGAAGTGGGGCACTAACACAGCCACCGATCCCTTGTAACCGAACACTATCACCAGTTGCGGTACTCTTTGACAATGGCAAAATGCCTTCAAGCATTAAGGATTGATGGGCTCCTGTGTCCCTCAAAACCCTAACCGGTCTTGGGTTAGTCAAGTCCCCCTTGAGTGAGACCAACCCCTCATTAATAAATGGTTGGTAACTCTTCTGTGGGCGATTTCTTACGCTTGCCATCGCATTCGGAGTGGTAATAGTCAGACTCCGCTCTGGGTTTTCCCTTTTCATGAGGTAACAACTGGACATCAAGTGTCCAGGTTTCTTGCAAAAAGCGCAAGTAGGCCCGGAGGAAAAACTCGTGGTCTGCCTCGGGCCCCCCGAAAAATATGTTTGTCTTGGGCCCGTAGCCCTCTAATTTCGAACAGGTGGGGTATCCGCGTTGTCCCCATAATCCTCTCGAGGCCGCCGCCATGTATTGTCGTTCTCCGCAAGATGAGAGTGTTCCATAACTCCCCTGCTGAAGTCTAGGCGAGGAGCTAGGTGTGTGGACCCATATCCGGTGTGTTAAGGCATAATCATCTGCCATGGTGGCTGCGTCCCACAACTTTGGTACTTTCTTTTCCTGCAGGTACACTTTGATGTCCTCGTGGACACACTGTTGAAATTCCTCCACCAGCATCAGGTCACACAATGCTTCGAAGTCGTTCACGACTCCTTTCGACTCACACCACCGATCAAACATGTTTTCTTTCACTCTGGCAAACTCCACATGGGTCTCACTCTCCCTCTTCCTGGCATTCCTGAATTTTTGCCGGTAAGCTTCCGGAACCAACTCATAGGCTTTGAGGATGTGCTTCTTCAATACCTCATAATCTGCACATTGGTCCATTGGTAGCGCCGAATAAATCTCTTGAGCTTTACCCACCAGCACACTTTGCACTAGTATGGTCCAGGCCTCCTCCGGCCAGTTTAACTGTCGAGCCACTTTCTCAAAGTGTGGAAAAAATTGAGTGACTTCCTTTTCACTGAAGGGTGGAACCAGCCTCACATGTCTGCCCACCTCCCAGGTGTTCTGGCTAGGTGTCGACCCCGTCAGCAAGGGTGGTACCTCTCCCCGTTCTCTCATTACATCCAGCTCCTTGAATTTAATCTCTTGCTGAAGCGCCAGATCACGTTCCTTCAACTCCCTTTTGGCTTTTCTCTCCTCTGCTTCGAGTTCCCTGGCAGCTCTCCTCTCCTCTGCTTTTCTCCCTTCTAACCTTTCCTGGAGTTCTCGTTCCACTCTCCTTTCCTCTGCTTGTTTCTCTTCTCTCCTCTCTTCTGCTTTCCTTTCTTCTTCTGCTCTTTCCTTTTCTGCTTTCCTTTCTTCTTCTGCTCTTTCCTTTTCTGCTTTCCTTTCTTCTTCTGCTCTTTCCTTTTCTGCTTTCCTTTCTTCTTCTGCTCTTTCCTTTTCTGCTTTCCTTTCTTCTTCTTTTAACCTTTCCTGGAGTTCTCGTTCCACTCTCCTTTCCTCTGCTTGTTTCTCTTCTCTCCTCTCTTCTGCTTTCCTTTCCTCTTCTTTGATCCGTTCCTGGCTCCGTAATTGCAACTCCAGTTTCCGGAGCTCAACGTCTTCTGGTTCTTCGGGTAGCCACTCCCAGGCTAACTCGTCCCATGTTCCTAATCCCACCATAGACTGTATCACCATGGTCTGCAACTCTGCCTTCCTCAAATTAGTTCGGACCTCCAAGTTAAAATGTTTGGCCAATTTCAAGAGGTCCGCTTTTAGTAACGCTCGGAACTGTGCCTCACTAGGGGTTACCGCAAAGTTCTGTGCCACAAACGCCATGGTGACTACTGGTAACACCTGTTAACCTTCACCCCAGAAATTTCCAACAAAGAAAAGCAACAGTATTACTATTATTGCTATTGTTTTTTTTGTTGTTTTTGTTTTTTTTGTTGTTGTTGTTGTTTTGTCGACAGAGCAAAACAATTTTAGGAACGTTGGAAAAGTTCCCACTCTTGGGAATTCTTTCCCGGACTAAAATGTAGAAAATTTTATAGATCCCGAACGTAGACCCAATTGCGAATCCGCAAATTGTAATCCCGGACGAGCCCCCAATTTCTGTTACGTGGTCCTCCCGGTGACTACCTGGTCGCGGTGACCCCCGGACCGTGAGAGGAACTCCGCCAGAAAGATCTATGATTTATACGCTTTCGTAACGCAATCAATATGAATTCCAGTCAATAAAAACCCCACACCAAGGATCCGGAGTAATCAATAATATATTCCCCACGCAATCAACAACCATCAACAATCAATCCAATGTTACTAAGATGGCCATCTTATATATGTTCCCCCCTTTCCCCACTCACGACCCCTTTTGGTCACTGTCCCTCACAATGTCTCTGGGCCCCTCCAGACCAAGGTGAAGGTCGGCTTCTCCGCACACGGGCGGTTGAACGAACCCCTGGCTGACGTGCTCCCAAACGTGCACGTCACGTACCGGGAACAACGGCTGCAGCGCACACCTCCTTGCCAAGCAAAGCGGGCAAAGCAACGCGCGGCTTGCCCAGCGCGCGAGGCCCAAGGTGCGACCCGTACGCGTCCTTGTAGACGGTGAGGCGAACTGTGCCGGACGCTTGGTTCCGTGCACGAACCCACGGCAACTTGACGTGTAAATTGGGAATTACCCCGCGCAGGTAACTCCTTTCGCCAGACGGGCTTTCAAACGCAGCATCCCCCGCGCTGCTCAATATCGATACCGCTCACGTCTGAGCTCTGCGAGGAAGAGGAAGATCGCCGCTTCTCCCGGACCTCGTGTCTTTTCTCCTTCCGTTTCCGGTCTCCTTTTCCCCAGAAGGGCTCCTGACCCTTTAATCACAACGACCTTTAATCGACTACACATTAATAAGCAAAGACCTGAATAGTAATTCACATAAATTCACATAAATCCGTAACAATACCAATTCAATATCTTGGGTAAGTCTGATTCGTTTAATCTCTTCAGGAACCCGAGCAGCACAAGTGGCTGAGGTTATTCATGGCTCGGTAAGGTAAGGTAAGGGCTCGGGCTCGAGAGTTGTGTGCATGGTAAGGCCTCGAGAGTTGTGAATGAAAGTTCCAGTTTTCAGATGAAATCTGGTCAGACAGCAGCAACTTCCACAAACTGTGTTTTTGTTTCAATCGCTGATATAAAAAAAACACAAACAGAAACTAGAAGGGCACTCTGTCGGACGCATGCCTCCGCCATGCAATGTCTAATCCAGTAGAAACTATTGGACCCAATCAAAAATTTATATCGTGCTATTATACATCGTTTTTGGCCCCGTCTCTCAATGTTGAAGAATCACTTTTAAAATAAAATATCCCCACCACGGTCGAATCAGGAAGAAACAAGGAAGAACAGATGGTTTATTTGCTCGTTTCTATTCCTAAACTTTTTACACCCCTGTTTCCAGTTCCCTCCCATACCTGTAACCTCCTTTCTCTCTGCTATTACACCCCCTTATAACTCCCGCCAGGGAGTAATGCATTCGATCGTGTCCGTCCGTGTGTGTGCGTGTGTGTGTTCGTGTGTTTGTGAACAAGATATCTGGAAAAGTTCTGAACGGATTTGGATGAAAGTTGGTGGGATGATTGCTCTTGGGATAAGGAAGAATTGATTAGTTTTTGGTGAAACTCACGATATTATTCCGGATCCAGGAATTTTTTGAAGGATTTTTTTACCATTGGAAGATAAGGCTCATTTTTTTCAACATTATCTTCTATATATTCTATATTGAACATTGTGATATGAAAATAGTTTTCATATTTCTGGTAAATGTAGTTTAAACTCGTGGTTATGCGCTAGAGCGGTGTATTTTATTAGCAGCGTCGTCTTCAATGTTCTTTTTTTTTCTTCTAATAAAGACATATTCTGTCATTTTAAAACCACCAAAGTGTGTATTAGGTTTCCCCGTTTCATAAAATGTATCGTTTGATACGTATAATGCTTTAAAACTGTTTTTTTTTTTTTGTTTTTTTTTTTTACCTCAGAAGAGATATCAACATTTACCTCAGCGAATGTCAATCGCGGTGTCAGTATTTGATTATAAAGACTTAGGTGAGTTATAAGTGTGACCAGCATGTGCACGGGATTCTTCCCAGAAGAATGAGTGATCGCATTAGCTTGTACGACTTAAAATGAGCGAGTTTTGTTTTGACGTTTGGGCCAGTTTTACATGTTGTATCCCTAAGGAATGAAGCGAACGTTTTCCTGGCTTACAATTTTATTTGAAGTCACACGTGCCTCAAAATACACTCACTTATATCGAATTGAACGCTGAATCCGAAAATGTAAGTGAAATCGACTTGTTTTTTTTTTAACATTATCTTCTATATATTCTAAATATATATCTGTGCAGTGTCTGTCTTGTGTTGTCACTGAACTACTCCCTCAAACTTTTGTGAAATCGTACTATTCCAACTTGACCCACGGCGGGAGTATGCGCTCTACTGAGTGGCGTTGTAGTCTTCCTTTTTTTCAATTCAACATCAATAAATAAGTAATTTGGATATACACCTAATCATAGTTGTCATGATCATCTCCGTCATGTAGGGATGGACGAGACACCATGCTGTCATCTCAATGGGCAAATGGACCCGCTGGTGCCTTCCTCCTCTCTAGGCCAAGTTAAGGCTGGGATTTAGGAATTTGGCCAAGAGGCTGGCGATAAGTCCCTTACTCTTCGTCAAAAGACCCATCCTTAATGTCGACCGGCAATCAACGCTAGCACACAGGTCCCCGGCTCAACGTCTATCCAACAAGCGACAAAAACATTGATGAAATGCCCTGCCTGTGAAGCACCACACGGGTTATAGTCGCGCCGAGAACCATCAATGGACTAGACAGACCAGAGGAAACTGCTTCACCTCGGCACTGTCCTTTCGGACCTGACCTCAAATGACTATGACAACTCGCGTGTCTCCAAAAAAAAATCACAGCAGTTGTCTGACGCGTCCAAACAAATACGACACCATACACACAACGCAAGTTCTGTCCAAGGAGACGTCATCCAACTGGGTGGGAATTTACAATTTTTCCCTGAATACCAGCATGCAATGGCTTTGTCGTTTGTAAAAAAAAAAGGTGCCATGGCACCATGAACATCTAACAGCAAATCCTAGCAGGCGGGACAGCCGAGTTCACATCCCCTCCACAGGACTCGGACGGATTGATGCAACGCTCTGCCTGTGAAACACCAGAGTGACAGTTTATAGTCAGGTCAGCAATACAAATCAAACCAGAGAGCTCAAAAGCAAGTGCCCGACCTCCGAGCTATCCCATCGGCCCTCATGGCACGAGTAGTTTTGAATTATTTAGGTCTTGGAGTTTCAGAAACCCGATTCATAGGCCACAACACTGAGCTGTTTAACTACTGCACATGTGCTTTTGAAAATGCATTCTGCAAATGTAAATCAATTTTCATAACGAATATGGATCTTATGTCTGAAGAAAATTACAATAATATGCACAAAATCAGATGCAATATGCAGAAAATCACAAAAAAGTATATTTAAGTGGTACACTGTCAAAAAGAAAAGAAAAGCTATCATATTGCAATTTTAAAGTTAACAATGCGGAACTATTAACTGTTATTACATTCGTTTCAGCTTGAATAATAACTGACGTCGATGATTGAATGATATTCTTCTTATTATTTAATTGAATGATAGATACGAGGAAAGCAGTTTTATTTACTTGTATTAAATAATCGATTTCCGAACACCCATCAGTCAGTTGTCCTGTTTGGCGTTCCGATGTGAGCACATAGCTCATGATGGGAGGGTCCCAAGTTCAAATCCCACCTAGGTTGTTGCTTTATTTGTCGATTCTCTCGGAATCATCAATACTAGGACGTGCCCGTACGTGGGTGCCCGTTCCTTGCCAAAAAAAAAAAAAAAGTCTTCGCCCATGCATGCATGGGCGTGCCCATGGGCCCATGGGCGTGCCCGTAAGTGCGTGATGTGACCGTACAATGAATGTATCGTCCCGACGCCACAGCTCGGATGGCGCTGCAGTTAATCGGGCCTGTATCGGCAGAGTTATTATAAACGTGTACTACAATCGATCGTACCTTACAGCGTCTGCTCGCCACGTTCAGCATCAGTACGTCGTCACTATGACTATCCGTAAGTCCGGAAGTGACGTCCTCATTTGACTGTCCGGAAGGTCGCATATCGCAGTTACGATGAATCGCAAATTAGTTTTAATTAGTTTTAAAACATAGTTTAACGCCAACATAGTTTGCCAACGTGAAATAAATGAATACGCTCTCAAATGTGCCGTCCGAGGCAGAGTCTGTTCGGCACGTTCGGCACACGTGATAGCTCGCTGCTCTCTGATTGGTTGAATCGTTTTTTGGACATAGCTCGGTAACTACTTGTCCGATTAATATGAAACCTTGAAAAGGCACATCCTCAGGTCCCCAGCAATATACCTGGCAAGTTTAAAGTATATCGGACCCGTGGTTGTCGAGAAACAGCGGTCACAGACACACAGACATACACACAGACATACAGAGATTACTGGAATTATAGATAGATATCATGAAGGAGTCTCTCGGCAAGGATTATGCTGGGCGGGTAGTTGGGTTGACATTCGCACCCACACTAGACAGCTCAGTGGTGAGTGCACGTACATCGAGGACATCCAAGCAGCCCATCTATTTCTACTGGATGTCGTCCTTGTCCTCAACTGATCAATGCATAAGGTCCTCTATGAACCTTAGATCACTAAAAAAAACAACTAAAAAAAACATGCTTGGCATGGTAAAAATATGACTTCATGAAATGAACTATAAGCTTCAACATCACAACTCACCGACTTGTGAACGGTCGAGAGGATTCTATTTCAGCAATACTAGAAGGCATTGCAAGTTCGATAAATTAATAGGCCACATGACGCGTAACCTTTGAGAAAACAACAAAAAGCACATCAGCCAGCATCCTGCAGCCAGCAATCCAGTGCAAGATGTCTACCAATTCAACTTTCAACGACACTGCAGGAGGTGTTTGGGAAGGGGCCTCGAGGAACTAGGCGTTGCTCCACGCTTTCAAAACGGATACATATTTGTGGAACGAGCCATCCCAACATGGATGATGCTTTTCCATTGCAAGAACACATCGATTAGAAACTGCACCTCTTCATCTTGGCCATAAAACTGACATACGCCTACGAATTTGATTCTTAAAGAAAGATGTTGACGAGCGAGTCATGGAAGGTCTCAGGTGCGTCTGTAGGTGATCGGGCCTGACTTTCAGAGACTCCATGTTCTATTTTTTCCCACTCAACGTTTCCAAAAAAAGGACCTGATGTACACAACTTCCATGGCTCATCAATCACCTCGGGTGGGAAAGATCATGTAATAAGCACGTTGATGTAATATCCTCAATCAAGTTTAGAGGATATACAGGGAAGAAGGAATGCCCGAGACGTACGGGGTGGCAAGGGGCCAGAACCGCGCCATCTTTGTGCCTTTTAAGCTCTGACTGCATACTCCAACATAGTCTACTGTCGTTTACATAGTTTACTGTAGCAGCTCCAACATGGTTCACTGTCGAATAATTGATTTAGAGCTAATTTGGTGGAAAAGAAATTCAAGTCCTTTTCTGACTCAACGGGAAACTTCAACGGGAGCTTAAATGCAATGTGCATGGAGGCCTTGTGAAAAAGGCCGGGCCAAATTGGCGAAAACGAAATGGGTGTGACGGCGGCTGGGTCCCGAGCAGGACCGGAGAAGTAACAACAGGAAAAAACCTCCTGGTCTTCAGTACAAAGCACGTGCAATTACTACTGTGGGCCAGCTTTAACATCCGCTTTACGCCGAAATGCCCTTCCAGGTAAAATAGAATCGGTGGTAAACAAGGTTAACATGTGATCTTAGAGATCGCGAAAAAAGGAAATAAACATTTCCTTGGCATAACAAGCAGCACACCTGCCAAGGCCCTGGTGAACGAGAGGCCCCTCCCCCTCCAAACATCAAATCAAACCCCTTTCATTCCCTTCTTCTCAATAATGATGGCCCTCGCCCTCCCTCGACTGTCTTCCTTCCCCCATCTGTTTGTGTTTTCCGCAACAGAGAGAACAAGGCTGGGCAAACCAACTTTATTTGTATATTTAAGTGGTTGAAATCTGTTCACCTTTTTTTCAATATGGCTGCCTTCCTGTAATATAGGTCACCTTATCCTGCAAAAGAGCTTGTTGTTTTTCTAAACCATTAAAACATCATCGCCATGAGAAAGAAACCAGGTCATGACCAAAACTAGTGTGATATGGGTCAACAACACTATTGGGAGCATCAAATCGTCAGCCCGAGCCGCCCGAAGCATTCATTGCACATTTCTGCAGCTTTTACTGATCCCAACCTCTTCATCTTCTGGATCATAGGCAGCACAGCAAAGCCAGTTATGGTATGCAGCATCAAAAAAAAGTTTCATTTGAGCCCAATAGCAAATATGAACAAAATGCACAGACAAATAGCTCATTGGTGACAAAGGCTGATTTATATATATATATATATGGTATTGCAAACAAGGAGTACAAACATCACGTTTACATCTTGCAAGGATTGTCTTACCTGAGTTTTTGGGGTGCACCAAGTCCTACCCACAAGCAACTCACCTGCCCTGCATGCAACTATCAAGCCCCATAACGAAGAGCAGCACCATGCTGAGAATCGCACCACCTTCAATTCCCACACATCCTGACTTGGACTATATCGTGGATCCTTAATCGCAGCTGCATGAGAAATCTTGGAACGCCCTACCAAATACCATGACAGGCAAGTTATCTGTGTTGGGACTGCAGTGATTTGATAAGAAGGCCCACCACTATCTTCCCAAAACAACTTGGAATGAGCACAAATATTGCCTGTGTGGTTGCAGTCCTTCACCCAAACGGCTCTACCGACATCTCGTAATGAGCAGAATTTGCACCAAGCGAGTGTTTCCAAAGCACATTGTACTTAAGGGTGTGCGACAGGAACATCGAGCGTCTGCTTCTATTTCATGCTATGCTGAGCAAACTTAGTAAGCACCTGACTGACACACACACACACACACACACACACACACACACACACACACACACACACACACACACACACACTGCAGCAACACTATGGCCTGCTTATGACCACCCATGGGCCTGTCAGAGCGCTGACTGATGGCCAATGGAAATCCAAGCCTCACCCCCTGCAGAGGCCCAGCTACCGTCCATGCCACGTCCGGGAGAGCTCATCTGCACACCCTCTTTCCTGACCCCCCCCCCCTCCCCTCCAACCCCTGCCTTCCCACCCCACACCACTAACTCACCCTCGATGCCCCAATCCTTCCTGCCACGGAACCCAACACTCGAGAAGTTTGAAAACAGGGGGAAACCCAAGTGCACAGTCTGGCTGCCCCATGATAACAAAGAAAAATAGTGATAATTTAATGGTCTTCCCATGCTCAGAGCAAATATTCACATCCCACGTAAACAAGGTGCGGCACTTGTCAGAGTGCAATTCGGTATACCACAACAAAGCTGACAAGAGGCAACCACAAACTCGGTTTATTGTGTCCTCAAGTAACACAATCACGAGAAGACTTTTTAGACTGTCAGATGAGCATCATGGCAGTAGAGCAGCAGTCCATATGAGGAAGAGGAAGCATTAAAATACAGGCTTGAAGAACAAAAGGAATAGAATACCGTAAAATGGGGTGAATAGGGACACAAACTGAAAAAAAGTTCGAAAACATTTTTCGCTGAAAATTGATGACCATACTGATTTGTTGATATGTGGGTTGAAAGTGTCTCTTGTTTTTTTTTAAAGCAACTTATAGTCCCTATTAACCCCATATATGGGTTAAATAGGAATAAATAGGATTTTTATGGCTGTCCCTATTCACCCCGTTTTACGGGTGAATAGGGACAGTCTCTAATACAAAATAATAATAATCAAGAAATCGGGACAGTTTGGAGAAACTTTTTATCCCATATTTTTTTCATTGACACCGTGGTTTATATTTATGGGTGCATATTATGTGCGTCCATCTGAGCTATCGATTTAGCAATAAGTTGGAAACTCAGGATTGTTTCTGGATTATTATTATTTTGTATTAGTGACTGTCCCTATTCACCCGTAAAACGGGTAAAACGGGGTAAATAGGGACAGCCATAAAAATCCTATTTATTCCTATTTAACCCATATATGGGGTTAATAGGGACTATAAGTTGCTTTAAAAAAAAACAAGAGACACTTTCAACCCAAATATCAACAAATCAGTATGGTCATCAATTTTCAGCGAAAAATGTTTCCGAACTTTTTTTCAGTTTGTGTCCCTATTCACCCCATTTCACGGTACTGCTTTTTCAAGTTTCTCAACGGCACACAAGTTTTGTTTACGTTGCCATTTTAGGTATATTTACCTCTCAAACTAGAACTTTCCACTCATCATCGTCCCGGCCACCATCATTGCATTCAAATCCGTTGATACTATTATTCGTTCTCCCATGGTTTCCCCCAGATTAAGCAAAAAAAAAAAAAAACAGCCCTGCCATTCATCATCATGCCAGACCTCAAAATACTTTGTCACTCCTCAAACCAGGAAGTGCAACCAGACGTAGACCAGAGTATGGTCGTGCCAACCTCTCAAAAACATCTACAGCCGAATCCCTCAAGACAAACTGGAGCGAGTCTTCGGCCAATAGGCGACGGCAAACGCCGGTGAACAACAACCGTACGGTACCCAAGTTAAAACGACAAGGCCAAACAAATTACGCATCTCGACAGCTATGCAAGAGACATTATGATCAACATCTCACAACTCACATGTCATCCGACATCCCCGGTGGAATAATTGGTGGTGGCGTGAAATAACACACGTCGAATTGCTCACCTCGCTTAAAGAGCCAGCCCTCCTTCACAACTGCCACCTCAGTCATGTCCACTCAGCCAAGCAGAAGTCGTGAGTCCTCTTTATAAAATGTCCTTCGGCAATGATACCAGCACCGTGGTCTCACTGCCCGGGTGAGCACGTGACTCTCACATAAAGCATGGAGAAACGATCACCAACCTGTCATGCAAGGTGGGAAAAATAATCGACGACGTGACACACAGAAGGACGATACTCGGACCTTTATGTAGATATGCGCATTGATAAAATTAATAAATACATGTTGGAACTAGAACGGCACTCGGTAGAGAGCATACCTCCACCTGGTGAACAGTTTACGTTTTGAATCCCACTGATAGGCCGGATCTGGATTCGGACCTGAACCAAAATCGATTCGGCTTGTTATTGTCACTCACCAAACTCATCCACCAAGTTTATTCATAACTCGTCCATAACATTTTTAAAATATCATATTATATATCGCTTTTCATCTGATCTCTCAATGGTGAAGAATCACTTAAAAATTAAATAATTCTCATAGCCGAATCCATTTTCAGACCTTCAACAAAATTGAATCTATTTGGCCTTGTCAGACACACAACCTCTCCACCAAGTTTCGTCCGAATCCATCCACAACTTTTTGAGATATCCTGATATGTATCATTTTTGGCCCGATCTCCCAATGGTGAAGAATCACTTTAAAATTCTAGTAGCCGGATCCGAATCCGGATCTTCACCAAAATCTAAACATTTTGTCCTTGTCACACACGCTACATCTCTGCCAAATTTCGTCCGAATACATACACAACTTTTTGAGATATCCTGATATGTATCATTTTTGGCCCCATCTCCCAATGATGAAGAATCACTTTAAAATTCTAGTAGCCGGATCAAAATCCAGATCTTCACCAAAATCTAAACATTTTGTCCTTGTCACACACGCTACATCTCTGCCAAATTTCGTCCGAATACGTACACAACTTTTTGAGATATCCTGATATGTATCATTTTTGGCCCCGTCTCCCAAAGGTGAAGAATCACTTTAAAATTCTAGTAGCCGGATCCGAATCCGGATCTTCACCAAAATCTAATCATTTTGTCCTTGTCACACACGCTACATCTCTGCCAAATTTCGTCCGAATACGTACACAACTTTTTGAGATATTTTGTTCACAAACGGACAGACAGACAGACAGACCGGGGTGAAAACACAACCTCCATCCACCTTTGGTGACGTAGGTGATTATCGAATGTCCAAGCGCTGGAATCAACAGTGTAAGAAGATCTCCAGAATGTATGATTTACGCACAAACGCACATGATGATAGTGGAACATAAATACATTCATCACTCCAATATTGCACATCCTACCAACCTCATGTCAAGCCCCCCGCCCATGTGTCCCCACCATGTCCTTTGGCAATGATACCAACACCGTGTGAGACGTGCATAACACCACTCCTCAACTTTACAACTACTATAACATAATATCCACCAATTTCACTTCATTTGGCAACAGGCAAAAAGCTCGGAACATATTGCAATGCAAAAAAAGCTTTGAGACGGTTGTGTTTTGTACGTTTCTTATGTCCCTCAGATGCGTAAGTGTCGCCCCTCGGAAGGACGTTAAGCTGGCTGTCTTGTCTGTCAGCGTTCCTTTGTGGATGTTGAGGATGTCGCTGCGTCTTTCTTGAAGAGTACAGGTACGTGAGTTGTTGCCAGTGCCGTGAGCAAATTTTTTTTTTAAAATCCATCCCAAATCATCTCCAAGTCGAACATCAGGCCTGGCCCAAACACTTGGATTGAAAACCTTCCCCACCAGAAGACCCCACAGCAAGGCAGTTAAAGCAGTAGTAGTTGTAGCATAAAGCTCAGATCTTTTGGTGGAGTAGCCTTTAAGTAGGAATACCAAATAACAGAAGCAGTCAAAATTAAATAAATTATTTACGCAGCATATCTTTTGCCAAAATTTTGCTTCCTCGAAGTTGCCACATTTAATGTAAACAAAAAACAGACACTATGTGACAAAAACCAAAAAAAGACCAAAAAATAAAGACACCATGGATTCAAATGTGACGTTTGTTTGTACGCAGTAGTTCAATGGTGCAAGGAATGTGCAAACGCAGACAAGCCCATAACAAAGCATAGGGAATGTCGCAATGGGCACACAGACTGGCACACGGGATGGCACACGGGATCTCCTCCTTCCGAGATCGAGAGCACAGTCGCAAACGCAACGCACACGGTCTTGAGCAATAGAACCTCGGCTCCCAAGCTCTGGACTCGCTTCCGTCACACATCGCATGAACATACGCCCGTGTACAATGAGCGAGTCGTGTACCAATGGGGTCCCCGATAAAACGCTCAGCGCGACTCTGGCCGGATGTACTCGAGTCGGTTGGCAGAGACCACGTTAAACGGGTTAAACGAAGCAAAGTCCGACTTTGGTGTCTCGGTGAGAGCTCAGGTTCTGGATCAGATCTGGGTTCCCGAACATTGCTATTTAGAAGTCCCTCAGGCGGTACACGACCTTGCGTTTCGTGTCGCGATGGTCGCTACGTCAGCACGGTTTGAGAAGAAAGGGTCCGGCTTTAAATGGGTAGCGTCTCCCTGCTGGGGAAGTATCTGCCACGAGCCTCCCGCGGACAAAAAAGCAGTGCAGCCAAGGCCTGAGCCGAGGATAGCAGGACTGGAAGAAGCGCTGAGACAACAAGCGACACGATGCAACAACGATCCCGACTCCCGCTCGTCCCACGGAACAAACGCGTTTCAGAGACGCAGTAAATGTTCGTCTTACCATGCCCCACGTACCGGCGAGAAGTGCCGTAGGCCGAGCAAACACACCGAGGAGAAAGAGGGTCACTAGAACACTCAAGCACACACACATGAAACACACATGAAACACACATGAAACACACACACCTTGGACACGCCCTCCTTCCCACCCCTCCCTCTTCCTCGGTTGCACACAACATACCAACAAAGCGTGAGATGCAGCTTGATCGTACCTCGGCTTGGATGAGGTAGTCAGACAGGCGAGCGAGGAAGGCCCAGATCGCAGCCTGTTGGGGAGTTCTCTGACGGGTAGATTGTGTACACAGACGCACACTCATACACACTCACACACGTACAGACAGACGTGCGAGCATGCGTTTGCGCATTAGAACACGCCCTCTCAGTCTCCTGCTTCTTTCTCTCTCTCTTTCTCAATGCTCTCCCTCCCTCAGTACGTCCCACAGTCCACCCGCCTCCCTACCCCACCTCCACAACCAAACTCCTAAGACCGCCCGCCACGCACTGTGCCCGCCCCACTAGTCTCCTCCGCGGTCTTTTTTTTTTTAAGAATGAACGAAAGCGCTAAAGAACAAACCGCAACGCGCAACGCTCCTTCATTAATACGTTTTATCGTTTTCCCCTCACGCTTCCTCGTCTTGTCCCATGCTTTTTCCCCAAGCAGGGCTCGCTTTCCCAATGGAGTCAGCCTCCCGTAAACGGCTGATCTCTCTCTCTCTCTCTCTCTCTCTCTCTCTCTCTCTCTCTCTCTCTCTCTCTCTCTCTCTCTCTCTCCCTGGCACCCTGTGTGTGTCCGTCGTTGCGTCACGGAATGAGCGTTCCTGCGGCACAGCAGAAGCCACAGCGCCCCTCGCGTTCAGCCCATTTGACCGGAAAACAAACCACCAAGCCGGGCGTCGAATGAGGAACTAAAGCGTGTAAACAACCTCTCGGACACAATCAGCCTCCCGATCCCCCTCCTTCCCCTAAACTAAAACACGACATTCCCGCGTCTTTGTACTCAAAAAAATCAACGGAACCCTGCGAGCTGCACTTAAATATTAAACAACAAATATCTTCATTATTTATAAAATCCTCATGAAATTTGTGATTTATGGCTAAAAACAGATTTTATAACCAGTAAGCTACCCCTAAACCTACTTTAATGAACAAATTCTATTTCAACTGCTTTTTAATCAATCCTCAATCTCAAAGGTGTGTTCCTTCTTTGTTACTGCTTGTTTTATTTCACCTGCTTTACATATTAACAGTGTGAATTGCTTCATTTTGAGAAAGGAGGTAGCCCATGTTCATGGGAATAAAGAAGAAGAAAAAGAAAACACCAAAAAATCCAGCGATGTTGGTTTATTTGAACTTACAATTATTGGTTTGTGTGGGTACAGAGGGTCACACGTAAAGAGCGTTGTATTCGTGCCACGGCACATCCGGAATACTGAATTATTGAATTAGAGACGCACAGCCTCATGTGCTTCCTGCAGAACTGGCATGACGTGCCCCGTGGGCTCAAGCTTTCCAGATGCACTGCATCGCATCTCCCTGGCACAGAGACAAGTGCAATAGACAACAGCTTTATGTATGGACCTGCACAATTTACAAATATATATATATTTATATATATATAATTATATATATATATATATATATATATATATATATATATTGTTACGGATCTCAGAGACGGCACTCCCCTTAGCAAAGGGGGGTTAATCCCCTTGGCCTGTTAAGCCGGCCGTCTCTGGTCCTGGTACTTGTAACGCTCTTTTGCGGGGTGGGATTGATCAGGGTTACTGGTCAAGGTGTTATCCCGAATACCTTCACCAATCCCTCCGCAAAACAGGGAGACAAGTACCGCTCGAACCACGGACAAGATGGTATTTGCCGAGCGGTTTAGCAATCCGCGGTTCGAGCCGTTATCAATTGACTAAACCCGATTCTGAGCTTTGGCCAAATCGTGCCACAGGTATTCAATCGAAAGAAAAGACTAAAGCGATCGGGGAAGAATGAAACCAAAAGGGTGAGAAATAACAGACATTTATTAATTATGCACAACAAACCAAAGGAAGAGCACCGGAAGTAATATACAGGACGAAGAAGAAGAAGATACACAGGGCAGCCTTAAACAGTCTCATATTAAATCCCAGACAACAAAAAGGACAGACAACAGACTTACACGACAAGGGAATAGCAGGCAGGAATCACTGGAGGAGGGGATGAGAAGGCCCAGGCAGACGGTGGCGTCGAGGTCCGGCTCCAGGAGTCGACTCGCGTCGTGGCGGGAAACCCTGGCAGGCAGCGAGCGCGTATCATTCACTGCGAGTGGTCGTTGCATACAGCGATTGGGATGCTCCTCTCTCCCTTGCCTTCGTCTTCCAACTCCGGATCACGTCTCTCTCTCGTGCCTTCTCACCGACTCGTACCTTCTCTCTCTCCTTCTTCGGAACCCTCTCACTCCAAATCCCCAAGCAGTCCCTTGCAGTCGCTTCTATTGCTCTGGTCGAAAACAAGCCGCGCGCTCTGTCCGAGGGCACGCCTACCAGTTGGCTCACCGTGGTGCTGGTTGGTCGGTAAGGGCTTGCTGACTCCGCCTCGGGTGGTGCGTCGGCGTGCTACGCCCGTTCTGGTGGCTCCTCCCCCTTCTTCTCCGAGATGGAGCACATGGGCAATGGCGTCTGGTGGGGAGTTAGCAAACCACTCGCACCGCTTTTGAAGGGAACGAAAGGGACATATCTTATTTGATTAATGCAACGCAGATTCAACTACTGGGAACAGATCCTTAACTGAAACACATAATAATGAAATAACTACGAAGAGGGCCTATGGTTCGCTTCGTGTTGTTCATGGACTAACTAGGGTGCGATCTTTAACCAGCCAATTGAGGGGGATATTTACAGGGGAAACATTTATAAGGGATACATTTACTAAAATTTACTAGTGAAGGTTCTAAAAACCATAACAATATATATCTATATTATAATAGCCGTAGATGATTCTGTCTGTCTGTCTGTCTATCTGTTGGGTGTCTGTCCGGGGTGTGGCTTACTCGGTTTGCAGAGTAGCTCCACCCATAGCTCCACCCATTCTGGGAGTGGCTATAAACAAATATCCACCATTTTATTAACTCGCATAGCTTTGAGTCCTGTTTTGTAGGCCCGTGGTGTCTTGCTCTCCCCCAGTTTTATTTCAAATCAAATTCGATAAATCATTTCATTTTTCACAGTCGCTAACATAGTTTTAGACTCGGTTGAAAAAAAACGGGAAGAAAATCCGATGAAAGTTGCCGTTTATAGAACGAAATGAATTCTCAAAGGCCTGTAACTTCAAGGCCATTGAGTCTCTCTCACGCCTTTATCTCCAATCTAACTCACCATATGATTTCATTTTTATCGATGGTTTTACTTTTAGACTCGGTGTCAGCAATAATTGAGAACAATCCACACACGCGGGAAAATGCAGAGATATATTTTTTAAAATCGCGTCATGGTGTATCATACACCGCCCAACATGACACCGCCGGCAATGTGTCGATATATATTAAAAATTCGCTTTTGCTTTTCCGTTATGATATATTACTATTTCGTTTGATGATAGTCGTCACAAAAACGTCAACAATGATGCCGACATATATTTCTTCGTTTTTATTTCATTCAACATATTAGCCGGAAGTAAAATATGTTTCAGGAAATTACCGAGAGATATTTCTTCGTTTTTTTTATTAGTTATGTGCGCATACACTTTAAATAGGTTTATTTGAAATCTTTAATTTTCCACAAACATTCCACACACGCGGGAAAATGCAGAGATATATTTTTTAAAATCGCGTCATGGTGTATCATACACCGCCCAACATGACACCGACGGCAATGTATCGATATCTATTTTAAATTCGATATATCATTTCATTTTTCACAGTCGCTAACATAGTTTTAGACTCGGTTGAAAAAAAACGAGAAGAAAATCCGATGAAAGTTGCCGTTTATAGAACGAAATGAATTCTCAAATGCCTGTAACTTCAAGGCCATTGAGTCTCTCTCACGCCTTTATCTCCAATCTAACTCACCATATGATTTCATTTTTATCGATGGTTTTAGAGTCGGTGTCAGCAATAATTGAGAACATTCCACACACGCGGGAAAATGCAGATATATTTTTTAAAATCGCGTCATGGTGTATCATACACCGCCTAACATGACACCGACGGCAACGTGTCGATACATATTAAAAATTCGATATATCATTTCATTTTTCACAGTCGCTAACATAGTTTTCGACTCGGTTGAAAAAAAACGGGAAGGAAATCCAATGAAAGTTGCCGTTTATAGAACGAAATGAATTCTCAAACGCCTGTAACTTCAACTTCAAGGCCATTGAGTCTCTCTCACGCCTTTATCTCCAATCTAACTCACCATATGATTTCATTTTTATCGATGGTTTTGGACTCGGTGTCAGCAATAATTGAGAACATTCCACACACGCGGGAAAATGCAGAGATATATTTTTAAAAATCGCGTCATGGTGTATCATACACCGCCCAACATGACACCGACGGCAACGTGTCGATATATATTAAAAATTCGCTTTTGCTTTTCCGTTAAGATATATTACTTTTTCGTTTGATGACAGTCGTCACAAAAACGTCAACAATGATGCCGACATATATTTCTTCGTTTTTATTTAATTCAACATTATTAGCCGGAAGTAAAATATGTTTCAGGAAATTACCGAGAGATATTTCTTCGTTTTTTAAAATTAGTTATGTGCGAATACACTTTAAATAGGTTTATTTGAAATCTTTAATTTTCCACAATATAATTTACTTGCCATTTATCATTTGATGATTACGAGACAAATTCCTCTTGAGGATCGTGACAATTCATGCGCTGCGTGGAAACTTCTATTTCCAAAATGAATGAGACGATCGATGAAGAACGCAGACTTGAACAGGATGCAGCAAGAAAAAAACGAATGAGACGGGCGAACGAGTCCATCGACGAACGTCAATGCAAACTTGCGGGGTCACCCGTGGGAATCCCACGGGCATGGATGTGTGTGACATTTCGACATATTGAGTTAGATGCTGCACATTCATTTTTACAAAATGGTTACTGGCAAGTCATCAGATCCAGAAATGGTGTAAAAAACCACCGTTTAGAGGCCATTTTTCCCCGCAAAGCGGGGGTTGGCCTTTTCGGGGACCGTGGTAGTTGTTGTTTTTTTGTCCCCTTTTTGAAGCAATGTTTTACGGCCGGATGCCCTTCCTGACGCCAACCCTTTTTGCCGCCTTCAACGACAAACAGGGATTACCAGTGAACTGGTACTCAATTAGCCGACCTCAGAAGGATGACAGGCTGAGTCAACCCCCCTGGCATTAATTCGGCGATCGACCGAGATTCGAACCCAGGATCCTAAGCCGGCACCCTAGCCGCTAGCCCAACACCAGAAATGGTGTCATGAACACAATTTATTTACGCACAAGCACAAAAGCAAGACGGGCCGATTTCCGATTCCGACGGGCCGACGGGCGAGACGGGCCGATTTCCGATTCGACGGGCCGATTTGGAGCAAGAAAAAGAACGAGACGGGAGCAAAAGGAGAGAAACGAGACGGGGAAAGCCGATTGGAGAGGCGAGTGAGGCGCGATTGGAGAGGAGTGTGAGGCGCGATTGGAGAGGAGTGTGAGGCACGATTGGAGAGGAGTGTGAGGCGTGATTGGAGAGGAGTGTGAGGCACGATTGGAGAGGAGTGATTGGAGGGGAGTGTGAGCACGATTGGAGAGGAGTGTGAGGCACGATTGGAGAGGAGTGTGAGGCGCGATTGGAGAGGAGTGTGAGGCGCGATTGGAGAGGAGTGTGAGGCGCGATTGGAGAGGCGTGTGAAGGATTGGAGAGGAGAGGAGTGTGAGGGATTGGAGAGGTGAGGGATTGGAAAGGAGAGGGATGTGAGGGTTTGGAGAGGAGAGGAGTGCTAGGTGGAGAGAGGAGAGTGTCAGGTGGAGACAGGAGAGTGTCAGGTGGAGACAGGAGAGTGTCAGGTGGAGAGGAGTGAGGGGTCACATATTATGTGAAATAAATAAATTGTGTTCATCACACCATTTCTGGATCTGATGACTTGCCAGTAACCATTTTGTAAAATGAATGTGCAGCATATAACTCAATATGTCGAAATGTCACACACATCCATGCCCGTGGGATTCCCACGGGTGACCCCGCTAGTATATATATATTGTTACAGGGTCCCCCCCCTTACCTCTGGTCTCCGTGGACCTCCGAACCCCGAGAGGGTCCCCGGCAGAAAGATGTGTTATCCTTGGTTGAAATCCAGCAAATAATGTCCCTCAATGGAACCGGCAAATGCAACAATCAAAGCAATAATGCAACCACACCAGGTTATAAACAAACAATAATATATTATAAATCACACACAAAGAGCCATACAACAATGGGGGCAATCACCCCTACTTTCAAATCTTACGATAATATCCTCGTCAAGCCCATAAACCCCACACTCACGACACCTCCCCCAATGTCTCTGCACCCCTCCAAGGCGAAGTCCCAATGTCTCTGTGCGCTCCCGCGATCGAGGAGTCAAGGCCCGATGGTCAATTGAGGCGTAGACGAGCGAGACGACCCCGAGGTCACGTGCTCAGCCCCCAGCAACACAGCGGTGGAGAGGAACCTCACAAAGACGCGCTCCGACCTACACGTTGCGGTTCAATCCGCGAGCCTCCGTATAATTCTCACGTGCCCTTTCTGGCACAGCCGTGCCCGGCAATCCACCGGGGAATAATGCCCAGCCGACACGACAAAAGCCTGTTCACTGCAGGGTGCTCGCGTGGCGAAGATGGCGGACGGCTTTCGCTCCAACCCGGATTCTCAAGGCCTGGATCCTCCGGAACCTCAATGAGAATACCCGACGACACAGGCTCCACGCACTCCGGCAATATTTCTTATCGCCCAAACTTCCCTTCAAGGACGCAAAGTTCACTCGCACTGTACGTCGAACGCTCGGGCCGGAGTTTCAACCACCACGTCTCTTTTCGATGTCCTCCCACCTCTTTCTCCTTCGCTCCACCTCCTCCGGTCTCGATCCGGATTTCCAGCCACATTTTACCAGGAGCGCTTTTAAATCTTTTAACCACAACAACCCTTTCCCTTAAGTCACAATAAGCATAATATCTAGAATACTTCGAACCAACAACAATAATCATAACAACAATCATTAGGGCCGAATACGTAACAATATATATATATATATATATATATATATATATATACATATATATATATATATATATATATATATATATATATATATATATATACTAGCTCGGCTCGCTGCGCTCGCCTCACCATGCGTCGTTACTGCGGGACGGGCTTATTTTAGATGAGGATAATGACTACCTGAGTTGCTGTGTTATCACGATTTACACCAATCATAATACAAAAAATTTTTTTGCACAAATTTATTTGTAGTGTTTGTGATATTACATTTTTATAAGCAATTTAGGTTCAAAAAATATATAAAATTCAAAAAAGAACCCCTCAGCACATACATACGGGAGGGATAGGTGCAGACTGGAAGTTTGGGACGATTACATCTCACCACCACGGAATTCAAAACACCTCACCACCACGTAATTCAAAACACCTCACCCCCATGTAATATAAATACCTCACCCCCACGTAATTCAAAACACCTCACCACCACGTAATTCAAAATACCTCACCACAATGTAATTCAAAACACCTCACCACCACGTAATTCAAAACACCTCACCACGACGTAATTCAAAACACCTCACCACCACGTAATTCAAAACACCTCACCACCATGTAATTCAAAACACCTCACCACCACATCATTTAAAACACCTCACCACCACATAATTCAAAATACCTCACCACCACATGATTCAAAACCACCACCACGTTATTAAAACCACTTCACTACCACGGAAACAAGAGTTTGAGGGAGTAGTTCAGTGACAACAGACACTGCCTAGATATGTAGAATATAGATAAATGACTGCACCTGAGTTGCTGTTTTGTCATGGTTTACACCAATCATAATTCAAACAATCATAATGCACAAATGTATTTGTAATATACATGATATTACATTTTATAAACAATTGAAGTTGAAAATTAAAGTTGAAAACAATTTCCCCCCCCCCCCCCCAAAAAAAAATTTGGAAATTTAAAAAAAAAAATACCCTTAGGACATACCGACGGAAGAGATAGATGCATACCAGAAGTTTGGTACGATTTCACAAAAGTTTGAGGGAGTAGTTCAGTGACAACACAACACAGACACTGCACAGATATATATATTGTTGTGGATCTCGCCGCCGGCCTTCTCCCCTTACCAAGGGGGGATTAGTCCCCTTGTCTTTGACTGGCCGACGGGACCCGGGACCTATGACGTCCTTCCCGGACAGCGCGAAATAGGGTCTTAGGATGAGAATCACTATTACCTAATTACTCGCGCTGCCCTGAAATGAGGAAATAAGCCCCGCACGAATCACGCGTGCTGAGACGCCGAGCAGTGTGTACACGCGATCCGTGCCGTTTAGTTGGTGACCCCGGTTCTAGCGATCTTATTCGTACCACGCTTAGCCAATGGAGAAATCACAAAGGCGATCGAATTGGGAATAAAGGAATAACAAGATTTATTTACACTATTTACAATGGTTCTGAGAAAAGAGGACACAGTGCAGCCTTAAAAACAGTCTTAACTTACTTCCCAGGACAAATGGGCCCGTCTCACACACAGACACACTCAAACGGGGCTTGCAGCTGCAGGATGATGTTCACCACGTCCAGGGATGGCTCTCGTGCAGCTCCCTCCGGTCTCAGGTTCGTCCCGTGCAGATGGTAAGTAGGGAAGGCGGGGGCTCTCCGCGTGTCGTTTGGCGCACAGAGGTTAATACGGGGCGATTTGGTAGGGTCTGGGCTCTGGCGGTTATCACTGGCGGCTATTGCCGCGTTCACTCGCGTGGCTGAGGTAAGCGCTATTCGCCACCGGCGCGTCTGGCTGCCTTTCCTCTGGCGCATACGTTATACTCGAGATATAGTGCAATTCCTCCAAAGCGAGCGATGCGAATCAAGTTCTTCACAGTCCTCTTGATCAACAAGTCCTCTCACATGCGCTCTCTCCTTGCGAGTCCTCTTCTCCGTGAAAAGCTCTGCAGTCCTCTAAGTCCTTCGCTTCAGTCCTGTGCAGCACTGCCGTTCAAGTCCTTTCAAGGGCTTTGTGCAATCACTTATATAGGTACGCCCCGCGAACCTTCCAGAACTCACCAGACACGCCTCTCCACGCCCCTCACGCCATGCCGTTAGAGACCTGGTTGGCTGGTGGCTCTTACCGTCATCGCCTCTGACGCGCTGCCTTGACGCCGCCCCACCCCGACCCCGCGCTCCTCCTCCTTCTCAGGCCTACCTCGTGTTACTCGACTAGTGAGCGAGCAAAGGGCAGCAAAATGCTGCAGGCAGCCAAAGCGTAACAAATGCTGCGGGCAGCCAAATGGGGCGTGGGATCAATTATGCCCATTGAGGTGGAATTGGAGGGTGGACGCAAAAATGAGCGGGACCTAAACTCATGTCTTTACACAACGCAGATATTACTAGGGGAAATGGCCTACACTTACACATACTATGACATAACTAATACAACAAGGTGGGCTACGTGTTGCTCGTGGACGAACTATGGGGGGCAACCCTTTAACCTTTAATGACCAATATGTGCAAATCTCAAAACCGTAGCAATCTATACTAGCTTGGCTAGGCTCGCTGCGCTCGCCTCACCACGCGTCATTACAGAGGAACGGACTTATTTTAGCTGAGGATAATGACTGTACCTGAGTTGCTGTGTTGTCATGATTTACACCAATCACAATGCAAACAATTATTTTGCACAAATTTATTTGTAGTGTTTGTGATATTACATTTTTATAAGCAATTTAGGTTGAAGATTTAGGTTGAAAAAAAAAACAATTCAAAAAAGAACCCCTCAGCACATACATCGGGGAGGGGTAGGTGCAGACTGGAAGTTTGGGACGATTACACCTCACCACCACATAATTTAAAACACCTCACCACCACATAATTTAAAACACCTCACCACCACATAATTCAAAACACCTCACCCCCACGTAATTTAAAACACCTCACCCCCACGTAATTTAAAACACCTCACCCCCATGTAATTTAAAACACCTCAACCACCACATCATTTAAAACACCTCACCCCTACGTAATTTAAAACACCTCACCCCCACATCATTTAAAACACCTCACCCCCACGTAATTTAAAACACCTCAACCACCACATCATTTAAAACACCTCACCCCCACGTAATTCAAAACACCTCACCCACACATAATTAAAAACACCTCACCCCCACGTAATTTAAAACACCTTACCCCCACGTAATTTAAAACACCTCACCCCCACGTAATTTAAAACACCTCACCCCACCTAATTTAAAACACCTCACCACCAAGTAATTTAAAACACCTCACCACGACATAATTCAAAACACCTCACCACCACGTAATTTAAAACACCTCACCACCACGTAATTCAAAACACCTCACCACCACGTAATTCAAAACACCTCACCACCATGTAATTCAAAACACCTCACCACCACGAAATTTAAAACACCTCACCACCACGTAATTCAAAACACCTCACCACCAAGTAATTTAAAACACCTCACCCCCACGTTATTTAAAACACCTCACCAACACGTAATTCAAAACACCTCACCACCAAGTAATTTAAAACACCTCACCACCAAGTAATTCAAAACACCTCACTACCACGTAATTTAAAACACCTCAACCCCACATAATGTCAAACACCTCACCCCCACCTATTTTAAAACACCTCACCACCACGTAATTCAAAAGACCTCACCACCAAGTAATTCAAAACAGCTCACCACCACATAATTCCAAACACCTCACCACCAACGAATTCAAAACACCTCACCACCAACCAATTCAAAACACCTCACGACCACATAATTCAAAACACCTCACCACCAACTAATTCAAAACACCTCACCACCACATAATTAAAAACACCTCACCACCAAGTAATTCAAAACACCTCACCACCATGTGATTTAAAAACACCTCACCACCATGTGATTTAAAAACACCTCACAACCACTTGATTTAAAAACACCCCACCACCACATAATTCAAAACACCTCACCACCACGTGATTCAAAAGCACCACCACGTTATTAAAAACACTTCACAACCACGGAAACAAAACTTTCAGAGTAGTTCAGTGACAACACAGAAACTGCCCAGATATGTGGATATTGTTACGGTTTTGTGAATAAAGGATAACACCCCTCCTCGTATGTAGACGCACCACAGCATGTGATTCTGTTAGATAGCTGCTCAACGCAATAGGAGGGACATATTTAGTGCTAAAAAGGTCGCACACATGGGTCAGAGTAAATGCCAGGGGGAATCACACCAATGTGTCACATTTAAAAGTAATGGTAACTGGCATGCCAGGCTCTACCGGTCGTTTCATTGTTAGGGTCGACTCGGGACGATTCTGGTGAGAGAGGGGTGTAGTGTTACGGTTTTGTGAATAAAGGATAACCCCCCCCCCCCCTCGTAGGTAGATGCACCACAACATGTAGCCTCGTTGTAGTTCAGTTATTTCATAGTGAATGTAAGCGTTGAAGGAGCCGGGGCTCCCACGTCGATCGGAAGAATGGACGCGACAAAAAGCTAGAATTCATCTGAGTTGCTTTAATGAAATCAAACACTCAGGCACTCTGAAAAACCGTTTATCAGTCAGCAATATATATCTATTCCGCCAGGGGGTTTGCCCAGGCCCGGCGCCAGGGGGCGTGGCCCAGCGTCCTGGCTGCGGCCTGGCAAGTTGAGCGCGGGCCTGGGCGTCCTGGACGAGCCCGGCATGGTGATCGCTCCGCGTCCTTGATAGGTGCAAGGCGATTGTGAAAACTCAGCGGCAGCCGCTACACACGTCCCCCCAGAATCGACTTGCACCGGCAGGGTCAATTTGAGGGGGGTCCTGATGACCCGGCCGAAGCGACCCCTGGCGGGTCGTGGGAGGGGGTCCGGTGAGGTGGTGGGCGGTCGAGTGGGGGGCACCGTGGACGGGGGACGGCCTCGCCGCGGCGGAAGGGCCACCCGTGGTGGGTGGTCGACGTCCACGTGCGCCGGCTTGAGGCGGTCCACAGCAATCCGGTCCGACCTGCCGCCGATGTCGATGACGAACGACTTGTCGTCCCGTCGCAGCACCCGGAAGGGCCCGTCGTACGGCGGCTGGAGTGGCCACCGATGTGCGTCGTGACGCACAAAAACATACTCCGCTGTGCGGAGTGCTGGGGGGACGTAGGACTGGGGGTCACCGTGGTGGGATGTTGGCACGGGGGCAAACCGTCGGGCGGCCTCCTGGAGGTCCGAGCGCTGGTGAGCTGCGGACCAGGGACTGGTAGCGTCGGGCACAAATTCGCCCGGGACGCGTAGCACCTGGCCATAGACAAGCTCGGCGGTGGATGCCTGGAGGTCCTCCTTGGGGGCCGTGCGAAGGCCCAAAAGGACCCACGGCAGCCGGTCGGCCCACCCGACGTCTTGCAGGCCGGCCATGAGCGCGGCCTTCATGGAGCGGTGGAATCGCTCGCACAACCCGTTTGCTTGGGGGTGGTAGGCCGTAGTACGGTGGAGCTTGATCCCCAGGTTGCGGGCGACCGCGCCCCACAGCTCGGAGGTGAACTGTGGACCGCGGTCTGACGAGATGTCCGCCGGTGCGCCGAAGCGGGCGACCCAGGTGGCGATGAAAGCCTGCGCCACGTCGGCGGTGGTGGTGGAGACGAGGGGAACGGCCTCCGGCCACCTGGTGGTCCTGTCCACCATGGTGAGCAGGTGTGTGAATCCCCGTGACGGGGGGAGGGGGCCCACCAGATCCACGTTGACGTGGTCGAAACGTCGTTCGGGCACGGTGAAAGGTGCCAGCGGGGCCTGGGTGTGTCGGTGGACCTTGGCCCGTTGGCAGGCCGTGCAGGCGCTGGTCCAATCGCGGACGTCCCGACGAAGGCCGTGCCAGACGAAACGCGCCGACACCAGCTTCTGGGAAGCTTTCCGGCCCGGGTGGGAAAGGCCGTGGAGGGAGGCGAAGATGCGGCGTTGCCAGGCGACGGGCACGATGGGGCGAGGCTGGCCTTGGGAGACGTCGCAGAGCAGGACAGTGTCCGCGCAGGGGATGTCGGCCAGGCGGAGGCCCGTGTCCGCCGCCCGGAGGGCTTGCACCGTGGTGTCGGTGGTTTGGTCCGCCGCCATAAGCGCAAAATCCACGCCCAGGTGGACCGCGTTCGCGCTGGCCCGGGAAAGACAGTCGGCCACGGCGTTGTTTTTGCCGGCGACGTGCCGGATGTCCGTGGTAAACTCCGACACGGCGGAGAGGTGGCGCTGTTGGCGGGCCGACCATGGCTCCGTGACCTTGGCCATGGCATAAACCAACGGCTTGTGGTCGACGAACGCCGTGAAAGGTCGGCCCTCCAGGAGGTGGCGGAAATGGCGGACGGCCAGGTGTAGACCGAGGAGCTCCCGGTCAAACGTGCTGTATTTGAGCTCGTTCGGCCGGAGCTGCCGGCTGAAAAAAGCGAGTGGCTGCCAAACCCCGTTCACCCATTGCTCATGTACGGCGCCCACCGCGTAGTCGGAGGCATCCGTGGTGAGGGCGATGGGAGCGTTGAGCACCGGGTGAGCGAGCAGTGTTGCGTCGGCGAGGGCCCGCTTTGAGCCTTGGAAGGCCGCATCCATTGCTGCGGACCAGGCGATGTCGTGCTTGGCCGGCATGCCCCGGAGGGCTTCGTAGAGGGGCCGCATGAGCTGAGCTGCGCGGGGCACGAAGCGGTGATAAAAATTCACCATTCCCAGGAATTCCTGCAGGGCCTTTATGGTGCGGGGACGCGGGAACGTGGTGATGGCCTCGACCTTGGTTGGCAGCGGCACGGCCCCGTTCTTGGTGATGTGATGGCCCAAAAAATCAACGGCCGTCGTGCCGAAGTGGCATTTGGCCGGGTTGACGATGAGGCCGTGCTCGCTGAGGCGCTCGAACAGCGTTCGGAGGTGGAGGAGGTGCTCGGCCCGGGACGTGCTGGCGACGAGGATGTCGTCCAGGTAAACGAAAAGGAACGGCAGGTCACGCAGCACGCCGTCCATCAAGCGCTGGAACGCCTGAGCCGCGTTCTTGAGACCAAACGGCATCCGCAAGAATTCGAATAAGCCGAACGGCGTGATGACTGCCGTTTTAGGGACGTCGGCCGCCCTGACAGGTACCTGGTGATATCCCCGTATGAGGTCAATTTTCGAAAAAATGACCCGTCCCGCCAGACGGGCGGAGAAGTCTTGGATATGCGGGATCGGGTACCTGTCGGGGGTGGTAGCATCATTGAGACGGCGGTAGTCGCCACACGGGCGCCATCCACCCCCCGGCTTTGGCACGATGTGCAGTGGCGAGGCCCACGCGCTATCGGAGCGCCGCACGATGCCGAGGTGCTCCAACGCGTCGAATTCGGCCTTCGCTACGGCGAGCTTGGCTGGGTCGAGGCGGCGGGCCCTGGCGTAGACCGGCGGGCCCGTGGTTGGTATGTGGTGCTCGATCCCATGCCGTACTGCGACGGCCGAAAACGTCGGCCGCGTGAGGGCCGGGAACTCCGTGAGCAGGCGAGCAAACTCGTTCGCCGCCGGGACGGCGCATGCCAGCTCGGTCGGCGCGGAGCTGCTCAATGTGCATACCAGGGAGCTGAAGGTTTCAGCGTTGATTAAACGACGCCGTTGGACGTCCACCAGCAGTCCGTGTGCGCAGAGGAAGTCGGCGCCTAGCAGAGCCACGGGCACGTTGGCGGTTACAAACGTCCAAGCAAAGCGTTGGCCGCCGAAGCAGAGGGTGACGTTGCGCGGGCCGAAGGTGCGGATAGTCGATCCGTTGGCCGCAACTAAGGAGGGGCCGCAAACCGCGGATTGCCTGTCCTGGTCAGAGGCGGGTATGACGCTCAGTTGGGCGCCGGTGTCGCACAGGAAGCGCCGTCCGGACGCTTTATCCGTGATGAACAGTAAGTTGCCCGTGTGGCCGGCGCTCATGGCTGGTAATGAACGCCGGCCCGGCCGTTTCCCGGCCTGCCGAAGGTGCACGGGGGTCGGCATGTCCGGGCCTTCTGTCCGAACCTGGCATGATAGTAACACCACGCTTGGTCAGGTGGAGGCCTCGGTCGTCGTGCCGGAGGTGGTCGGCTCGGTAGAGCGGCCGCCAATGGCGTCGGCAGTTCGGCCGTCGACCGTGCCGGGTGCTCGGGCGCCCTGGGTGTTGCGTCGGACGGCGGTGGGTCCCATGTCGCCGCTACGATGCGCTGTCCTGCGGCGGAGATCTTGTCGGCTTCTCTGGCAAGGGCCCGGGGATCTGTGATCGTCGTGCTTGCCAGGGCGAGGCGTACCGGGTTAGGCAGCTGACGGAAGAACAGCTCCCGGAACAGGAATGCCGGAGAGTGCTCGCCGAGCAGTGAAAGCATGTAGTCCATGCGCTCGGAAGGGCGCGTGTCGCCGAGCTCAGGCAGATCGAGCAGGCGCCGTGCGCGTTCCGCCGATGGGAGGGCGAAAGCATCGAGGAGCAGCTTCTTAATCACGCCGTATTTGTCAGCGGCTGGCGGGCTTTCGAGGAGGCTCAGGGCGCGGGCCGCGGTAACCGACCCGAGCGCAGCTACCACATGGTGGAAGCGGGTGTCGTCGGCCGTGATGCCTCGCAGGGCGAACAGGGACTCCGCCTGTGCGAACCAAACCGCCGCGTGAGCCTCCCAGAAGGTAGGCAGTTTAAGGGCGACTGCCGTGTCCATGTCGATAGGTCACCAATGAAGGAGCCGGGGCTCCCACGTCGATCGGAAGAATGGACGCGACAAAAAGCTAGAATTCATCTGAGTTGCTTTAATGAAATCAAACACTCAGGCACTCTGAAAAACCGTTTATCAGTCAGCAATATATATCTATTCCGCCAGGGGGTTTGCCCAGGCCCGGCGCCAGGGGGCGTGGCCCAGCGTCCTGGCTGCGGCCTGGCAAGTTGAGCGCGGGCCTGGGCGTCCTGGACGAGCCCGGCATGGTGATCGCTCCGCGTCCTTGATAGGTGCAAGGCGATTGTGAAAACTCAGCGGCAGCCGCTACAGCGTCGTCCTTTCCTGTGTAAATTTTGCGTTGAGCAGGCCAGTGAGTAGGCCTCGATTAGGCTGGAATACCATGTGCTCGGGCTGAGACAAGTCTGGCAAGGCCGAAGGGAGGAGCTGCAGGGGGAGTGGCCGGTGAGCAGCGAGGCGCCAATCAGAGCTTGATGGGAGTGGCTTACAACGGCGGCGAGGGGAGGGGCTTGGAACATTCGGGTAAGGCCGGGGAGGGGCTATATAAAACCCTGCCTTGAGCCCCCGAGTCATAGTTCGTCACAGCAGACAAGAGAGGTGAGAGTTCGCTGTGAGACAAGGAGAGAGAATCGCCCAGCCCCTGAACGAGTCGGAGTGCTTGAATTGAATACCAGGTTATCGTTGTTGTACACGAACTCTCCCCATGCCCTGTGCCCTGCGCTCTGCTGCCTGTATTAAATCGCGCTTGTGAAGACGACCCATTCCGGGCCACAGACGCGCGACCTCCTTGCCTGTGCTCCCAGCGTATGTGCCGTGAACACCAGAGGGCGACGCCGAGCGAGCTGTCCGGAGTGGACGACGCCAGGACGCGTTTGGGAACGCGAACTTTTCCTTCCTTCTTTTTCCCCGCGTGAGTGATTGGGCCCTTTGTCTGGGCTTTAGTTAACATTGCTTAAGTGCCTGCTCTGTGTCTCTTCGGATCATTGTACATTAATAATAAATTGTGTTCTTCCTCTTATTTGATCGTTCCGTCCTTTCTATCTATTGGCCTAGCATCGCAAGAATAGAACCGCTCGAATCGGGTTCAATAAAAGTAATGGCACAAGTCACGTGATACGCACACCGCTCGGGCGTATTCGATTAGCATGGCTTGTGCGAGGTCCGGTCCCCGTTTTCGTGGCAGCGTGGGTCAAAGGTATGTGTGGCATCGACCCGATACCCTTTTCCACGCTCGCTACGGAAGTGGTGACTCGGCCTCGTGGACACGAAGACCCGAGGGGAAAAAGGGGTTTATCCCCCCATTTTGTAACGTCGACAGGCTTCGGGAGATCCGCAACAATATATAGATAAATGATTGTACCTGAGTTGCTGTGTTGTCATAGTTTACACCAATCATAATTCAATCAATTATTTTGCACAAATGTATTTGTAATATACGTGATATTACATTTTATAAACAATTGAAGTTGAAGTGTTCTGGGTCTTTTCGGTCTTCTGGGTCTTTGTCTGTGGGATATTTTGGGTCTTTGAGGTCTTTAAGGGTCTTTGGGGTATTTTGGATCTTCAGGGGCTTAAAGGGAGTATTTTGGGTATTTGTGGTCTTTTGGGTCTTTAAGGGTATTTTCAGTCTTTTGGGTCTTCAGGGTCTTTATGGGTATTTGGGGAATTTTGGGTCTTCAGAGTCTTTTCGGTTTTTGTGATCTTTTGGGTGTTTAATGGTCTTTGGGATCTTTTGGATCTTCAGGGACTTTTCAGTCTTTGGGGTCATTGTGGTCTTTTGGGTCTTGAGAGTCCTTGGGGTCTTCTGGGTCTTCAGGGTCATTTGGGTCTTCAGGGTTGTTTGGGTCTTCTGGGTCCTTGGGGCCTTTTGGATCCTTGTGGTATTTTGAGTCTTCTGGGTCATTGGGGTACATACATATATATTGTCGCGTTCCTGGCGATTAAAATCTTTCCAAGGAACGAAAAGCCGAACAAGCTGTTACTCCAACGCATTCGTCAAATGTGGCGGAGTTGCACGGATCCCACCGGCAGTTCTCAAACCTGCAATAAATAAACTCAAACGAAACCGGATTAAAGATGTCTAAAAATACCGGCTTTATTAAAAGAAATGCCGGTAATACAAAACTAGAGAGGTTCCAGGGAACCTGAACTCAACTTGTCTATATCATTATGGTTAGAATATGCATAATAGAACCACAAACGATATAGTTTATATGTGCTAAAAATATATATCACAAAAACCGCTCCAATCGGGCTAATACCTGTTAACGGCCTGAATCGCGGCTCGCTAATCGCTCGGCGTGTCCACTAACGCCGTGGTGCGGGTGGGGTTATTTCCTTGCTTCACGGCCGGTGTTAGTACTTAGGTAATAAGACTAATTCGGCTTACAACCCTATTTAACACCGACCAGAAGGAACGTAATAGCCCTGGATCGCGTCAGCTAGTAAAAAGACAAGGGGATTAATCCCCCCTTGATAAGGGGGAGGCCGACGTTCGGAGATCCGCAACAATTGGTAGTCAGCAGTGGGGATTTGGAACCTGGGACTAAATTTTTAGACCAAATTTTGGACACCAATTGTGCATATTGGCCGCAACAATTGGTGTCAGGGAAGTGGGATTTGACCCGAAGTGCGCTTAACGCACTCCAAATTACGAGCGGCCGAAATTTTATTGAACATCTAAATTGAATCGTGCCATGGATAGCCAAGGCGGTCGGTTGCCGGTGGGGGTAGAAGATGAGGAGGTAAAGGAATTAGAGCCAACCCAGGACCCCCGGGAAGAGGTAGAGGAAATGGAGGATGCAATTAATGAGGGTGCAGCAGCAGGGGTAGCAGGAGAGGAACAAAATGGCAGCGCCTCGCACATGGCGGCGAGGGCTGCGCCCGCTGCGCAAGTGGGGGGTGGTCGACATGCAAGCCTTCATGGCGCAATTCATGGCGGAAATAAAACAAATGAAGGGCAAATCCACGAAAGAAATAAAGGACGAAACCCGGGAAATGAAGGAAATAATGGGCGCCCAAAAGAATGACATAAATAAAATTAATGGGAGAATGGACATCCAAGAAAAAAAGATGGTTGCAATAGGTGGCCAAATGAAGGAAGGGTTAAATAATTTGGAAAACAAAATGGGAGAGCGATTGGGAAATCTAATTGAAGGGTTTGGAAACAGAATGGGTGACCGCATACAAAATGTTGGGGAGAACATTGATCGCATGTTGAGCGAGGAGGGCACACTGGTACACGACGGGGTAGCGCGATGTGAGAAGCGCGGGGAAAGCGAGGTGGACCAAAGCGCAGTTAAGTGGACCGGGGTAGAAATCGCGACACGGGGTGTGGGAAAGCCACTGCTCCCCTCCCCCAAGGTGTCCCCCAAGGTTCAGTTCTTGGCTCCCTCCTCTTCATCCTGTACCTGTCCCCCCTTGGTCACTTAATCCGCCGTCATGGTCTCCAATTCCACTGCTTCGCCGATGACATCCAGCTTTTCATCTCCACCAAGTCCATCTCCACCGCCACTCACTCTATCCTGACAAACTGCATCACTGAAATAAAATCCTGGCTTCAAATCAACTTCCTCAAACTTAACTATGATAAATCTGAAAAATCATCATTGGCCCAAAAACGCTCACCAAATCCACCCATAACTTTGCCCTCAACATCGACGGTTTCCCAGTATCCACCTCCCCTCACATCCGGGATCTTGGCATCATCTTTGACCAAACCCTCTCCTTCGACAAATACACTAAACACATCACAAAGACAGCCTTCTTTCACCTGAAAAACATCGCCCGTCTCCGTCCATCCCTCTCCTCCACGGCTGCAGAAACCCTCATCCACGCCTTCATCACCTCCCGTCTGGACTACTGCAACAGCCTCCTCTATGGTTCACCCTCAATAATCACCAATAAACTCCAATACATTCAGAACTCCGCTGCCCGTCTACTCACCCATTCCTGGACCCGTGACCCCCATCCTTTACAAGCTTCACTGGCTCCCCATCCCCCAGAGAATCCAGTACAAAATCCTCCTCTTGACCTACAAAGCCCTCCATAACCTGGCCCCATCCTACCTGACCTCATCTCCAGACACACTCCCAACCACAACCTCCGCTCTGCTGGTACCAACCTCCTGACCCCCCCCCCCCCCCCATGCGGACCAAATTCAGATCCTGGGGGGACAGGGCCTTCTCCATCGCTGCTCCCACCCTCTGGAACTCACTACCTCACACCATCAGAGACTCCTCCTCACTCACCACATTCAAAACATCACTCAAGACCCACCTGTTCAACACTGCATTTAACATTTAACCCACAGCATTTAACCCCTGACTATCTCTTCTCCTTCTCCTTCCTTTTGCTTTGATTATTTACCTGTTGATTTTTGTCTTTTTGCACTTGTTTTTTTGTACTCTGTCAAAGCGTCTTTGGGCTTCTTGAAAAGCGCTATATAAAATAAATGTATTATTATTATTATTATAAAGCCGACGACCGCCGAAGTAGAAGAGAAATTTTTATTAGCGCCAGCGGTCGTCGTGGAAAAATAAAATGAAATAATGATAGTTGAAATCGGGGTTAAGGAGACGGCAGAGATAGGAATTAAATGGGAGGAAGAAATGGAATATGTACAAAGTCTGGATTCATATCGTTATGTCATGCTGTCTAACCCCGATGAGAATTTGCAGGCGCTGCTGCGGAGAAGAATCCCAAAGGTGAGTAGGGTGGTGTATGGCGCGAAAATGTTTGGTGCGAAAGTGTTTGGCGCGAAAGGATTTTTCGCGCGCTTGGGATCCCGACGTCAACCAGGCGCTTGTGGAAGGTTCGTGGTGCGCGGTACGAGAGTGAATGGCGCGCGTGTGCGAACGGCGCCGGAGCGCGAGTGTGTTACAGAGTGTGAAGAAGAATGTATAACGGAGTGTATGTGGGAAGAGTGTGGAACGGAGTGTGACCAAGAGTGTGTAATGGTTGTAGAGAGTGTGCGGGAGTGCACACCAGAGCGTGTTGAGGAGCGTGTGCGGGGATGCACACCGGAGCGGGTGATTGGGTGTGCAACAGAGTGCACACCCTTGGGAGTTACGGATTACGTAACGGCGGAGTGCACGAGTAGTGTGAGAGCACCAGGGTGTGCGCGAGGATGTATGATGATGGAGTGTATGACTATGAGAGGCGCTGGAGCGCCGCGTTTTGTGAGTGAAGAACGGGTCGCGTGTGGATGTGAGAATGCGACTCGAGCATCGACGCAGACCGGGGCAGCGTTTAGGCCAACGGACAGCCGACGTGAGCTCTCGGGGCGTGGTGCGCTTTGTGTGCTGTGGGAGCCGGCGGGGATCGTTGCTGCGGCGCTCTCGCAAGGAGCACCGTGCACGATTCGGGCCGGGCCCCACCCTGTATGGTCGGTGCCGTGCCGTGGCGCAAGCGGCGACCGGCACGATTCCAGGGGAGCTAGGCCAGGTCGGACCTTCGCCCCCTGGCGGGCGCGGTGCTCCGACCGGGGGAGGTTGGGTCATCGTGGCGGAGACCGAAAGGCTCCGCGCTGAGATGGCGCCTGGAACCTCGGCCCGAGTATGCCTCCTCCTCACAATCGAAAATCCCGGACGGACCCAACCTACAGGAGACTGACCACCCGCATACATTGCTCGGCTTTTCGAAGCCGAGCTGTGAAAATGCATTCCCAGCTGACGAGGCTCAAGTATAGTGGACGGTTAGTAATGGTAGTAGTGATGTTGGCGAATGGTAGTTGTACCATTCACCTTGGGGCAAAGGAGCAGTAGTGTATGGGGTTTGGCAGTGTAAACTAGCCAGGGCGGGCTAGGATAATTGTTAGGGACTTACAGATGACTTTAGGAGACCGAGATTTAAGTAGTGACTTTTGTACCGGTAGAGGGGACGTAGTGAGGTTAGATGGATGCTAATGACGAGGGATGTGCTTAGTATCAGGGATGACGGGGAGCACGAGTATTAGAGGGAAGCAGATAGCTAGATGATGCTGTGTGTATGAGTTTGAGGATGCGCTTTAGGCGCAAATGAAGAATTGAATGGGAACCACCGTGGGAATGAACTTAGTGAGCAAATGAGGCAATGGTCGAGAATGATGTGTGTGTGTGTGTGTGTGTGTGTGTGTGTGTGTGTGTGTGTGTGTGTGTGTGTGTGTGTGTGTGTGTGTGTGTGTGTGTGTGTGTGTGTGTGTGAAAGTGTATGAGTAGAGTATTGTGGACAAGTGTAAGTGTATTGAGTGATTGGCTTGCATGATGTGCAAGTGGAAAATAGTGTGTGGAATAAATGGTGTGGAGTAAATGGTGTGTGGAATGAGTGGTGTGGAGTGCATGGTGCGAAGGAGTGGATGGGGGAAGATGGACCCCTTCACGAGTACCCGGGGAGGGTAGTTTAAAGTTAGGCAGAGGGAGCAGGTAAATTGTTTGGATATTGACATCTGTGGTGCGAGTAGTAGCAAGTTGTTGCTTTGAGGGGTGCATGAGTAAGTGGAATGGCTGGGCGTGTGGGCTTAATTAGTGAGTATGGTTAAATGAGCACTCCACCACTGGTAGTCTGTCGGCTAGGTGAGGCCGCATGTAGGCTCTGGGAGCCAGGTAGTGTTCAGTTGTGTAGAGTTCAGCGGGGCCCGAGGATCCGAGGAGAAGGACCCGGGTAGGCCAATGCCAGCGAGGGCATTAGTGGGGTGAGAGAGCCAGGAGGGCCTTCCCCAGGTTAGGGTAGTTGAGGAGCTAGACAAGCTCGGGTGGCGACTTCAGTGGCGGAGGTGTGCAAGTAGGTAGACCTGCTGGTAGAGCCACACTACCCAGCCCCGAAATTGTGCGAGGGCACAGATAGAAAAATTGGGGGAGTGAGACCCCAAATTGGAAGAGCACCACAGGATGGTCAATGGGAATTGGGTTTTAGAACCGCATAGTGTAAAGAGGCCAATTGGATTGGCAGTGCAAGACCCCGGGTAGTTTAAAGAGTTAATGTCAATTAGAAGGATAGTTAGGAGAAAATCTCTTCGCACCATCCACATCCACTCGCCGAGGTGACAGGACTCCACACCCGGTTTTGCAGACAATTTGGAATGGAAGACGCATCATGACGTGGGTGAGACATTGTGTGAAATTCCATCCCTTCCTTCTTGGGAGGGATTGGAAACGAATTTGGAACTAGGGGGGATAGGAGACAAGACGTAGCGACGGAATTTGTAAATTGTGTAAATACGGGGAGGGGCAAGGGTAGAGTAGGTTGACATGGGGGTCACGTACGGCTAGGGACGAGCTTTCTCCGCTCGCTCTCCCGCACCCCTCATGTCACATTACCTTGTTTTGTGGGGTACCCTTGCGCCCTTGCCCCCGCTAACCTCTGCTTTGTCTTCCTTCCCACCCATGGACCCATTACCTTTTGTTGAGGGGAGTGTGCAGGTGTTCTGAGCGGTGCGGCTGCACCTTTGCACTGCACCCTGCTGCCTGCTGCCTGCACCGGTACACCATATGTACCACACGTTCTGTGGTCTGGCACCTTTGCTTGGGCAGACAATCACGGCAAACGTTATCTTGCCCTGCGGACCACTGTTTTCTAAGTGGCCCCAATGCCATGCAGTCGGACCACCTAAGCTGGCCCTGCTGGCCAAAATAAAAAGCGGACACGGTTTGTGCACTTTTTAATAAATTCCTCCGGTGTGCCAGGAAAAGAAGATCTCAGGTTTTGATGATGACACACCGAAGAACACGAAGCAAGAAGACGTCGCGGCCCAGCAGCCAAGCACAAGACATCGTTGATTATTTTAAAATGTTTTTGGAGCATTTTGGTGATGGTGCTTTTTGTGCATTTTTTTATTATTATTTTGGTGCATATGTGTGTATGGTGTATTGGTGCGGTGCAGTGCAGTGCATTCGGTGTTTCCTCTTTTCAAACATTCTTCTCTCTTCCCACAAAAGACAGGTCCTGGGTTGTAGTATTGTACATAATTAGTAGTCTTGTAAATAACATGCTCCCCACCGGCTTCATGTTTAGTTTGAGAATAATTCCGTAATTCGGTTAATTGTGGGCGTGAGTCAGTTAGATAGTACACAACGCAGTGTTTAAAAGGACATATCTAGTGTTTAAAACTGTCGCACACAGGGTGTTAGAGTAAATGTAGAGGGAAAACCACACCTGAGTGTCACACTAATTTAAAAGGTAGTCCTGACCCTTACTTGAAGCCGGCCGTCCTCACTGGTATGTGGTTCGGCTCGGGGACGAGCCTGGCGAAAGGAGGGATGTAGTGTTGCGGTTTTGAGAACCCACACAGGTAACATCATTAAAGGTTAAAGGTTGCACCCCATAGTTAGGCCACATGCAACACGTAGGTCACCTTAGAACGTTAGTTATTTCTTAGTATATGTGAGATAAGGCCATTTCCAATAGTTGCATCTGCGTTGTGTAAAACAAATAAGAGTAGACCCCGTTCAGTTTGCACCCTCCCTCCAATCGACTCCATTGAGCACTATCCAGTCTGCACCCCATTGCCCCTCGCGGTTTGTTACGCGTTGGGCCGGTAGCGTTCGCTGCCCTTGGGCTTTTGCTCGAACCAGCCCAAATGCCACGAGGTAGGGCCCGAAAAGGGGGCGGAGCGCAAGGGTGGGGGTGTGGCCACATCAGGCAGCCATCAAGGGCGGAGCCGGTAACACCTCATCAACCAATCAGGGCTGAGGCGACATCGCCTGACAGGGTGTGGCTAGAGATTCCAGAGGGTTCGCTGGGCGTGGCAATAAAACCCGTTGCGTGAGGCCCCCACCTCAGTTATGAGGAGGGAGAGACGCTTGAACAGAGTTGAGACTCGAGTTATGAGGAGGGAGAGACGCTTGAACAGAGTTGAGACTCGAGTTATGAGGAGGACGTGCGTTGAGTGTTGAGCTGAAGTTATGAGCCGGGGTCCTCTGTTGAACGAGTTATGAGAAGAGAGAGGCAGGCGCTCGAGTATTGAGAAGGACTGCAGCGTTGTAAAGGACTCGTGAGGGAAGCCAAGCATTGGCATTCATGCAGAAGGACGTTTGTGGAAAGGCGCTTTGGTGACATCATTGGGGAAGTGGCGCATTGTACATAGCGATACCGGGAGCGCGTATAAAGGCGCCGGTACAACTATTACGTACGCAGTATAATCGCGAGCCTACCTTCCCCCCAGTATAGCTGTCCAATCCGCGCCACCGACACGCGGCGATCTCGCCTGCCGTCTACCGTCTACCTCACCATCTGCTTCGTGGTATGAGTCGGGGACCGGAGCGAGCTGTGGATGCCATCGGTGGAACCTCAACCCGACCATCTACAACCCCGTGTGAGTCTGAGTCTGAGCCTGAGTCTGAGTGCGAACGGGCCCGACGCCCGTGTCCAGGGATAAGTATAAGACTGTATAAGGCTGCCCTGTGCATCTGCTTCTTCCTCTTCACTGTACATTTCTCCTTCTTCTTCCTCTTCTTTGTACAAAGTGTGTACTTCTCTTCCTTCCCATACAATTGTAAATAAATTACCTGTTCTTCCTGTTTTTCCTCTTAATTCGACCGTCTTAGTGATTTCTCAATTGGCTAAGCGTGGCACGATCACAACCGCTCCAATCGGGTTAATACCTGTTAACGGCCTGAATCGCGGCTCGCTAATCGCTCGGCGTGTCCACTAACGCCGTGGTTCGGGTGGGGTTATTTCCTTGCTTCACGGCCGGTGTTAGTACTTAGGTAATAAGACTAATTCGGCTTACAACCCTATTTAACACCGACCGGAAGGAACGTGATAGCCCCGGATCGCGTCGGCTAGTAAAAAGACAAGGGGATTAATCCCCCCTTGATAAGGGGGAGGCCGACGTTCGGAGATCCGCAACAATATATATATATATATATATATTGTTGCGAATATGGAATTTGGCCTCCATATCCGCTTGTAAATATTCCCCTATTTCCCCAATACTCCCCGACTATCCCCAATCCCCCATTCCCTAGTCCCATTGTCTGTAAACAACAATCAGTAGAGCCGACCTTCCCCTTTTTCCCCCATTAAATGTCGTGCCCAGGTCCACCGCATCACACGTAGACAACTTTCGGACATCTTGCTAGTTATTCTTAGTCTATGTCAGTTAAGGACTCCTTTCCATTAATTCTGACTCTTCGTTGCACCAGAATGTGATTATATGGCACCAGTAGTGAGTTTAGGACCTTTCCCATACCTCCTTCCATCTTCTTCCCCAAACAACAACTACAACTACAACTACAACAACAATTACAACAACAACGACGCTGCGCGGGGGGAGTGTGCGTCATCACACCGGCTCGGTTAGCCGCCATTGACAATGCGCGCCGGACCATGCGCTCCACGGGGTTACCACGAAGGGGCTCCTTGTCAGTCCCCCGTCAAGGGCGGAGCCGGTAACCCCCCCGCACGCACCCAATGAGAGGCGACGTGCCGATTCCATCTGGGGCGGAGCTAACGAGCCGAGGGCGTGTCACTCCCCGCCGGAGATACGAAGCGACTCACCGGATGTGAGGTCAGATGCGCCCCCAGCCTGGAGAGAGAAGTTGCCACGTACGAGCGCTGAATACCTCCCCGCATCTCTGGACCGGACCGAGTCGATTCTGACCTTTGAGCCCAGGTGCACCTGGAGCCATCGATCCTGCCTTTCCTAGCCATCAAACCCCGTGTGAGTCAGCCTTTTGTCCCGTTTATCTGTCGTCTGTTGGGAATAATATAAGAGTGTGTCTAAGTGCTTATCTTACTATGCTGTCCCTCTTGTAGTTGTAATCTAACCTTCCGTAACAATATAATCTCCTCCGGAGGTCTTGAGAACCGTATCCCTGGTGTCGTGTCATTTTAATCCCAGCCGCGTGTCTTTTCCTTCATTGACCTAGCGTAGCGCGATTAGTCAACGTTCGGGTATAATCGGGTAACTTGTGCAGACGTGGTCATACCAAACCGCTCGGTAAATAACATCTAAGCCACGTCTGTAACAATTGGTGTCGAGGAGTGGAATTCGAACCCGGGACTAAATTTATTAGGCCCAAATTTGTAACAATTAGAATCGATTCGGAGCGCGTTTCCCGCGCGAAATTATAACGGCGAAATTTGAATTTGTTATACGGAAATAAAAACCCGAATTTTGAAAGTCGCGCTATGGCAGACCAAGACAGCTGGGGTCCGGTAGGGGAGAGTGAGGCAGGGTCGGTCCAGGACCAAATTGAGGGACGCGAGGAGAGCGAAGCAGTGAGGGTAGCAGGTTCGCAAAATAGCGCCGTCACGCACGAAGTAGCGGGCGCGCAAAATGGCGCCTCGCAGATGGCCACGGCGTCCACGCCCGCGACCGTGGCAGCGCCCCCGGTGGATTGGAACTTGTTTTTCATACAAATGAAGGCCCTTATGGCCCAGAATAGCGAGGAAATGAGGGCTCGGAGTGAGCAAATGAGGGCTCAGAGTGAGAAAATGAGGGCCCAGAGTGAGCGATTGGAGGAGCAATTGGGGGTAATGGGAAACGAAATGGGGGTAATGAGGGACGAAGCGAGGGGTACCAGTGAGGGATTAGACAATAATTTTAAGGGATTAGACATGAAATTTGGGAAATTAGACGATAGATTAGGGGAAATACAGGAGGGGTTAACGGGGGTAGAAAACAGAATGGCCGCTCAAGAGAATCAAATGGAAGGGATGCAAAAAGGGTTAGAGGGGTTAGAAAACACCATGGAAGGCAAATTGAGGGACATGAGGGACCAAGCGGAAAGGGAAGTTAACCAAATGGGGCAGCAGATAGAGGGGGTCAGAATGGGGGTAGAAACCAAACTGGATGCTCACAGGGAGGAAATGGAGCAGATGAGGGTGGCATCTGGGCAGGAGATGCAAGTGATGGGAGAGGAGATCAGAAGAGGAGTGAGTGAGGAGGTCGGAGGAGTGCGCGAGGAGGTGAGGCACTGTAAGGAGCACATGGAGAAGGAGGTGAGAAAGGGGACTGTAAAGTTACAAGGGGGCATAGAGGACCTGACGCAGGAAGTAGAACAGCTAACAGAGGGACAAAAAGAACTAACGGACCAGGTAAAGAAGAACACAGCGGTAATAGGAGGGTTAAAAGTGACACAAAATGACCTAAAAAATGACTTGGTAGCGACGAAGAGGGAATGTCAGATGGTACGTGAGGGACTGACAACGAGGTTGGACGAGGTGATAGAGGTAATGGAGACGAAGGACCGGCAGGTGAGGACGCACATGGAAACGGTCAAGGTAGCCTTAGAGGACGAGCTGGAGGAGACGTACCGGGGAATAAAAGAGGTGCAGCAGAAATTAGAAGAAGTGGAAGAAGGGATGAGCGAAATTAAGAAGCGACGGAGAGGGGATAAGAAAGAGATAAAAGAGGAGATAAAAGAATTGGTCCAAAGTCTGTGTTTGGATCGTGATGATGTGCTCATTAACCGGATGAGGGATTCGCAGGTGATGGAGGAGAAGCGAAGAGGAAGAGGACCCGGTGTAAGTGGTGACCAATATGGTCGTGCGTATGATGCGCCAGGGGATTTAAGAAGCTTGGGGGTCGAGATGGACCCGGGTGTTCGTGAGAGGCCGTTGGTGAAGTGTGCGACAGGTCTGGTGTGCGAAAAAGGAGGTGTGCGAGGAAGTCCGACGCTGGGGTGTGTGAGGAAAAAGTGCGTGCCAAGGAGTAGTGAGGGTGCTGGCGAGAGTGAGTCGGTCGTAGCGCGTGTGCGAGGGAGCACATGGAAGCGCGGTGTGGTAAGTGTTACAGAGGGTGTGACGGGAGAGTGTGCGCAGGAGTGTGCGCGAGAAAGGTGTGTGACGGACAGGTGCATGAGGAAAGAGTGCGCTGTCAGAAGTAAGGAAGAGTGTCCACCTGTGGTGAGTGTTACAGAGGGTGTAACGGGAGAGTGTGCGCGAGAAAGGTGTGTAATGGACAGGTGCATGAGGAAAGAGTGCGCTGTCAAGAGTAAGGGTGAGTGCGCTGTCAAGAATGGAGGTGAGAGTAGTGAGAGTGACAAGGAGAGTGAGTTGGTTGTGACAGGTGAGCGAGGATGTACACCTGGGATGGAAGGATGCACACCTGGAATGGTAGAGCGTGAGTGGGAATGCACGCTGGAGTTGGTAGTGAGGCACGTGGTTGGGTGTGCGAATGAGAGCACACCTGTGATTGTCACAGAGGAGGTGACAGAGGAGGGGGTGCGAAGAGGTGTATTGGTGAGGTGTGCGAGCAACGAATGTGTGCCAAAGTGTTCGGTGGTCAGGTGTGTGACCAAGGCTGTGAGTGGAATGGGTGTACCTGGGTGTGTAAGGAAAGGTACGAGGGGCATGGAAACGGCTGGATGTGTGAGCAAGGAACGGGCTGCGGGGTGTAAGCGTCCAGGTGAAGCATCGACGTTAGACGGGGTAGAGTTTAGAACGACTTATAGCCGAATCGGGCCCTCGGTGCGTGCTGGGCCTCGCTTTGAACGGCCGCGTCCGTGCTCCACTAGGCGGAGCTGGCAGCCCGATAGAAAGGGTCGTCATGGCGACCACTTTTTGGTGAGACGTGCCGGCAGGTCTAGATCGGGGCATTGGATGGCTCCACGCCGAGGTGGTGCGAGGGATCTCGGCACGGGTAAGCCCCCGTCCCTGCACCGAGTGCCGGACGCATCCTGCCGCCGGCACAAAACAACCAGCATCCATTGCTTGGCTTTACGAAGCCGGGCTTTGGACAGGGATTGGCGCACCGAGAGGCATTAGTGAGTAGACTGGGTGATGAGGTTCGTGTTTTGGACCCAAAATTAGAGAAAAACAAAATTTGATGATTGGCAAGGGATTGGCAGTAGTGATTGGCAGATGATGGGTAGTGATTGGCAAATTTTTGATTTGTTGCAATTTGATGTGCAAAATTGGTAGTGAGCGATGGGCCCGGTGGGTAAGGGGGGCATCCCTGCCGCCCTTCCCATATGGGGGGCAAAGGAGCAATAGTTTATGGGGTGTATGGCAGTGAAAACTAGCCCGGGTGGGTTAGGTTATATTGTAGGGATCTAGAAGATGACATTAGGTGACGATAAGTTTAGTTAGTGACTGATACCTGTAGTGGGGACGCAGGTAGATTAGTGTGGATGATAATGACGAGGGAGCGCAATAGTTTAAAAGGGACGACTGGGAAGCGCAAGTTTCAGAAGGGAGTAGTTAGCTGAGATGATGCCGTGTGTGTGAGAGAATTGAACAGGTGTGATTGCACAGGTGTGAGAACTGGACAGGTGTGTGGAGCAGTGTGTGAGTAATGAGTGTGTGGATCAGCGCGAATGCGCTTGGGGAGAGAAGGGTGCAGGTGGCACCAGGTGTGAGAGCACAGGTGTGCAGGTACAGGTGTGTGGAGAGAGTTGGAGTAAGTGGTACGGAGTGGTGTGCATGGTGCGAAGGTGTGGATGGGGGAAGAGTGGACCCCTTTCACGAGTACCCGGGGCGGGTAGTGTAAGTGTTAGGTAGAGGGTACAGGTAAATTGTGGTTGGATATTGGCATTTGTGGTGCGGTTGCAGAATGGTGTTGTGAATGGGTGCATTAGTGTTGTGGAAATGGCTGGGCGTGTAGCCTGTTAGTGTGTGTAGTTGGTTGGGCACTCCACCACTGTGAGGATGTCGGCCAGGTGAGGCCGCAGGTGGGCTCTGGGAGCCGGTAGAGTTGTTGTGGATGGGGCCCGAGGATCCGGAGGACGGACCCGGGTAGCCCAGTGCCAGAGGGCACCGAGTGGGGAGAGTGCCAGAGGGCCTTCCCCAGGTAGTTAGGTTAGGGTGAGGAGCAGGTAAGCTCGGAGGCAACTGCAGTGGTGGAGGTGTGCAGGTGGGTAGACCCGCTGGGAGAGGTACACGTCGCAGCCCTGAAATTGTGCGAGGGCACCGGGAGATGAATCGGGGGAGTGAGACCCCAAATTGAAAAGCACCACAGTTTGGCCAATGGGAATTGGTTTTTAGAACCCATAGTGTAAGAGGGCCAATGGGTTGGCCGGAGAAAGACCCCGGGTAGTGTAAAGTTGTTAAAGTCATTTAGGAAATAGTTAGGATTGATGAACCTGTCGCACCATACGCAGCCACTTACCTGTGGTGATGATGATGACTCCACACCTGTGTTTTCTTTGTTTTGTTGCAGGAAATGAAATTGCTGTGTGGATTGTGAGACGCCTCACGACGTGGATGAGACATTGGGGTGATTCCATCTCTCCCTCCCTAGGAGGGACTGATGATGAATTGGTAATGGCAAATTATGATGTTGAGTTGGAGATGGCAAATTATGATGTTGAGTTGAAAATGGCAAATTTGATTGGTTAGGAGGGAGAGAAGACGAATTTGGTATATGGGAGGAACGGGGAAGACAGTAGGGATGTTTGTTGATTTGTAAAGTAGATGTTTATGGGTAGTGTTGTGTTTTGTGGATACAGTAAGGGGTAAGGGAGGGGCCATGTAGGTTACCTGGTGGGGGTGGGGAGCGTACGGTAGGAACGTACCTGTCTCACCTGGTTCCCATGTGCCCCCAGTGTGCATTACCTTGCATTGCGTGCACTTTTGCGCCCTTACCACCTTACTCACTTGTCTGCTTCTTTTGTCTCCCACCTCCGAGGATCTGGCTTTGGGGTAGAGAGAGAGGAGAGAGCGGTGCTGGCTACGCAGTTGTGGGCCTGCACTTTCGCTGCTTGCTGCTTGGATCGATACACCATATGGACCGCAATGTTTGTGGCCACCCACAATGGACCGCAGCTCTTTTGCGGCCAAGCACCACCCGTGGAAGGACCTATGGGTCAACGTGGCACCTATGCCAAACAGGTGAACCACTAATAGTTGGCCCCCTGACGGCCGCAATAAGGAAATGGACGCGGTTGGCGCCTTTCTTTATTTTTTTGAAGGAAGTAAGAAGGCCAAGTGCACCACACGAAGGCAAGACCAGCGGCAGAACATCGGCCGGCTGCGACACCACACAATGATTTATAGACACTTTATTGGTGCACCGGATGGTGCTCACTGTGTGATGGGGTGGTGCTTGATGCTTGGAAGGGGTGCTCTGCACATTATTAAAGGCCGTAGGCCACAGAGCACTCGTGGGTTGGTGTATCGATGCTAGCATGCGTACTCTCTCTATGCATAACATCTGCATGTGTTCCTCCAAAAACAGGTCCTGGATCGTAGTGTAAATATCAGCGTAGTCTTGTGTAAATAATGCTCCCTACCGGCTGTATGTTTAGTTTGAGGATTCTTTCCGGATTCGGTTATCCTGTGGGTGTGTTTCTGTGAGGAGAAGGGTGCAACATCGCAGGGGGACATATTTACTCATTTGTGAATATCTGTAAAACTGTCGCACTCAGGGTAGAGTTAATAGTAGAGGGAACTACATTGCGTGCCACACTAAAGTAGGTAAAAATTTATCGGGTCGGGACGCCCCGAGGGTAGAGAAGGGTGCAATGTTGCGAATATGGAATTTGGCCTCCATATCCGCTTGTAAATATTCCCCTATTTCCCCAATACTCCCCGACTATCCCCAATCCCCCATTCCCTAGTCCCATTGTCTGTAAACAACAATCAGTAGAGCCGACCTTCCCCTTTTTCCCCCATTAAATGTCGTGCCCAGGTCCACCGCATCACACGTAGACAACTTTCGGACATCTTGCTAGTTATTCTTAGTCTATGTCAGTTAAGGACTCCTTTCCATTAATTCTGACTCTTCGTTGCACCAGAATGTGATTATATGGCACCAGTAGTGAGTTTAGGACCTTTCCCATACCTCCTTCCATCTTCTTCCCCAAACAACAACTACAACTACAACTACAACAACAATTACAACAACAACGACGCTGCGCGGGGGGAGTGTGCGTCATCACACCGGCTCGGTTAGCCGCCATTGACAATGCGCGCCGGACCATGCGCTCCACGGGGTTACCACGAAGGGGCTCCTTGTCAGTCCCCCGTCAAGGGCGGAGCCGGTAACCCCCCCCCCGCACGCACCCAATGAGAGGCGACGTGCCGATTCCATCTGGGGCGGAGCTAACGAGCCGAGGGCGTGTCACTCCCCGCCGGAGATACGAAGCGACTCACCGGATGTGAGGTCAGATGCGCCCCCAGCCTGGAGAGAGAAGTTGCCACGTACGAGCGCTGAATACCTCCCCGCATCTCTGGACCGGACCGAGTCGATTCTGACCTTTGAGCCCAGGTGCACCTGGAGCCATCGATCCTGCCTTTCCTAGCCATCAAACCCCGTGTGAGTCAGCCTTTTGTCCCGTTTATCTGTCGTCTGTTGGGAATAATATAAGAGTGTGTCTAAGTGCTTATCTTACTATGCTGTCCCTCTTGTAGTTGTAATCTAACCTTCCGTAACAATATAATCTCCTCCGGAGGTCTTGAGAACCGTATCCCTGGTGTCGTGTCATTTTAATCCCAGCCGCGTGTCTTTTCCTTCATTGACCTAGCGTAGCGCGATTAGTCAACGTTCGGGTATAATCGGGTAACTTGTGCAGACGTGGTCATACCAAACCGCTCGGTAAATAACATCTAAGCCACGTCTGTAACAATATATATATATATATATATATATATATATATATATATATATATATATATATATATATATATATATATATATATATATATAACACAGTGTGTGTGTGTGTGTGTGTGTGTGTGTGTGTGTGTGTGTGTGTGTGTGTGTGTGTGTGTGTGTGTGTGTGTGTGTGTGTGTGTGTAATGTTACCGATAGACTCCTAAACGGAGAGGCTCACGTACTTGATATTTGGCACAGACATGGCCATTGAGCCTTGTAAGAACATGGCCGACCTAAAAATTGATTTCATAATATTTTTTAACCATATTTTTACCTCAGCGCATTTCAGCGAGAAATATTATGCACGGAATCTGACCGGTCGCAGAGCAGCGCGCTGATTCGCTCAGAGCGATCACGTGATGTTCCTTGCCACCATTAACTCAGTTACGCGTTCGCACGTATTTCAGAGCGAAAAGCAATTGCCTTTTTTCACATTTCAGCGAGGAACATTGCCATTCACACCACATAGGTTTTTTTCCCTTTCATCTTTAGATCCATATTTTTTGCCAAAGCAAAGCGCATTATGGCTCTCTCGAGCTCGAGTTAGCCAATCACCTGGGAGCATGAGGCCACGTTGGCCACGCCCACGACAGGACACAGAGCTGCAATCGATCGCTCAGAGCGATCACGTGATGTTCCTTGCCGCGCGACGATATATATATATCACTCAGATCCCTCACAATCGACCACCACCACCTCCTCCCTCCTGCAATACTAAATATCACTCAGATCCCTCACAATCGACCACCACCACCTCCTCCCTCCTGCAATACTAAATTATATCACTCAGATCCCTCACAATCGACCACCACCCCCTCCTACAATACTAAATATCACCCAGATCCCTTGGAATCGACCACCACCTCCTCCTACAATACTATATATCACTCAGATCCCTTGGAATCGACCACCACCTCCTCCTGCAATACTATATATCACTCAGATCCCTTGGAATCGACCACCACCTCCTCCTACAATCTATAGATACTAGGGCATGCCCGTACTATATATAAGCTAGGACGTGCCCGTACGTGGGTGCCCGTTCCTTGCCAAAAAAAAAAAAAAAAAAAATTTGTGTAGGGGTGTGTGTGTGTAAACATCCTAGGGCGTGCCCGTACGTGGGTGCAAAAAAACATGCGTGCAAACAACAACAACAAAAAAAAACTTTGAAACCACGTGGCAGTAACGACCACAGAACCCCCCCCCCCCCTCTATTTACATGAATGGTTTGGTCCATTCGCAACGACCACAGAACCCCCCCCCTCTATTTACATGCAATGGTTTGGTCCATTCGCAACGCCAATTGCCAAAGCGAACGGCGAACGGCTAAATCGCCATAGCTCGGTAAGTACTTGTCCGATTAATTTCAAACCTTGAAAAGGCACATCCTCGGGTCCCCAGCAATATACCTGGCAAGTTGCAAGTATATCGGACCCGTGGTTGTCGAGAAACAGCGGTCACAGACAAACAAACAAACGTACAAACGTACAAACGTACAAACGTACAAACGTACAAACAAACACACAGAGATTACTGGAATTATAGATAGATAAAACACAGTTTGTGTGTGTGTGTGTGTGTGTGTGTGTGTGTGTGTGTGTGTGTGTGTGTGTGTGATGTTACTGATAGACTCCTAAACGGTGAGGCTCACGTACTTGATATTTGGCACAGACATGGCCATTGAGCCTTGTAAGAACATGGCCGACCTAAAAATTGATTTCATAATATTTTTTAACCATATTTTTACCTCAGCGCATTTCAGCGAGAAATATTATGCACGGAATCTGACCGGTCGCAGAGCAGCGCACTGATTCGCTCAGAGCGATCACGTGAAGTTCCTTGCCGCCATTAACTCAGTTACGCGTTCGCACGTATTTCAGAGCGAAAAGCAATTGCCTTTTTTCACATTTCAGCGAGGAACATTGCCATTCACACCATATCGGTTTTTTCCCCTTTCATCTTTAGATCCATATTTTTTGCCATAACGTAGCGCATTATGGCTCTCTCGAGCTCGAGTTAGCCAATCACCTGGGAGCATTAGCCACGTTGACCACGCCCACGACAGGACGCAGAGTTGCAATCGATCGCTCAGAGCGATCACGTGATGTTCCTTGCCGCGCAATGATATATATATCACTCAGATCTCTCACAATCGACCACCACCACCTCCTCCCTCCTGCAATACTAAATATCACTCAGATCCCTCACAATCGACCACCACCCCCTCCTACAATACTAAATAACACCCAGATCCCTTGGAATCGACCACCACCTCCTCCTACAATACTAAATATCACCCAGATCCCTTGGAATCGACCACCACCTCCTCCTGCAATACTAAATATCACTCAGATCCCTTGGAATCGACCACCACCTCCTCCTACAATACTAAATATCACTCAGATCCCTTGGAATCGACCACCACCTCCTCCTACAATACTAAATATCACTCAGATCCCTTGGAATCGACCACCACTTCCTCCTACAATACTAAATATCACTCAGATCCCTTGGAATCGACCACCACCTCCTCCTGCAATACTATATATCACTCAGATCCCTTGGAATCGACCACCACCTCCTCCTACAATACTATATATCACTCAGATCCCTTGGAATCGACCACCACCTCCTCCTACAATACTATATATCACTCAGATCCCTTGGAATCGACCACCACCTCCTCCTACAATACTATATATCACTCAGATCCCTTGGAATCGACCGCCACCTCCTCCTACAATACTATATATCACTCAGATCCCTTGGAATCGACCACCACCTCCTCCTGCAATACTATATATCACTCAGATCCCTTGGAATCGACCACCACCTCCTCCTACAATACTATATATATCACTCAGATCCCTCACAATCGACCACCACCACCTCCTCCTGCAATACTAAATATCACTCAGATCCCTCACAATCGACCACCACCACCTCCTCCTGCAATCCTAAATATCACTCAGATCCCTCACAATCGACCACCACCCCCTCCTACAATACTATATATATCACTCAGATCCCTCACAATCGACCACCACCCCTCCTACAATACTGTATATATCAATCAGATCCCTCACAATCGACCACCACCCCCTCCTACAATACTGTATATATCACTCAGATCCCTCACAATCGACCACCACCCCCCCTCCGACAATACTAAATATCACTCAGATCCCTTGGAATCGACCACCACCTCCTCCTACAATACTATATATCACTCAGATCCCTTGGAATCGACCACCACCTCCTCCTACAATACTATATATCACTCAGATCCCTCGGAATCGACCACCACACCCTCCTGCAATACTATATATCACTCAGATCCCTTGGAATCGACCACCACCTCCTCCTACAATACTATATATCACTCAGATCCCTTGGAATCGACCACCACCTCCTCCTACAATACTATATATCACTCAGATCCCTTGGAATCGACCACCACCTCCTCCTACAATACTATATATCACTCAGATCCCTTGGAATCGACCACCACCTCCTCCGACAATACTATGTATCACTCAGATCCCTCGGAATCGACCACCACCTCCTCCTACAACACTAAACATCACTCAGATCCCTCACAATCGACCACCACCCCCTCCTGCAATCTATATATATAAAACACAGTTTGTGTGTGTGTGTGTGTGTGTATTGTTACCGATAGACTCCGAAACGGAGAGGCTCACGTGCTTGATATTTGGCATAGACATGGCCATTGAGCCTGGGACGAACATGGCCGAGACCATATTTGACGAGATCCATATTTTTTATTCATATTTACCTCAGCGCATTTCAGCGAAGTACCCGCTAATCTCAGCCGGTGCCAGAGCAGCCCGCTGATTCGCTCAGAGCGATCACGTGATGTTCCATCCCGTCACACGTCACACGTTTGCACGTAATTCAGGGCGAAAAGCGATTGCGTTTTTTCACCTTTATGCGATCGTGTTTTGTGTCGATTTTGTGCGATATTAATTAAATTTTAATTCATATTTCATGTTTACGAATTCGAATACGAAGGATTTCCCCTTTCCCCTTTTGATTTCGAATACGAATCGAATACGAGCTTGAGTCGAGAGGGCGAGTGTACGGGTTGGGAAAGTACGGGTCTCCCTTCCCCCGCCCGGCAACGCCGGTACTGGAGGGCGTGGGTCACAGGATCGGTGAGTCTCCAAAATCCGCTTCGTGCTCTTGCGAAGATGCAGGACGATGTCGCGATTGTTGTGCTGCTCTCCGACCATGAGAACTGCAACGTCATTGTTGACTGGCCCTCCCCTTCCCCCTCCCCCTCCACCCCTCCCCTCCCCCCCTCCCACCCCCTCCCTCACCCTCCCCCCTCCCCTCCCTCCCACCCCCCTCCACATCCCCCTCTCTTCTCCCCTCTCCTGACCTCTCCCCTCCCCCTCCCCCTCTTCTCCCCTCCCCCCCCTCTTCTCCCCTCCCCCCCCTGTCCGGCAATGCCGGGTACTTCTGCTAGTATGTATATATATATATATATATATATATATATATATATATATATATATATATATATATATATATATATATTGTTGCGGATATGGGATTTGGCCTCCATCCATATCCGCTTGTAAATATTCCCCTATTTCCCCAATACTTCCCAACTATCCCCAATCCCCCATTCCCTAGTCCCATTGTCTGTAAACAACACTCTGTAGCCCCGACCTTCCCCTTTTTCCCCCATTAAATGTCGTGCCCAGGTTCACCGCATCTCACGTAGACAACTATAGGACATCTTGCTAGTTATTCTTAGTCTATGTCAGTTAAGGACTCGTTTCCATTAATTCTGACTCTTCGTTGCACCAGAATGTGATTGTATGGCACCATTAGTAAGTTTAGGACCTCCCAATACCTCCCCGCATCTCTTCCTCATGGAACAACAACACCAACAACAACAACAGCGGGGGCGGCGCGGCGGCGGCGCGGGGAGTGTGCGTCCTCACTCCGGCTTGGTTAGCCGCCATTGACCATGTGCTCCGACGGGGTTACCACTCAGGGGCTCACTGTCAGCTCCTCGTCAAGGGCGGAGCCCGGTAACCCCCCGCAGCCAATAAGAAGCGGCGGACCGATTCCATCTGGGGCGGAGCTAACGAGCCGAGGGCGTGTCACTCCCCGCTGGACATGCGCAGAAAGACGGAGGTGACGTCAGATGCGCCTCAGCTTGGACAAAGAAGGACGCCACCTCCGAGCGCTGAGATACCTCCCGCCTCTCTGGACCGGACCGGGTCGATTCTGCCCCTGAGCCAAGGTGCACCTTGAGCCATCGACTGCCTGCCCTCCCCTGCCATCAATCCCTGTGTGAGTCAGTCTTGTCCCGTTTGTCTGTGGTCTGTCGGGATTTAGATAAGCCCGTGTATAAGTGCCCACCTTTCTGTGCTGTACCTCTTGTGCCGTGTAATCTAAACGTTCTGCATACCCAATATTATATCCTCCTCCGGAGGTCTTGAGAACTGTACCCCTGGTGTCGTGTCATTTAACCCAGCCGTTGTGTCCTTTCCTTCATTCATTTAGCATAGCGCGACTTAGTCAACGTTCGAGTGTAATCGGGTAACTTGTGCGAACACGGCGGCCATTCCGCTCGGCCCAGCATAACATCTTAATAAGTCGTGTCCGTAACAATTGGTGTCGGGAAGTGGGATCGGTCCCGGAGCGCGTTTCACGCGCTCGAAATTATAACGGCGAAATTTGATTGTGTTTTACAAAAAAAAATAAAAACCCGAATTTTGAAAGTCGTGCTATGGCAGACAAAGACGGCTGGGTTCCGGTAGAGGAGAGTGAGGCAGGGTCGATCCAGGACCAGATTGAGGGACATGAGGAGAGCGAAGCAGTGAGGGTAGCAGGGTCGCAAAATGGCGTCGTCGCGCACGAGGTTGCGGGCGCGCAAAATGGCGCCTCGCACATAGCTACGGCGGCCGCACCCGCTGCACAAGTGGGAGGAATGGCCCAAATGCAGGCCCTCATGGAGCAATTTATGGCGCAAATGCAGGCGTCCCTCAACCTGCAGAAGGACGATATGAGGGATAATAGTGAGCAAATGAGGGCTGATAGTGAGCGATTGGGTGAGCGATTGGAGGGCCAAATGGGGGTAATGAGGGACGAAGCGAGGGGTACCGGTGAGGGATTAGACAAGAAATTAGAGGGGTTAGACAATGGGATAGAAGGGGTGAAACATGGGTTAATGGGGATGGAAAATAGAATGGCTGCCCAGGAGAATCAGATAGAGGGAGTGAAAAATGGGTTAAAGGGGTTAGAAAACAGTATGGAAGGCAAATTGAGGGACATGAGGGACCAAGCGGAAAGGGAAGTTAAACAAATGGGGCAGCAGATAGAGGGGGTTAGAATGGGGGTAGAAACTAAACTGGATGCTCACAGGGAGGAAATGGAGCAGATGAGGATGGCATCTGGGCAGGAGATGCAAGTGATGGGAGAAGAGATCAGAAGAGGTGTGAGTGAGGAGGTCGGAGGAGTGCGTGAGGAGGTGAGGCACTGTGAGGAGCACATGGAGAAGGAGGTGAGAAAGGGGACTGTAAAGTTACAAGGGGGCATAGAGGACCTGACGCAGGAGGTGGAACAGCTGACGGAGGGACAAAAAGGACTAACGGAGCAGGTTCAAAGGAACACTGCGGGATTAGGAGGGTTAAAAGCGACACAGAAAGAACTAAAAGACGACTTGATAGCGACGAAGAGGGAATGTCAGATGGTACGTGAGGGACTGACAACGAGGTTGGACGAGGTGACAGAGGTAATAGAGACGAAGGACCGGCAGGTGAGGACGCACATGGAAACGGTCAAGGTAGCCTTGGAGGACGAACTTGAGGAGACGTACCGGGAAATAAAAGAGGTAAAGCAGAAATTAGAAGAAGTGGAAGAAGGGGTGAGCGAAATTAAGAAGCGACGGAGAGGGGATAAGAAAGAGATAAAAGAGGAGGTAAAAGAATTGGTCCAAAGTCTGTGTTTGGATCGTGACGATGTGCTCATTAACCGGATGAGGGATTCGCAGGTGATGGAGGAGAAGCGAAGAGGAAGAGGACCCGGTGTAAGTGGTGACCAATATGGTCGTGCGTATGATGCGCCAGGTGATTTAATAAGCTTGGGGGTCGAGATAGACCCGGGTGTTCGTGAGAGGCCGTTGGTGAAGTGTGCGACAGGTCTGGTGTGCGAAAAAGGAGGTGTGCGAGAAAGTCCGACTCTGGGGTGTGTGAGGAAAAAGTGCGTGCCAAGGAGTGAGGGTGCTGGCGAGAGTGAGTCGGTCGTAGCGCGTGTGCGAGGGAGCACATGGAAGCGCGGTGTGGTAAGTGTTACAGAGGGTGTGACGGGAGAGTGTGCGCAAGAGTGTGCGCGAGAAAGATGTGTGACGGACAGGTGCATGGGGAAAGAGTGCGCTGTCAAGAGTAAGGATGAGTGCGCTGTCAAGAGTGGAGGTGAGAGTAGTACGAGTGACACGGAGCATGAGTTGGTGGTGACAGGTGAGAAAGGATGCACACCTGGAATGGTAGAGCGTGAGTGGGAATGCACGCTGGAGTTGGTGGTGAGGCACGTGGTTGGGTGTGCGAATGAGAGCACACCTGTGATTGTCACAGAGGAGGTGACCGAGGAGGGGGCGCGAAGAGGTGTGTTGGTGAGGTGTGCGAGCGACGAATGTGTGCCAAGGTGTTCGGTGGTCAGGTGTGTGACCAAGTCGGTGAGCTGAATGAGGGTACCGAGGTGTGTAAGAAGAGGTACGACGAGGAGCATGGAAACGGCTGCATGTATGAGCAAGAAAGGGGTAGCGTATGCATGTAAGCGTGCAGGTGAAGCATCGACGGTAACCAGGTTAGAGGTCAGAACGACTTATAGCCGAAGCGGGCCCTCGGTGCGTGCCGGGCTTCGCATGCCGCGAGAACCAGCGGGGATCCGAGCCACGGCGGGTTCGAAAGGACCGCCGTGCGCGATCCACGCTGGGCCTCGCGTGGAACGGCCGCGTCCGGGCTCCACTAGGCGGAGCGGGCAGCCCGATAGGAAGGGTCGTCATGGCGACCACTTTTGTTGAGGCATTCCGGCAGGTCGAGATCGGGACATTGGATGGCTCCACGCCGGGGTGGTGCGTGGGATCTCGGCCCGGGTAAGCCCCCGTCCCTGCACCGAGTGCCGGACGCGTCCAGCCGCTGGCACAACACAACCCGCATTCATGGCTTGGCTTTACGAAGCCGGGCTTTGGACAGGAATTGGCGCACCGAGAGGCATTAGTGAGTAGACTGTGTGATAAAGTTAGTGTTTTGGCCCCAAAATTAGAGAAAAACAAAATTTGATGATTGGCAAAGGAGTGGCAGTAATGATTGGCAGATGATGGGTAGTGATTGGCAAATTTTTGATTTGTTGAAATTTGATGTGCAAAATTGGTGATGAGCGATGGGCCCGGTGGGTAAGGGTGGCATCCCTGCCACCCTTCCCATGTGGGGCAAATGCGCAATAGCTTATGGGGTGTATGGCAGTGAAAACTAGCCCGGGTGGGTTAGGATATTGATAGGGATCTAGCGAAGATGACATTAGGTAACGTTAAGGTTAGTTAGTGACTGATACTTGTAGTGGGGACGCAGGTAGATTAGTGTGGATGATAATGACGAGGGAGCGCAATAGTTTAAAGGGACGACTGGGAAGCGCAAGTTTCAGAGGGGAGTAGTTAGATGAGATGATGCTGTGTGAGAACTGGACAGGTGTGTGGAGCAGTGTGGAGCAGTGGATGAGTAGTGAGTGTTGTGGATCAGCGCGAATGCGCTTGGGGAGAGAAGGGTGCAGGTGGCACCAGGTGTGAGAGCACAGGTGTGCAAGTACAGGTGTGTGGAATATATGGAGCAGAGAATGAGTGGTGTGGAGAGAGTTGGAGTAAGTGGTACGGAGTGGTGTGCATGGTGCGAAGGTGTGGATGGGGGAAGAGTGGACCCCTTTCACGAGTACCCGGGGCGGGTAGTGTAAGTGTTAGGTAGAGGGTATAGGTAAATTGTGGTTGGATATTGGCATTTGTGGTGCGGTTGCAGAATGGTGTTGTGGATGGGTGCATTAGTGTTGTGGAAATGGCTGGGCGTGTAGCCTGTTAGTGTGTGTAGTTGGTTGGGTACTCCACCACTGTGAGGATGTCGGCCAGGTGAGGCCGCAGGTGGGCTCTGGGAGCCGTTAGTGTCAGTGGGGCCCGAGGATCCGGAGGACGGACCCGGGTAGCCCAGTGCCAGAGAGGGCACCGAGTGGGGAGAGCGCCAGAGGGCCTTCCCCAGGTAGTTAGGTTAGGGTAAGGAGCAGGTAAGCTCGGAGGCAACTGCAGTGGTGGAGGTGTGCAGGTGGGTAGACCTGCTGGGAGAGCTACACGTCGCAGCCCAGAAATTGTGCGAGGCACCGGGAGATGAATCGGGGGAGTGAGACCCCAAATTGAAAAGCACCACAGTTTGGTCAATGGGAATTGGTTTTTAGAACCCATAGTGTAAGAGGGCCAATGGTTTGGCAGGGAAAGACCCCGGGTAATGTAAAGTTGTTAAAGTCATTTAGGAAATAGTTAGGATTGATGAACCTGTCGCACCATACGCAGCCACTTACCTGAGGTGATGATGATGACTCCACACCTGTGTTTCTTTCTTTTGTGTTGCAGGAAATAAGAATTGCTGTTTGGATTTGTGAGACGCATCACGACGTGGATGAGACATTGGGGTGATTCCATCTCTCCCTCCTTAGGAGGGACTGATGATGAATTGGTGATGGCAAATTATGATGTTGAGTTGGAGATGGCAAATTTTGATGAGAGTTGAAAATGGCAAATTTGATTGGTTAGGAGGGAGAGAAGACGAATTTGGTCTATGGGAGGAACGGGGAAGACAGTAGGGACGTTTGTTGATTTGTAAAGTAGATGTTTATGGGTAGTGTTGTGTTTTGTGGATACAGTAAGGGGTAAGGGAGGGGCAATGTAGGTTACCTGGTGGGGGGAGGGGCGTACGGTAGGAACGTACCTGTCTCACCTGGTTCCCATGTGCCCCTAGTGTGCATTACCTAATGTTGCATGCACTTTTGCGCCCTTACCACCTTACTCACTTGTCTTCTTCTTTTGTCTCCCACCTCCGAGGATCTGGCTTTGGGGCAGAGAGAGAGGAGAGAGAGGTGCTGGCTCCGCAGTTGTGGGCCTGTACTTTCGCTGCTTGCTGCCTGGATCGATACACCATATGGACCGCAATGTTTGTGGCCGCCCACCATGGACCGCAGTTCTTTTGCGGGCAAGCACCACCCGTTGATGGACCTATGGGTCAACGTGGCACCTATGCCATACAGGTGAACCACTAATAGTTGGCCCCCCTGACGGCCACAATTTAGAAATGGACGCGGTTGGCGCCTTTCTTTATTTTTGAAGGAAGCCAGAACACCAAGTGGGCTCCAAGGCAAGACCAGCGGCAGAACATCGGCCGGCTGCGACACCACCGGTGATTGTTGAACACTTTATTGGTGCACCGGATGGTGCTGACTGTACATGATGGGGTGGTGCTTTTGGTGCTTGGATGGGGTGCTCTGCACATTATTAAAGGCCGTAGGGCCACAGAGCACTCGTGGGTTGGTGTATCGATGCTGGCATGCGTGCTCTCTCTATGCATAACATCTGCATGTGTTCCTCCAAAAACAGGTCCTGGATCGTAGTGTAAATATCAGTGTAGTCTTGTGTAAATAATGCTCCCTACCGGCTGTATGTTTAGTTTGAGAATTCTTTCCGCGATTCGGTTATCCTGTGGGTGTGTTTCGGTGAGGAGAAGGGTGCAACGTCGCAGGGGGACATATTTACTCATTTGTGAACATCTGTAAAACTGTCGCACACAGGGTTGAGTTAATAGTAGAGGGAACTACATCTGAGTGCCACACTAACGTAGGTAAAAATTTATCGGGTCGGGACGCCCCGAGGTAGAGAAGGGTGCAATGTTGCGGATATGGGATTTGGCCTCCATCCATATCCGCTTGTAAATATTCCCCTATTTCCCCAATACTTCCCAACTATCCCCAATCCCCCATTCCCTAGTCCCATTGTCTGTAAACAACACTCTGTAGCCCCGACCTTCCCCTTTTTCCCCCATTAAATGTCGTGCCCAGGTTCACCGCATCTCACGTAGACAACTATAGGACATCTTGCTAGTTATTCTTAGTCTATGTCAGTTAAGGACTCGTTTCCATTAATTCTGACTCTTCGTTGCACCAGAATGTGATTGTATGGCACCATTAGTAAGTTTAGGACCTCCCAATACCTCCCCGCATCTCTTCCTCATGGAACAACAACACCAACAACAACAACAACAGCGGGGGCGGCGCGGCGGTGGCGCGGGGAGTGTGCGTCCTCACTCCGGCTTGGTTAGCCGCCATTGACCATGTGCTCCGACGGGGTTACCACTCAGGGGCTCACTGTCAGCTCCTCGTCAAGGGCGGAGCCCGGTAACCCCCCGCAGCCAATAAGAAGCGGCGGACCGATTCCATCTGGGGCGGAGCTAACGAGCCGAGGGCGTGTCACTCCCCGCTGGACATGTGCAGAAAGACGGAGGTGACGTCAGATGCGCCTCAGCTTGGACAAAGAAGGACGCCACCTCCGAGCGCTGAGATACCTCCCGCCTCTCTGGACCGGACCGGGTCGATTCTGCCCCTGAGCCAAGGTGCACCTTGAGCCATCGACTGCCTGCCCTCCCCTGCCATCAATCCCTGTGTGAGTCTGTCTTGTCCCGTTTGTCTGTGGTCTGTCGGGATTTAGATAAGACCGTGTATAAGTGCCCACCTTTCTGTGCTGTACCTCTTGTGCCGTGTAATCTAAACGTTCTGCATACCCAATATTATATCCTCCTCCGGAGGTCTTGAGAACTGTACCCCTGGTGTCGTGTCATTTAACCCAGCCGTTGTGTCCTTTCCTTCATTCATTTAGCATAGCGCGACTTAGTCAACGTTCGAGTGTAATCGGGTAACTTGTGCGAACACGGCGGCCATTCCGCTCGGCCCAGCATAACATCTTAATAAGTCGTGTCCGTAACAATATATATATATATATATATATATATATATATATATATATATATATATATATATATATATATATATATACAGTGTATATATATATATATATATATATATATACTAGCAGAAGTACCCGGCATTGCCGGGCGGGGGAGGGGAGGGGAGGAGAGGGGAGAAGAGTGGGAGGGGGGAGGGGTGAGAGGGGGGAGAGGGGGAGGGGGGAGGGGGAGGGGAGGAGGGAGGGGGAATCAGCGGGCTGCTCTGGAACCGGCTGAGATTAGCGGGTACTTCGCTGAAATGCGCTGAGGTAAATATGAATAAAAAATATGGATCGTCAAATATTTTGAGTTCGGCCATGTTCGTCCCACGCTCAATGGCCATGTCTATGTCAAATATCAAGCATGTAAGCCTCTCCGTTTCGGAGTCTATCGGTAACATTACACACACACACACAAACTGTGTTTTATATATATAGATATATATATACACACACATATACCAGCAAAAGTACCCGGCATTGCTGGGTAACAATGAATCGATTCCTGACGGGAATATTGTTACGTTTGTGGGGGTAGGGAAGAAATACCTTAGTGAAGTCAGGATTGTGTAAATTAGCATGGACCGTGTGACACGAAGAAGAAGAACCTCGATGTACATAACCAGGGTGAACCGTGAGGGTAAGAGTGTTTGCATGTCACGATAGGGGGCGTGTGGCGATTCGCGCCATCTTGTGCGCTTCCTGCGCTGAGACTCGGGGACCATTCAAGTTCGTCCGCGTTGGAGGAAGGCTGAGTATCAGCCAACACACCACACCATTTTCTTTTCTTTTATGTTTTCCCCTGTCGTGTCTCTGTGTCTCAGCAGAGACGTCTCAACATAGGAATATAGTTTTTACCTCAGCATTCATTTTTTTTCTTATTGTCTTTGCATTTATTGCCATTAAACCCATTATTGGTGAATTTCATTCCTCGTCTTGTTTCGGTGTTGTGGGGATCGGATCACCCCCATGTGCTTCTCGTTGAGGTAAGGCTTTGGTTCCACCCTGCGCGCCAAAAATAACCCCACCAAGTTAGGGTATACGCCTCGGAGTTAATGACGTTCGACTTTCCGTCACCCTGACGTGTTCACTACAGAGCGGACACGACAATATGATATACGCAAGCTCGGTCCATCATCTAGAGGGAATTTAAAAACAGATCGCAGGTACAGCGGCCTCTGATGCAGTGGATTGACACCCTATCCCATGGAAGTATGAAGTAAGTTAAATTTATTATCAAGTTTGTGAGGATCTTCCCGGTTTTCCAACCGGGGAAACTTGTTATACGGTGCCTGTGACTTAGGGGCATGCTACGGTGGATGACCATGACAGTACTTGGATTCCGACTCCACGTCGAGTAGCCCGAATAATCCTCTTCCTCAGTATAATAAGGGCTCAAAAGGCGTCCTCACGCTCTTACCAATACGTAAGTATTCGCCCGGCACACCATCCATATGAGTCCTGCTCCACTGGCAAAAAGTTGCAGCTCCAACGTGGCTTGCAATCGTGCGAGTATCGCTTTGCGCTGCCTCACTCCGCAACACGGACACAACTGGTCCTCGCACTCTTCGTGCACCGACCAAGCTGTCACGAGAAGAAACGCACCTGGTCTTTCGATCGTTCGTTCTGCACTACGCATGCTCACTCACCGCAGGTTCTGCACTAACAAGTACAGATACATTCAAAGTACACCGCCCCCATACCAAATAAATAAATAACATCCTCAAACGCATAGAGACGGTATTGGGAGGGAGAGGTGTACAATAATAATTGATTGATTAATTGTGAAATTAAAATAAATATAATAATCGTAAAATAATTAATGTCTTAATCAATTGGCTAATAGCATACCTAAACCACCAGTGTTTCATCCGAAACTGTAACATTTTGAAAAATAATTTAAATAATTAATTCATCAAAAAATAAATAAATAATCGATTAATTGACTAATAAATAAATGATGAATTGATTAATCAATAAATCCTAAATATTCTTTATAGCCACATTACTTTTTTTTTTTTTGGGATACAACATCGAGGCTCGTGTAAGAGCTAAACATTAATCACAAAAAGACAAAATGACACATAAAACATAAGATAAAGGGAGCGGGAGACAAGATGGGGAGAGAGAGAGAAGCACACAAGTACAACATTTGAGAGCAGGGACATCGGGAGATCTGTGGGAGGGAGAGGGCTTGTGGGGAGGAGGCATGGGAAGGGGGGGGGGGAGTGGGAGAGGTATAAAACCACATGGACACTGCTAGGGCTTCCAGGAAAAGAAGTCGGAATTTTAAAAAAGCGAATAGATCAAGGTTTTGGATGGGGGAAGACAAGAGATAGTGGTGAACAGCTGTTTTAAAGACCTGGAGGGAGGAGTGGGATTGAATAGAGTGAGGGACTTTGTTCCAGAGGAGGGAGAAAAGAGGAATGAAAGAGTGGAGGTGAATAGAGAGTCTTGATTTTGGCAGTTTAACCATGAGAGGGTTGCTGGCAGATCTTGTGCGACCTGTAGGAATATTTGGGGGACAGAGCCTAGAGAGAGCTGGGGGAGCAAGGCCGGAGAGGAGTCGGTAGAAGACAGAAAGACCACCAACCTGCCTGCGGTGAGTGAGTGAGTGAAAGGCCCTCGGAGTTAGCTTCATCGCGGGAGATTCCAATGATTCTGAAAGCTTTGGTTTCAACAGCGTGAAGCTGAGCTAGGTGTGAGGAAGGAGCACCAGCCCAGAGGGGATAACAGTATTCCATTGAGCTGCGGATGAAAGCCTTGTATGTGGTGAGGAGCTCAGGTGTGCCAAGGAAGGACTTCGCACGACGGATGATGCCCAGTCGGCGACTGGCTTTGGAGGCCAGCTTGGAAATGTGGTTTTCCCTGGAAAGATCATGGCAGATAGTGAGACCCAAAAGCTTGAGGGACTGAACTTCTTGGAGAGGATTGTTCAGTAAGTAGATGGGAGGGTTTTCCAGACGATCTTTTCGGAGAGACATCGTGAGAGTGTGAGATTTGTCAGGATTGAAAGACATGTTCCACTTGTTTGACCAGTCTGTGATTTTGTCCAGGTCTGCAGAGAGTGAGAAGGCTGCAGACTGCCGATCTGAAGGATGAGGTATGGAGCGGCAGAGAGTGGGGTCATCAGCAAAGAGATAGCGAGGATTTTAAATATAGATAGAGTGGATAGTCACTATTTTGTCCATATATTAGCTTCCTCGCTCAAAAGGTGCCTGAGATATTGCCCAGATGAGAAAGAAAATAACTAAGAGATTAATAACGAAAATAAATCAATAATAATCGTAAAATAATTAAATTATTAATCAATTGGCTAATAGAATACCTAAACCACCACCGTTCCACCCCAATCTGGAACTTTTAAAGAATAATGAATTGTCATTAAACAAATCATTAAATAATTTATCGATTAATTGATTAATCGATAAATAAAAAATACCCTTTACAGCCAAATCACTTGGTCATTGTTGTGTCCAAATATCAGCTTCCTAGCTCAAAAGGTTCCTGAGATATTGCCCATATGACAACAACAACAACAACATGCATTTTAAGGCCATTTTCCCTGCTAGAGCGGGGGTTAGCCTTGCGGTCCCCATGACAATCTTCTCCATTTTGCCCTATTTTCTGCATCTCTCCTTGTTAACCCCCTTGCCCGCATTTCTTCTTCCACCATCTTTAGCCAAGTCTTTCTTGGTCTTCCCCGTCCTCTACTTCCTTCTACATTAATTTCCATCACTCTTCTCAACCAGTCACTTTCATCCTTCCTCAACACATGACCAAACCATCTCAACCTGTTCCTCTTCACAGCATCAATCACAGGCAATATTCCCATCATCTTTCGCAATTCATCATTTGTCTTCCTCTCTCTCAACGATACTCCGCACATCCATCGAACCATTCGCATTTCCACCCTTTCCAGCCTTCGTTGCTGCTCTACGTTCATTACCCATGTCTCGCTCCCATAAATCATAACACTTCTCACACATGCAGCATACACCTTTCCCTTCAGCTTCAGCGACACTCTCCTCCTCATCAGCACGCCACTCAGTTCCCGAAACTTCTTCCATGCACATCTCACTCGAGCAACCATTTCCGAGTCTGATCCACCTTCTCCATTCAGCATGTCTCCGAGGTAGCAAAATATTTTCACACCTTCCAGCTTCACGCCATCTCCAAGATCCAACTCAACATTTCCTCCATCTGCAGCTCCGTCTGTGCACACCTTACATTTGAATGTAGCTGCCACACTGGTAAATGACCCTCTCAGACCACTACATTTTTGATGAACCCACTCAGCGCACATTGTACATTGAATGGAGTTCACTCCGACACCCTTCCTGCACACAGCACACGGCCACTTCCCAATTATTTCCACCTCACCACATGCTTTACTACTTGCCATCACCTTCGTCTTTCCGATATTCACCTTCAGACCTTTTGTCTCCATACATTCCTTCCACTTGTTCATCTTTTCCTTCAGTCCATCCATACTTTCCGCAATCAACACCAGATCATCTGCATACAACAACTCCCACGGTAAACCCTCCTTTACGTTCTGAGCCAGCACCTCCATCACAGCTACAAATAGTAGTGGACTTAGTACTGACCCCTGATGCACTCCCACCTTCACCTCAAACTCACCACTGTTCCCGTCCTTCGTCCTTACAGCTGTGCGCGCTCTTTTGTACATTGCCATCACTACTCTGATCAACCATTCCTCCACTCCTACCTTCCTCAATGCCCATGTCAATACTTTGCATGGAACCCTATCGAATGCTTTCTCCAGATCAACAAACCCAAACAAGTACAAAAAGTTTTAATTAAAACAAAAGCCGCGTCGATGTTACACAATGCCTAGATGCAGCTGTGCCTATAACGTCGATGTTATAGGCACAGGACATTCCTATTGATTAGATTACTTGATGTTATTTTTGTACAAAGTGAAAATATATCTCGGCATTTTCCCGTCTGTTATTTCAGGCGGTGTATGACTGACCATGCCGCGATTTAAAAAAAATATATCTCGGCAATTTCCCATGTGTGGCGACACGTGAACGAAGCTATGCTCCTCTCTCCACATTATTGTGACGACGTATAAATTAAATATTTCATCGTGACGATTGTCATCAAATGGACGAATTTTTAATATATCTCGGCATTTTCCCGTCTGTTATTTCAGGCGGTGTATGACTGACCATGCCGTGATTAAAAAATATATATCTCGGCAATTTCCCGTATGTGGCGACACGTGAACGAAGCTATGCTCCTCTCTCCATATTATTGTGACGACGTATAAATTAAATATTTCATCGTGACGATTGTCATCAAATGGACGAATTTTTAATATATCTCGGCATTTTCCCGTCTGTTATTTCAGGCGGTGTATGACTGACCATGCCGCGATTTAAAATATATATATCTCAATGGACTTGAAGTTACAGGCCTTTGAGAATTCATTTCGTTCTATAAAGGGCAACTTTCATCGGATTTTCTTCCCGTTTTTTTTCAACCGAGTCTAAAACTATGTTAGCGACTGTGAAAAATGAAATGATATATCGAATTTGATTTGAAATAAAACTGTGTGAGAGAGGAAGACACCACGGGCCTACAAAACAGGCCTCAAAGCTATGCGAGTTAATAAAATGGTGGATATTTGTTTATATGAAGCCTCTCCCACAATGGGTGGAGCTATGGTTCCCAGAATGGGTGGAGCTTTGAGGTTTTGTCTTCTCTGCAAGAACAAGAAGAACAAGAAGAACAACAACAACAACAGCAGAGGGCACTCTGTGAGCAGCGTCTGCGACGCGACTAAAAATATTGCCCATATGAGAAAGGAAATAAATAAGTACTGAATTAATCGATAATAATTAAGTAATTAATCAATTCATTGATATAAAACAAAAAATAAAGTTTTTTCCAAAGCACTTGCTCACTATTGTTCCCAAATTTCAGCTTCCTAGCTCAATGGGTGGCTGAGACATCACCCGGACAAATAAACAAACCAAACGAGAAAACAAACAAACAAGAAATATTTCGTGCATAGCACGATACTTGCGAAATCCCTAAAATAAGTTGTTGGCCTATGATGACTTCAAATATAGTTGGGGGTTGAATTCAGTGACCAGATATGCAAATCCTCTTCAAATTTCAGGTTAGTTGGAAAGAAATTGAGGATTTTAGAAACTTGGCTTATGTTGACCTTTTGGCCTATGTTGACCTCAAAAATACTTGGTGGTTTAATTTAGTGACCAGATATGAAAATCCTCTTAAAATTTCAAATCAATCGGATGAAAATCAAGGATTTTAGAAATATGGCCTATGTTGACCTTTTGGCCTATGTTGACCTCAAAAATACTTGGTGGTTGAATTTAGTGACCAGATATGAAAATCCTCTTAAAATTTCAAATCAATCGGATGAAAATCGAGGATTTTAGAAATATGGCCTATGTTGACCTTTTGGCCTATATTGACCTCAAAAATACTTGGTGGTTGAATTCAGTGTCCAGATAAGCAAAACCTCTTAAAATTTCAAGTCAGTCAGATGAAAATTAAGGATTTTAGAAATTTGGGCTATGTTGACCTTTTGGCCTATGTTGGCCTCAAAAATAGTTGGTAGTTGAATTCAGTGACCAGATATGCAAATCCTCTTAAAATTTCAAGTCAATCGGATGAAAATTGAGGATTTCAGGAATTAGACAAAGTTGGTAACATTTGCCCTATGTTGACCTATTGACCTTTTGACCCCCAAAAATAATGGACTTCTTGCTTATGGCCAACTCTACCATTTGGTGAAGTTTCGTGAAGATCGGTTGAAAATTGTGACCTGTAGGCGACTGACAAACAGACAGACAAACAAACAGACAGACAGACAGACAGACAGAATAACGCACAAGACCAACCAATATACAGTACTTGAAAATCGTTGATTTTCGCAAGTAACAAGAAACCGGAGTGAAAACCGAGTGCTCCATTTCAGCGCGCGCCATTGCCGGGCCCCAAATCATTAAGCGCCTGGAGATGGCATAGGAAAGGAACGGTGTACAATTTCAATAAAAGAACAGAGAATTTTACACATTTTAAATGGCACCGTGAAGACCATCAGGGTAAAACGTGGAGGTGTATCCAAGCATTTGGTAGGTACGGCAGGATCAATTACCTTAAAAAAAAAATTATTATTATTATTATTGAGGGTTAGATAGAAGAAGAGAGAAGAGTAAGGCAAAAGCTTGAAGAAAATAATTTTGTTAAGTGAATACCCACGCGATCAGAGTGAGAATGCAGAGTGGAAAACAGCAAAAATGAGGGGAGGCCGAAAAAGGAAGTGGAAGTGGGGGAAGTAGGGTGGTCGGGGAGGTGAAAGGTTTGGAGGTGATAAGGAATATATATATTTTAGACACTAAACAGGGGTTATAATTGGGAGGATTTGAAGAAGAAATAATGGGACTGGGGAGAAAACAAAAAGGCTTCAGGTAGTATGGAGAAAAGCCAATAAAAAGACAATTGTGGACTTGAACTCGGAAAATATAGGCCTCAAAAGCCTGACACAAAACGTCTGACGAATATTTATAAATTGCCACAAATTTTAAAACAAAAACCAAACTAGAAGCATACAGTAAACAGACAGCAAAAGAAACAGCTAACACTCGACAAAACCTATCTTTGAGGAATTTGGCAGAGTCCAAAAACGACCAACCAAGCGCAACGAACCGGAACCGGAAGTGTCCAATGATAGGAAAATGAGGTGCTATTCCGATATGCTCATTCGTTTCTTAACCCATTTCATCCGGATGGCGTGCAATGCGAACGTATAATGACCAAGATTATGTGAACTAGCTGAGCACCCGCCCTACGGGCGATCTTGTTCCAAGGGTGCAACATATTTTTCTGCCATCGGATATTTTCTGCTGACAACTACTTTGACTTGGATTTCTCGCTGATTTCCTTTGGTAATATTACTCTTGCTGATTTATGTTCAACTCACGTGTCCTTGGTTTTTGAGGCATCTCAATTTTCCAAAAAAAAACAAAAAAAACATCAAACGTCACTCTAGCTGACAATACCCTAAACCAACCCACAGCCCCCTCTTTCCCTTTCCTCCACCATCCCCTCACAATCCCCCATCAAGCATCACCCCGAGCTAACAATACCTATGACAACCCACACCATCCCCCCAAAATCCTCCATCAACCGTCACCCTAGCTAACAATACCCACGACCAACCAACACGCCCCCCTTCATCATCTCCAATCAGTATCAGAATCTGAGCTCACAAAGCACCATTCCTCTATGTACCGTCACCAGCATGATCACTGTGAGTTCACAATGTGACGTCACTGGCAATCTCGAAAATCAACAGTCTAGGCACTTTGTGATTGGCAAATAAAAAAAATTCCCTTCAAATTACATCGTGATTAATGATTGCCAATGGTTTTCAGGGGGAAAAAAAATTGCATTTGAGTTCACCTTTAAGGGTCTTTTCGGTCTTCAGGGTTTTTCAGTCTTTTGGGTCTTGATGGTCTTTTGGGTCTTCAGGGTTTTTTCAATCTTTGGGGTCTTTTCGGTTTTTGAGGTCTTCTCATTATTTGGGGTCGTTTCAATCTTTGGGGTCTTTTTGCTCTTTTAGTCTTCGGGGTCTTTAAGGGTTTTTGGGGTATTTTGGATCTTTGGGGTATTTTGGGTCTTTGGGGTCCATTGTGACTTTGGGTCTTCTCGACTTTTTGGGTCTTTAAGGGTCTTCGGGGTCTTTTTGTCTTTTCGGTCTTTTGGGTCTTCAAGGATCTTTGGGATATTTTGGGTCTTTTTAGTCTTCAGGGTCTTTTGGGTCCTCTGGGTCTTTTGTGTCTTTAAAAGTCTTTGGAGTCTTTTGGGTCTTCGGGGTCTTTTGGTTATCTTGGGTCTTCAAGAATCTTTGGGGCATTTTTGGGTCTTCGGGGTCTTCAGGGTCTTTTGGTTCTCTTGGATCTTCAGGGTCTTTAAGTGTCTTCGGGGTATTTTGAGTCTTCTGGGTCATTAAGGATCTTTGTAATATTTTCGGTATTTGGGGTCTTTTAGGTCTTCGGGGTCTTTTTGGGACTTCAGGGTATTTTGGGTCTTTGGGGTCCATCGGGTCTTTTCAGTCTTTTAGGTCTTCTCAGTTTTGTAGGTCATCGTGGTGTTGGGGGGGGGGGGGGTGTTCATTTGGGTCCTCTGGGTACTTTAAGTTAAGTATTTCAGGTTACATTTGTGGGTGGAGTCAGGTCAGATGTCCAACCAATGGGTGAAGTGCAGACATACATCCATACGCACATACAAACACTTGCTCCATTATATATAGATTACTCCCATGGTAGTTTTTTGAGGGATTTTTGTAAACGTTAGCCGGGTACAAAAGCTTGCAAGCACGTCACCATGATCACATGTCTGCCAGGCAGGAGAAAGTCTGCGCCACTTTGGTTAAAGGGAATCTCCAAACTCGACACCACGACCAAACACCAACCAGTCTTGCTGAGGTGAGAAATCATCTTTTGTTCACCTATAGCAATCATGCCGCACGAGGCAAAAACCATGGCCGATCCCAGCCAAAACCCCTGCACGGTAACCCAGTGCCAGCCCTCACCCGTAGGTGTAATACACATAGTGGCGTAACCTCTTCTTTCCCCTCTACATCCTTTCATTATTGTACTCGTACCGTTAAGACAGTTCTCGAGGTTATACATGTAGAAAACAGGTTCGAGTAACTGGCTACTTAAATTGATGGCTGAGTACAATAAAGATAATGATAACCTACAATGTTGGAGGTCACGGATATTATGTACCAATATATTGAGGACACAGGGTGAACAAAACCCTTTACAGGCAACACATTGAAAAACAAAACCCACTATAAACCAGGGATAAAGCACAAATAACAAATGAATAAGCAAAACATTTGGCAAATTACAATCTCACATACAGTCAACACTTCAAAGAAATGTACCAATTAGTCATGTATATGTAAGTCCATTACAGGGGTAGTCTCCACTCCAACCTCAGAGACTATTCTGCTCCCATTGCAGTACTTAGGCAAGTATTATGACCATCATATGCCGATCCTAAGCATCCAAAATATAATCCTTCGGGTACTTGGGCTGGTGTCATGGACGGCTGGAGCGTCTTGGTGCACAGTCGCTTGGAGACATTGTTGAATGATCCACGCTGGTGTCACCGATGGCCTCAACAGATTGGGAGTGATCTGGTTGACGGGTGTTAAGCTTTGGGGGTGTAACAGAGATGTGATCCGGTGCTTGGCTGATAGGGATTGGAAAGGATTCAGAACTGTCAGCAGGTGTAGACAGCTCATCGGGGATATAGGGGGGGTCTGGTGGTTTTGATGTTGGTTGGAGGCACACATCTTCAGAGTACAGAGAACCTCCATGTACCCTATTGCGAGGAAGTGCGGGCGTATCTTCCCAATAGTTGGATACCTTGTAGCATTCTGATTTTTTGACCCGATAAGCTGCACTCCTCAATTGGGATCCTACAAACTTGTGTATGTTACACCAGGGTCCATCGATGGCCAAAACGAGGTAGCGGTTTATTGCACATGACTTGTGCATGCACCGGAGCTTTATTGCACTTGTCAGAGTACAGATAGACTAAATCACCAACTTCCACCAACATGTTTGGCCTGACCGACCCTTTGGGCGCCTTAGAGTTCTCGCTAAAGGGGTGGTTTGTAGAGCGAAGCTGGTATTGGGTTTGTATTATTTGCAGGTCCGAGAACGGGATTTGTTGATTGGTGAACTGATCCTGCTGGCACCCCATTTCATGGGCTGAGAGGCCCCGTGTACGAATTCGTGAATTCAGACTAGCAGTGGCACTGGTAGTGACTGGCAGCGAGGGTTAATTGAGTTATAAGTCCTCCCATAGGTTCCTGTCGTAAAAGATCATCCTCAAGTTCACGAACTGCCTTCTCAGCGATGGGATTCTTGTTGGGATTTTTAATGCGACCAATCTCAATGCACATGCGATGATGTTTTAGGAGCTCGTCATGAACCAAACATGTGAAGCCGGGGGCCGGATCGGTGCGGATGACAGCAGATGGTCCATCCAATGGCCGGAGCTCTATACATAAACGGACCAGGTTATCGCGGAGTGTGCTGTGTTGTTCATTGTCCACGATACATTATGTAATGTAAGAGGTGGTACATTCTCGCAATACAATAATTAACTGGTGATTGCGTTTGATTATACCTGCTGCAAAGGATACACCGACAGCTCCGGGAGGGTCTCCAGTGGACTGTTTGATGATGGGGTGGGGTGTGTTGCACAATGCAGCACACTGTACTGGTGGCACTTGGAGATCACCTGATCAACTGCTCCATCCAAGTTGAGAGCATAGAAATAGCAGTGAATGACAGAACTAAGTTGATAACAACTCAGGTGATCCAACTGAATGTGTAGTGCTGTTCGTAGGCCATTGTGTACCTGACATGGGACAATGATGCACTCATGTGCTGGGGACAGGGGCTCATTACGACGAACTACTACTAGGCCATCTTTGGACACTAAAGAGACCTGGAGGTATAGTTTGACATCCTTGATGTTTGTAGCTTTCTTTGATGGGCGGATGCACTGAACGAAGTGGGCATGAGCCTGCCTTACGTTTGGGCACTCCGCCTGCACTGCCAACCAAGCGGCTCTGTTGGTGAAGGGCAGTTTTGGCACGACCGGAAATAATGTCCTGAGCTGATATATGCAGGACTTCGGTTTCCTCCTCGCTTCTAATGAAGGCACAAATCTGACAGGTGGTATCAGTGCAGTTCGGGGCATTGCGACTAGCAAACTCAGATGGAATGTTGGCGGATCCTGCAAGGTGCCGTACAGTTGCCTGATACTAGTCAGGTTCACTATGTTAACAAATATAATTTCGTTCAAAATTTTGGTAGATTAGCAAAACTATACATTTCTGGAATACTCAGAGCATGAGGAATCCAAAAATTAATGTTTGCATTTGCATAGACACCTTTGCGAAAATGACACTCAGGACAGTGATGAAGAGTCAGGTTCACTATGTTAACAAATATAATTTCGTTCAAAATTTTGGGATTAGCAAACCTGTACATTTTTGGAATCATCAGAGCATGGAGAATCCGAAAATCAATGTTGGCATTTGCACAGACACCTGCATGGCCGCCATTTTGGATTTTCAAAATGGCCACCATAAAATACATATTTTGCGCTATCTCGGCTTCTAGTCAACCTCAAAACTTAATTAAATATGCTAATCCTATGTTTTCTGGGTTAAGGAATCCAATAAAGGCCTCAAAATAGTGCTCAGGATTATAGAAAAGCAACAAACAAAGGTAATTGAAAACCATTGTCTTTATATTTGTGATATAACTGTATTACATAATACATGATATTGCAAGTCCTTTGAAGTTATAGGTATGGGTTTATAAAGCAAGAAAGCAGCCTTGTTAGTATCAGATTGAACTATAAGTCCTATACACAGGATCTACTAGGTCTACACCGTTCAGGAATATGCTTTTACAGATCTTCATCACTGTCCTGAGGGTCATTTTCGCAAAGGTGTCTATGCAAATGCAAACATTAATTTTTGGATTCCTCAGGCTCTGAGTATTCCAGAAATGTATAGTTTTGCTAATCTACCAAAATTTTGAACGAAAAAACATAGTGAACCTGACTATACCGGCTGACAGTGGACAAGAATGTGGATATACAAGGGCTCCCTGAAAACTCACCACGACAAAGCTCCTCGTACGCTTGTACGCACGGCTTGCTATCGGTGAGGATGGAAGCGTAATGCTAAGATTGGATAATAAAGGGACTGAAGTGTTTTACCGAGGCGATAATGGAAAGAACATCCACCTCACAAGGCAACCAGGGAGGTTGGCATCCACGTAATTTCGCGCTAAAGAAACCCGTGACGTGAAGTCTTCCATTGCGTGTGACATACAAAGTCGATCTAATACTATGTTGTTTTACTGAAACGTCTGTTACAATCCACAGCTGATCATTCGGACGATGAAGAACAACAGTATAGGTTGAAGTAAGAGCGGCTTGGACTCTACGGAAGGCAGCATGCAACTAGTCAGTCCACATAACTCTGTCCAGTGTTTTGGCATCCAGCCACAGCGTCATCCAAGGTGGATAGCAGTTTTGAGCAGCCAGGGATAACACTAGCCAGAACCTTATATGCCCCAATAACGGATCTCATTCCTCTGACCTTCTCAAGCGCCGAGCACGTGGAGAGAGTGGCCACGCGATGTGGGCTGGCCTGGATAGTACCATTAGACCAGATCCAGCCCAAGATGGTAGTGCTATCGGGCATATGACAGTCTTTGGAGCAGACAGGCGGAGTCGACATTTATACAGGGCATGCAAAACCATTCGCCAGTTTTGGAGGAGCTCATCCAATGTGCTACCGCCACAACAGAGGTCATCAGCGAGCTTAGCGACGGTTTCCTTCTCCAAGATATCATCAAGGACGTGGCATGTGAGTTCTTCAAGAGCTGTTTCTGATCCAGGCATTCCAATTGTGGATCTGGTATACACGCGTATCCCACGAAAGGGTGTGGCCACACTGCAGTACTTCATGGACTTGCGGGATACTGGGATTTTATAGAAGGCACTTGTAAGGTCGGTCATAATAAGGTACTTCCACTGCGCAACCTTGGAGGATGGACTGTACATTTGGCATAAGAGAGGATTGGGGCTTACTGTACCGGCCCACATCAGCAAAGGCCGTGACCAAGCAAAACCCACCATTGGGTTTCTTGATCAAGAATGAGGAACTCAGGTACTCCACGGTGATCCCAATGTCTTCTGGGTGGGCAAAGACTCCAGGTTTTTCCAAGTCATCAAACTTGTGTTGCAGTTCGCATAATTTACCATGTGCATACTGTGGCAACCGGCCTTTGCGCTGTGGGGGCTGAACCGAGCCCATGTTAACAACAGCCTCAAAGGGACCTGCAGTGCCATTGTAACCTTGGAAGACTGGATCAAACACTTCATCATGTTCTTCCAGAAGTGCGCAAAACTTGGATCGCATTTCAGGAGTGAACATGTTGTCAGGGTCTAGGGTGACAGTTGTAGAGTGCTTTGTGGGTGAAATGGATGTATGTCTTACTTCAGGGGAGTTGGTCTCAGTATAAGCCCCTGATTGTTCTTTGGTGTACTCAGGTATGTACACGGGGCGGATCTGGCAAAGCTGCTCCTGTCGTTTGAGAAGTCGTGGTTCGTTGGTTAAATTGGGGATCCGAATCTTCCCGCTGAGGCTGTGGTTAACACTGGGTGGAGGCCAGAGTTCACTGGATCACAGTGACCTTGCAATAGGGGCATCCGTGCGAGGTTCAAATGCAAACACTGAGTCCTTATTCGAAATGTCATTTGGGAGGACGATTTCAACAAACTCTCCAGGCCACAGAGTACTTGTGTAAGGTGGGGCACGTAGTACATGAGCTCTGCGTACAGTATAGCGATCCATGTTCCTTCCCTGAGAACCATACATGTAAGTGGTGCCATCACCCAGGATCACTTGGTGTCTAGCAGGGCAGACTGAGATGTCATTACACTCCATGAAAGGTGTTCCTGATAGTCCCTCCACATCGAGATTCCAGACCACCAGGCCCTCAAATTGGAATTCCCTTCCATCGCGCATGAGTGTGGTTTCACCAACAATGCGAAGCGGGGAGGATCCATTTTGCCTGATGAGCGGACTGTGCGCTCTTCTGAATCTTGGCTCCGAAGTTGCTTGCAGTGGATGCGCAAATCAGGTTCCCCATGGCACCACTATCGATGGTAACTCGGGTTGTGTGGTGACCATGGAAGGTGTCTAGATATGAAGACTGGTGAACTTGAACACATAGGGTAGTGGGTGGTTCTGGGTAAGTTATATCATTAACGCTTTTGTCCACATGGGCATTTGTTAAGTCTCCTAACTCGTCGTCTGACTTCCAATATGCCAGCCACTTGGCGTGCTCTTGCAATATACCGACGATCTCGTTCGGGGAGATGAGGACATTCACTGAGGAAATGACTACAATCAGCACGACGCACTTGTTTGCAAAGGGAACAAGACTTCACAACTTTGTTGGGGCGAGTCCCCGAAAGGACTTGCCTGGGATTTGGCGATGGGAATAATGTCGGAGGGGAGACTTGCGGTCGAGACGTTGACGTACGCATGGACTTTGCATCTTCAGCAGTGTGGAGCTCATCTAATAGTGAGTCGAGCATATCTCCGGCTTTATGGAGGCTAAGGTGCGGGATCTAAGCTCGGTTCCATAGCGTTGTTTGACAAGTCCGGGGAGCCCACTGTGGACAAGACGAAGCCATGTGAGCACAACAAAGTTCCCTAATGAGGGAGATAGCTCCTCGTCTTCAGTGATGACCTGGTCATGGTGGGAAATGCCACCATCCTGTCGGAGCAAGTTGTCCTCCACAAATGCCATCAGGCGCTGGTACAAGTCTTCATGGCGCTCCTCGGGATTATGGCGTATCGCTGCAAAGTCAATAAAGCGTGCACCCGTAAACTGGAATCCAAAATGTTGTCGAATCGACTGCTATATGTTGGCTATAGATATGGAGTTTCGGACGATAGTGTTACGGGATATCACAGGGCAGTAGTCGGCAATTTGACCAAGCATAAGTTCCAGAATGGTAGTTTTCTGCTGCGCAGTTCGACGCTGCTCAGCAGGGACATCGCCGTCGTCATCGACGAGTCAAATGAAAGGGGAACGCTCTGCTCTTCTTCTCCCAGGTGACACCCTCGGTGAGGAAGGGAGCAAAGTTGTGATCGAGCAATAAAATATTGTTGCGAATATGGAATTTGGCCTCCATATCCGCTTGTAAATATTCCCCTATTTTCTCCAATACTCCCCAACTTTCCCCAATCCCCCATTCCCTAGTCCCATTGCATGTAAATAACAATCAGTAGAGCCGACCTTCCCCTTATTCCCCCATTAAATGTCGTGCCCAGGTCCACCGCACCACACGTAGACAACTTTCGGACATCTTCCTAGTTATTCTTAATCTATGTCAGTTAAGGCCTCGTCTCCATTAATTATGACTCTTCGTTGCACCAGAATGTGATTATATGGCATCAGTAGTGAGTTTAGGACCTTTCCCATACCTCCTTCCATCTTCTTCCCCAACAATTACAACAACAACAGAGGAGATGGCGGCGGAGCGGGGGAGGATGCGTCCTCCCACCGGCTCGATTAGCTCCAGACCATGCGCTCCACGGGGTTACCACGAAGGGGCTCCTTGTCAGCTCCTCGTCAAGGGCGGAGCCTGGTAAACCCCCCGCACGCACCCAATGAGAAGCAACGTGCCGATTCCACGAGGCGGAGCTAACGAGCCGAGGGCGTGTCACTCCCCGCCGGATATACGCGGCCCCGCGCCGGATGTGACGTCAGATGCGCCTCAGCTTGGAGAAAGAACGTCGCCTTCCGAGCGCTGTGACCTCCCTGCATCTCTGGACCGGACCGAGTCGATTCTGCCTTGAGCCAAGAGTGCACCTTGAGCCATCGATACCCGCTGTCCTTTTCATCAACCCCCGTGTGAGTCAGCCTTTTGTCCCGTTTATCTGTCGTCTGTTGGGGTTAATATAAGAGTGTGTCTAAGTGCTTGTCTTTCTATGCTGTCCCTCTTGTAGTTGTAATCTAACCTTCCGCCTTAATATAACCTCCTCCGGAGGTCTTGAGAACTGAACCCCTGGTGTCGTATTGTGTTATTGTAATCCAGCCGGGTGTCTTCTTTTTCTTATTGAGCCAGCATCGCGCGACTAGTCAACGTTCGGGCACAATCGGGTAACTTGTGCAGACGTGGTCATACCATAAAACCGCTCGGTAAATAACATCCAAGCCACGTCTGTAACAATTGGTTGTCAGGAGTTGGATTCGAACCTGGGACTAAATTTATTTAGCCCAAATTTTGGACACCAATTGTGTTAGTACTGTAACAATTGGTGTCGAGGAGTGGAATTCGGACCCGGGACTAAATTAGTTAGGCCCAAATTTTGGGAGGGAAAATCGTCCCGCAGTTACTGCGCTCGACGAAATTATAACGGAAAAAAAAAAAAAAAAAAAAAAATTGTATTTGTTTTACGAAACTCGAACTTTGCAAGTCGCGTTATGGCGGATCAAGACGGCTGGGGTCCGGTAGCGGAGAGTGAAGCAGGGTCGGTCCAGGACCAAATTGAGGGACATGAGGAGAGCGAAACAGCGGGGGTAGCAGACGCGCGAAATGGCGCCTCGCTGGTCACCGCGCCGGCGACCGTAGCAGCGCCCCCGGTGGATTGGAATTTGTTTTTTATACAAATGAAGGCCCTTGTGGTCCAGTATAATGAAGAAAGGGAAAACAGAATGGGGAATCTGATGGATGCTCATTGTGAGCAAATGAGGGCTCGGAGTGAGCAATTGGGGGTAATGGGGAACCGGATGAGGGCTCGGAGTGAGCGATTGGAGGGCCAAATGAAGGAAATGGGGAACCGGATGGATGCTCGGAGTGAGCGATTGGGGGTAATGGGAAGCCAGATGGGGGTAATGAGGGACGAAGCGAGGGGTACTGGTGAGAAGGTAGACAAAAATTTTGAGGGGTTAGACAACGGGATAAAGGAGGTGAAAAATGGGTTAATGGGGGTAGAAAACAGAATGGCCGCTCAAGAGAATCAAATGGAAGGGATGCAAAAAGGGTTAGAGGGGTTAGAAAACAGTATGGAAGGCAAATTGAGGGACATGAGGGACCAAGCGGAAAGGGAAGTTAAACAAATGGAGCAGCAGATAGAGGGGGTCAGAATGGGGGTAGAAACCAAACTGGATGCTCACAGGGAGGAAATGGAGCAGATGAGGGTGGCATCTGGGCAGGAGATGCAAGTGATGGGAGAGGAGATCAGAAGAGGAGTGAGTGAGGAGGTCGGAGGAGTGCGCGAGGAGGTGAGGCACTGTGAGGAGCACATGGAAAAGGAGGTGAGAAAGGGGACTGTAAAGTTACAAGGGGGCATAGAGGACCTGACGCAGGAGGTGGAACAGCTGACGGAGGGACAAAAAGGACTAACGGAGCAGGTTCAAAGGAACACTGCAGTATTAGGAGGTTTAAAAGCGACACAAAACGACATAAAAAACGACTTAATAGCGACAAAGAGGGAATGTCAGATAGTACGTGAGGGACTGACAACGAGGTTGGACGAGGTGGTAGAGGTAATGGAGACGAAGGACCGGCAGGTGAGGACGCACATGGAAACGGTCAAGGTAGCCTTGGAGGACGAGCTTGAGGAGACGTACCGGGGAATAAAAGAGGTGAGGCACAAATTAGAAGAAGTGGAAGAAGGGGTGAGCGAAATTAAGAAGCGACGGAGAGGGGATAACAAAGAGATAAAAGAGGAGATAAAAGAATTGGTCCAAAGTCTGTGTTTGGATCGTGATGTGCTCGTTAACCGGATGAGGGATTCGCAGGTGATGGAGGAGAAGCGAAGAGGAAGAGGACCCGGTGTAAGTGGTGACCAATATGGTCGTGCGTATGATGCGCCAGGGGATTTAAAAAGCTTGGGGATTGGTTTGGATCCGGGTGTTCGTGAAAGGCCGTTGGTGAGGTGTGTGACAGGTCTGGTGTGCGAAAGAGGAGGTGTGCGAGAAAGTCCGACTCTGGGGTGTGTGAGGAAAAAGTGTGTGCCAAGGAGTGAGGGTATTGGCGAGAATGAGTCGGTCGTAGCGTGTGTGCGAGGAAGCACGTGGAAGCGCGGTGTGGTGAGTGTTGCAGGGGGTGTGACGGGAGAGTGTGCGCAGGAGTGTGCGCGAGGGGGGTGTGTGACGGACAGGTGCATGAGGAAAGAGTGCGCTGTCAGAAGTAAGGAAGAGTGTCCACCTGTGGTGAGTGTTACAGAGGGTGTAACGGGAGAGTGTGCGCGAGAAAGGTGTGTGACGGACAGGTGCATGAGGAAAGAGTGCGCTGTCAAGAGTAAGGGTGAGTGCTCTGTCAGGAATGGAGGTGAAAGTAGTGAGAGTGACATGGAGCGTGAGTTAGTTGTGACAGGTGAGCGAGGATGTACACCTGGGATGGAAGGATGCACACCTGGAATGGTAGAGCGTGAGTGGGAATGCACGCTGGAGTTGGTGGTGAGGCACGTGGTTGGGTGTGCGAATGAGAGCACACCTGTGATTGTCACAGAGGAGGTGACTGAGGAGGGGGCGCGAAGAGGTGTATTGGTGAGGTGTGCGAGCGACGAATGTGTGCCAAAGTGTTCGGTGGTCAGGTGTGTGACCAAGGCTGTGAGTGGAATGAGTGTGCCTGGGTGTGTAAGGAACGGTACGAGGAGCATGGAAACGGCTGGATGTGTGAGCAAGGAACGGGCTGCGGGGTGTAAGCGTCCAGGTGAAGCATCGACGTTACACGGGTTAGAGGTTAGAGCGACTTTTAGCCGAAGCAGGCCCTCGGTGCGTGCCGGGCCTCGCTTTGAACGGCCGCGTCCAGGCTCCACTAGGCGGAGCTGGCAGCCCGATAGAAAGGGTCGTCATGGCGACCACGTTTTGTTGAGACGTGCCGGCAGGTCGAGATCGGGACATTGGATGGCTCCACGCCGAGGTGATGCATGGGATCTCGGCCCGGGTAAGCCCCCGTCCCTGCACCGAGTGCCGGACGCATCCAGCCGCAGGCACAAAACAACCAGCATCCATTGCTTGGCTTTACGAAGCCGGGCTTTGGACAGGGATTGGCGCACCGAGAGGTATTAGTGAGTAGACTGGGAGATGAGGTTAGTGTTTTGGACCCAAAATTAGAGAAAAACAAAATTTGATGATTGGCAAGGGATTGGCAGTAGTGATTGGCAGATGATGGGCAGTGATTGGCAAATTTTTGATTTGTTGAAATTTGATGTGCAAAATTGGTAGTGAGAGACCCCCGATGTGGTGGGATGGCAAATCCACCATCCCTCACAGGTGGGGGGCAAAGGAGCAATAGCTTATGGGGTGTATGGCAGTGAAAACTAGCCCGGGTGGGTTAGGATATGGTGTGTAGGGATCTAGCGAGGATTGACATTAGGTGACGTTAAGTTTAGTTAGTGACTGATACCTGTAGTAGGGACGCAGGTAGATTAGTGTGGATGATAATGACGAGGGAGCGCAATAGTTTAAAGGGACGACTGGGAAGCGCAAGTTTCAGAAGGGAGTAGTTAGCTGAGATGATGCCGTGTGTGTGAGGATGGAACAGGTGTGATTGCACAGGTGTGCAATTGGACAGGTGTGTGGAGCAGTGTATGAGTCGTGAGTGTGTGGATCAGCGCGAATGCGCTTGGGGAGAGAAGGGTGCAGGTGGCACCAGGTGTGAGAGCACAGGTGTGCAGGTACAGGTGTGTGGAGAGAGTTGGAGTGAGTGGTACGGAGTGGTGTGCATGGTGCGAAGGTGTGGATGGGGGAAGAGTGGACCCCTTTCACGAGCACCCGGGGCGGGTAGTGTAAGTGTTAGGTAGAGGGTACAGGTAAATTGTGGTTGGATATTGGCATTTGTGGTGCGGTTGCAGAATGGTGTTGTGGATGGGTGCATTAGTGTTGTGGAAATGGCTGGGCGTGTAGCCTGTTAGTGTGTGTAGTTGGTTGGGCACTCCACCACTGTGAGGATGTCGGCCAGGTGAGGCCGCAGGTGGGCTCTGGGAGCCGGTAGTTGTGAGTGGGTGCCTGAGGATCCCGGGTGTGGATCGGGTAGCCCAGTGCCAGAGAGGGCACCGAGTGGGGAGAGCGCCAGAGGGCCTGCCCCAGTTAGTTAGGTTAGGGTAAGGAGCAGGTAAGCTCGGAGGCAACCGCAGTGGTGGAGGTGTGCAGGTGGGTAGACCCGCTGGGAGAGGTACACGCCACAGCCCAGAAATTGTGCGAGGGCACCGGGAGATGAATCGGGGGAGTGAGACCCCAAATTGAAAAGCACCACAGTTTGGCCAATGGGAATTGGTTTTTAGAACCCATAGTGTAAGAGGGCCAATGGTTTGGCCGGAGAAAGACCCCGGGTAGTGTAAAGTTGTTAAAGTCATTTAGGAAATAGTTAGGATTGAAGAACCTGTCGCACCATACGCAGCCACTTACCTGTGGTGATGATGATGACTCCACACCTGTGTTTTCTTTGTTCTGTGTGCAGGAAATGAGATTGCTGTGGATTTGTGAGACGCATCACGACGTGGATGAGACATTGGGGTGATTCCATCTCTCCCTCCTTAGGAGGGACTGATGATGAATTGGTGATGGCAAATTTTGATGTGCAGTTGGAGATGGCAAATTTTGATGAGAGTTGAAAATGGCAAATTTGATTGGTTAGGAGGGAGAGAAGACGAATTTGGTTTATGGGAGGAACGGGGAAGACAGTAGGGATGTTTGTCGATTTGTAAAGTAGATGTTTATGGGTAGTGTTGTGTTTTGTGGATGCAGTAAGGGGTAAGGGAGGGGCCATGTAGGTTACCTGGTGGGGGGGGGGCGTACGATAGGAACGTACCTGTCTCACCTGGTTCCCATGTGCCCCCAGTGTGCATCACCTTACATTGCGTGCACTTTTGCGCCCTTACCACCTTACTCACTTGTTTCTTCTTTTGTCTCCCACCTCCGAGGATCTGGCTTTGGGGTAGAGAGAGAGAGGAGAGAGAGGTGCTGGCTGCGCAGTTGTGGGCCTGCACTTTCGCTGTTTGCTGCCGGGATCGATACACCATATGGACCGCAATGTTTGTGGCCACCCACAATGGACCGCAGTTCGTTTGCGGCCAAGCACCACCCGGGGATGGACCTATGGATCAACGTGGCACCTATGCCATACAGGTGAACCACTAATAGTTAACACCACCAAGTGCACCACAAGAAGAGCAAGAGACACCTGCAGGGTTAGGGGTTGTCGAATTTATTTTTATTCCAATGAACAATGGTGACTGCACCGATTGGTGGTGGGGTGGTGCTGTTGATGCTCGGGAAGGGTGCTCTGCACGTTATTAAAGGCCGTCGGCCACAGAGCACTCGTGGGTTGGTGTATCGATGTTGGCAAGCGCGCTCTCTCTATGCATAACATCTGCATGTGTTCCTCCAAAAACAGGTCCTGGATCGTAGTGTAAATAGCAGCGTAGTCTTGTAAATAATGCTCCCTACCGGCTGTATGTTTAGTTTGAGAATTCTTTCCGGATTCGGTTATCCTGTGGGTGTGTTTCTGTGAGGAGAAGGGTGCAACGTCGCAGGGGGACATATTTACTCATTTGTGAATATCTGTAAAACTGTCGCACTCAGGGTAGAGTTAATAGTAGAGGGAACTACATTGCGTGCCACACTAAAGTAGGTAAAAATTTATCGGGTCGGGACGCCCCGAGGGTAGAGAAGGGTGCAATGTTGCGAATATGGAATTTGGCCTCCATATCCGCTTGTAAATATTCCCCTATTTTCTCCAATACTCCCCAACTTTCCCCAATCCCCCATTCCCTAGTCCCATTGCATGTAAATAACAATCAGTAGAGCCGACCTTCCCCTTATTCCCCCATTAAATGTCGTGCCCAGGTCCACCGCACCACACGTAGACAACTTTCGGACATCTTCCTAGTTATTCTTAATCTATGTCAGTTAAGGCCTCGTCTCCATTAATTATGACTCTTCGTTGCACCAGAATGTGATTATATGGCATCAGTAGTGAGTTTAGGACCTTTCCCATACCTCCTTCCATCTTCTTCCCCAACAATTACAACAACAACAGAGGAGATGGCGGCGGAGCGGGGGAGGATGCGTCCTCCCACCGGCTCGATTAGCTCCAGACCATGCGCTCCACGGGGTTACCACGAAGGGGCTCCTTGTCAGCTCCTCGTCAAGGGCGGAGCCTGGTAAACCCCCCGCACGCACCCAATGAGAAGCAACGTGCCGATTCCACGAGGCGGAGCTAACGAGCCGAGGGCGTGTCACTCCCCGCCGGATATACGCGGCCCCGCGCCGGATGTGACGTCAGATGCGCCTCAGCTTGGAGAAAGAACGTCGCCTTCCGAGCGCTGTGACCTCCCTGCATCTCTGGACCGGACCGAGTCGATTCTGCCTTGAGCCAAGAGTGCACCTTGAGCCATCGATACCCGCTGTCCTTTTCATCAACCCCCGTGTGAGTCAGCCTTTTGTCCCGTTTATCTGTCGTCTGTTGGGGTTAATATAAGAGTGTGTCTAAGTGCTTGTCTTTCTATGCTGTCCCTCTTGTAGTTGTAATCTAACCTTCCGCCTTAATATAACCTCCTCCGGAGGTCTTGAGAACTGAACCCCTGGTGTCGTATTGTGTTATTGTAATCCAGCCGGGTGTCTTCTTTTTCTTATTGAGCCAGCATCGCGCGACTAGTCAACGTTCGGGCACAATCGGGTAACTTGTGCAGACGTGGTCATACCATAAAACCGCTCGGTAAATAACATCCAAGCCACGTCTGTAACAATTGGTTGTCAGGAGTTGGATTCGAACCTGGGACTAAATTTATTTAGCCCAAATTTTGGACACCAATTGTGTTAGTACTGTAACAATTGGTGTCGAGGAGTGGAATTCGGACCCGGGACTAAATTAGTTAGGCCCAAATTTTGGGAGGGAAAATCGTCCCGCAGTTACTGCGCTCGACGAAATTATAACGGAAAAAAAAAAAAATAAAAAAAATTGTATTTGTTTTACGAAACTCGAACTTTGCAAGTCGCGTTATGGCGGATCAAGACGGCTGGGGTCCGGTAGCGGAGAGTGAAGCAGGGTCGGTCCAGGACCAAATTGAGGGACATGAGGAGAGCGAAACAGCGGGGGTAGCAGACGCGCGAAATGGCGCCTCGCTGGTCACCGCGCCGGCGACCGTAGCAGCGCCCCCGGTGGATTGGAATTTGTTTTTTATACAAATGAAGGCCCTTGTGGTCCAGTATAATGAAGAAAGGGAAAACAGAATGGGGAATCTGATGGATGCTCATTGTGAGCAAATGAGGGCTCGGAGTGAGCAATTGGGGGTAATGGGGAACCGGATGAGGGCTCGGAGTGAGCGATTGGAGGGCCAAATGAAGGAAATGGGGAACCGGATGGATGCTCGGAGTGAGCGATTGGGGGTAATGGGAAGCCAGATGGGGGTAATGAGGGACGAAGCGAGGGGTACTGGTGAGAAGGTAGACAAAAATTTTGAGGGGTTAGACAACGGGATAAAGGAGGTGAAAAATGGGTTAATGGGGGTAGAAAACAGAATGGCCGCTCAAGAGAATCAAATGGAAGGGATGCAAAAAGGGTTAGAGGGGTTAGAAAACAGTATGGAAGGCAAATTGAGGGACATGAGGGACCAAGCGGAAAGGGAAGTTAAACAAATGGAGCAGCAGATAGAGGGGGTCAGAATGGGGGTAGAAACCAAACTGGATGCTCACAGGGAGGAAATGGAGCAGATGAGGGTGGCATCTGGGCAGGAGATGCAAGTGATGGGAGAGGAGATCAGAAGAGGAGTGAGTGAGGAGGTCGGAGGAGTGCGCGAGGAGGTGAGGCACTGTGAGGAGCACATGGAAAAGGAGGTGAGAAAGGGGACTGTAAAGTTACAAGGGGGCATAGAGGACCTGACGCAGGAGGTGGAACAGCTGACGGAGGGACAAAAAGGACTAACGGAGCAGGTTCAAAGGAACACTGCAGTATTAGGAGGTTTAAAAGCGACACAAAACGACATAAAAAACGACTTAATAGCGACAAAGAGGGAATGTCAGATAGTACGTGAGGGACTGACAACGAGGTTGGACGAGGTGGTAGAGGTAATGGAGACGAAGGACCGGCAGGTGAGGACGCACATGGAAACGGTCAAGGTAGCCTTGGAGGACGAGCTTGAGGAGACGTACCGGGGAATAAAAGAGGTGAGGCACAAATTAGAAGAAGTGGAAGAAGGGGTGAGCGAAATTAAGAAGCGACGGAGAGGGGATAACAAAGAGATAAAAGAGCAGATAAAAGAATTGGTCCAAAGTCTGTGTTTGGATCGTGATGTGCTCGTTAACCGGATGAGGGATTCGCAGGTGATGGAGGAGAAGCGAAGAGGAAGAGGACCCGGTGTAAGTGGTGACCAATATGGTCGTGCGTATGATGCGCCAGGGGATTTAAAAAGCTTGGGGATTGGTTTGGATCCGGGTGTTCGTGAAAGGCCGTTGGTGAGGTGTGTGACAGGTCTGGTGTGCGAAAGAGGAGGTGTGCGAGAAAGTCCGACTCTGGGGTGTGTGAGGAAAAAGTGTGTGCCAAGGAGTGAGGGTATTGGCGAGAATGAGTCGGTCGTAGCGTGTGTGCGAGGAAGCACGTGGAAGCGCGGTGTGGTGAGTGTTGCAGGGGGTGTGACGGGAGAGTGTGCGCAGGAGTGTGCGCGAGGGGGGTGTGTGACGGACAGGTGCATGAGGAAAGAGTGCGCTGTCAGAAGTAAGGAAGAGTGTCCACCTGTGGTGAGTGTTACAGAGGGTGTAACGGGAGAGTGTGCGCGAGAAAGGTGTGTGACGGACAGGTGCATGAGGAAAGAGTGCGCTGTCAAGAGTAAGGGTGAGTGCTCTGTCAGGAATGGAGGTGAAAGTAGTGAGAGTGACATGGAGCGTGAGTTAGTTGTGACAGGTGAGCGAGGATGTACACCTGGGATGGAAGGATGCACACCTGGAATGGTAGAGCGTGAGTGGGAATGCACGCTGGAGTTGGTGGTGAGGCACGTGGTTGGGTGTGCGAATGAGAGCACACCTGTGATTGTCACAGAGGAGGTGACTGAGGAGGGGGCGCGAAGAGGTGTATTGGTGAGGTGTGCGAGCGACGAATGTGTGCCAAAGTGTTCGGTGGTCAGGTGTGTGACCAAGGCTGTGAGTGGAATGAGTGTGCCTGGGTGTGTAAGGAACGGTACGAGGAGCATGGAAACGGCTGGATGTGTGAGCAAGGAACGGGCTGCGGGGTGTAAGCGTCCAGGTGAAGCATCGACGTTACACGGGTTAGAGGTTAGAGCGACTTTTAGCCGAAGCAGGCCCTCGGTGCGTGCCGGGCCTCGCTTTGAACGGCCGCGTCCAGGCTCCACTAGGCGGAGCTGGCAGCCCGATAGAAAGGGTCGTCATGGCGACCACGTTTTGTTGAGACGTGCCGGCAGGTCGAGATCGGGACATTGGATGGCTCCACGCCGAGGTGATGCATGGGATCTCGGCCCGGGTAAGCCCCCGTCCCTGCACCGAGTGCCGGACGCATCCAGCCGCAGGCACAAAACAACCAGCATCCATTGCTTGGCTTTACGAAGCCGGGCTTTGGACAGGGATTGGCGCACCGAGAGGTATTAGTGAGTAGACTGGGAGATGAGGTTAGTGTTTTGGACCCAAAATTAGAGAAAAACAAAATTTGATGATTGGCAAGGGATTGGCAGTAGTGATTGGCAGATGATGGGCAGTGATTGGCAAATTTTTGATTTGTTGAAATTTGATGTGCAAAATTGGTAGTGAGAGACCCCCGATGTGGTGGGATGGCAAATCCACCATCCCTCACAGGTGGGGGGCAAAGGAGCAATAGCTTATGGGGTGTATGGCAGTGAAAACTAGCCCGGGTGGGTTAGGATATGGTGTGTAGGGATCTAGCGAGGATTGACATTAGGTGACGTTAAGTTTAGTTAGTGACTGATACCTGTAGTAGGGACGCAGGTAGATTAGTGTGGATGATAATGACGAGGGAGCGCAATAGTTTAAAGGGACGACTGGGAAGCGCAAGTTTCAGAAGGGAGTAGTTAGCTGAGATGATGCCGTGTGTGTGAGGATGGAACAGGTGTGATTGCACAGGTGTGCAATTGGACAGGTGTGTGGAGCAGTGTATGAGTCGTGAGTGTGTGGATCAGCGCGAATGCGCTTGGGGAGAGAAGGGTGCAGGTGGCACCAGGTGTGAGAGCACAGGTGTGCAGGTACAGGTGTGTGGAGAGAGTTGGAGTGAGTGGTACGGAGTGGTGTGCATGGTGCGAAGGTGTGGATGGGGGAAGAGTGGACCCCTTTCACGAGCACCCGGGGCGGGTAGTGTAAGTGTTAGGTAGAGGGTACAGGTAAATTGTGGTTGGATATTGGCATTTGTGGTGCGGTTGCAGAATGGTGTTGTGGATGGGTGCATTAGTGTTGTGGAAATGGCTGGGCGTGTAGCCTGTTAGTGTGTGTAGTTGGTTGGGCACTCCACCACTGTGAGGATGTCGGCCAGGTGAGGCCGCAGGTGGGCTCTGGGAGCCGGTAGTTGTGAGTGGGTGCCTGAGGATCCCGGGTGTGGATCGGGTAGCCCAGTGCCAGAGAGGGCACCGAGTGGGGAGAGCGCCAGAGGGCCTGCCCCAGTTAGTTAGGTTAGGGTAAGGAGCAGGTAAGCTCGGAGGCAACCGCAGTGGTGGAGGTGTGCAGGTGGGTAGACCCGCTGGGAGAGGTACACGCCACAGCCCAGAAATTGTGCGAGGGCACCGGGAGATGAATCGGGGGAGTGAGACCCCAAATTGAAAAGCACCACAGTTTGGCCAATGGGAATTGGTTTTTAGAACCCATAGTGTAAGAGGGCCAATGGTTTGGCCGGAGAAAGACCCCGGGTAGTGTAAAGTTGTTAAAGTCATTTAGGAAATAGTTAGGATTGAAGAACCTGTCGCACCATACGCAGCCACTTACCTGTGGTGATGATGATGACTCCACACCTGTGTTTTCTTTGTTCTGTGTGCAGGAAATGAGATTGCTGTGGATTTGTGAGACGCATCACGACGTGGATGAGACATTGGGGTGATTCCATCTCTCCCTCCTTAGGAGGGACTGATGATGAATTGGTGATGGCAAATTTTGATGTGCAGTTGGAGATGGCAAATTTTGATGAGAGTTGAAAATGGCAAATTTGATTGGTTAGGAGGGAGAGAAGACGAATTTGGTTTATGGGAGGAACGGGGAAGACAGTAGGGATGTTTGTCGATTTGTAAAGTAGATGTTTATGGGTAGTGTTGTGTTTTGTGGATGCAGTAAGGGGTAAGGGAGGGGCCATGTAGGTTACCTGGTGGGGGGGGCGTACGATAGGAACGTACCTGTCTCACCTGGTTCCCATGTGCCCCCAGTGTGCATCACCTTACATTGCGTGCACTTTTGCGCCCTTACCACCTTACTCACTTGTTTCTTCTTTTGTCTCCCACCTCCGAGGATCTGGCTTTGGGGTAGAGAGAGAGAGGAGAGAGAGGTGCTGGCTGCGCAGTTGTGGGCCTGCACTTTCGCTGTTTGCTGCCGGGATCGATACACCATATGGACCGCAATGTTTGTGGCCACCCACAATGGACCGCAGTTCGTTTGCGGCCAAGCACCACCCGGGGATGGACCTATGGATCAACGTGGCACCTATGCCATACAGGTGAACCACTAATAGTTAACACCACCAAGTGCACCACAAGAAGAGCAAGAGACACCTGCAGGGTTAGGGGTTGTCGAATTTATTTTTATTCCAATGAACAATGGTGACTGCACCGATTGGTGGTGGGGTGGTGCTGTTGATGCTCGGGAAGGGTGCTCTGCACGTTATTAAAGGCCGTCGGCCACAGAGCACTCGTGGGTTGGTGTATCGATGTTGGCAAGCGCGCTCTCTCTATGCATAACATCTGCATGTGTTCCTCCAAAAACAGGTCCTGGATCGTAGTGTAAATAGCAGCGTAGTCTTGTAAATAATGCTCCCTACCGGCTGTATGTTTAGTTTGAGAATTCTTTCCGGATTCGGTTATCCTGTGGGTGTGTTTCTGTGAGGAGAAGGGTGCAACGTCGCAGGGGGACATATTTACTCATTTGTGAATATCTGTAAAACTGTCGCACTCAGGGTAGAGTTAATAGTAGAGGGAACTACATTGCGTGCCACACTAAAGTAGGTAAAAATTTATCGGGTCGGGACGCCCCGAGGGTAGAGAAGGGTGCAATGTTGCGAATATGGAATTTGGCCTCCATATCCGCTTGTAAATATTCCCCTATTTTCTCCAATACTCCCCAACTTTCCCCAATCCCCCATTCCCTAGTCCCATTGCATGTAAATAACAATCAGTAGAGCCGACCTTCCCCTTATTCCCCCATTAAATGTCGTGCCCAGGTCCACCGCACCACACGTAGACAACTTTCGGACATCTTCCTAGTTATTCTTAATCTATGTCAGTTAAGGCCTCGTCTCCATTAATTATGACTCTTCGTTGCACCAGAATGTGATTATATGGCATCAGTAGTGAGTTTAGGACCTTTCCCATACCTCCTTCCATCTTCTTCCCCAACAATTACAACAACAACAGAGGAGATGGCGGCGGAGCGGGGGAGGATGCGTCCTCCCACCGGCTCGATTAGCTCCAGACCATGCGCTCCACGGGGTTACCACGAAGGGGCTCCTTGTCAGCTCCTCATCAAGGGCGGAGCCTGGTAAACCCCCCACACGCACCCAATGAGAAGCAACGTGCCGATTCCACGAGGCGGAGCTAACGAGCCGAGGGCGTGTCACTCCCCGCCGGATATACGCGGCTCCGCGCCGGATGTGACGTCAGATGCGCCTCAGCTTGGAGAAAGAACGTCGCCTTCCGAGCGCTGTGACCTCCCTGCATCTCTGGACCGGACCGAGTCGATTCTGCCTTGAGCCAAGAGTGCACCTTGAGCCATCGATACCCGCTGTCCTTTTCATCAACCCCCGTGTGAGTCAGCCTTTTGTCCCGTTTATCTGTCGTCTGTTGGGGTTAATATAAGAGTGTGTCTAAGTGCTTGTCTTTCTATGCTGTCCCTCTTGTAGTTGTAATCTAACCTTCCGCCTTAATATAACCTCCTCCGGAGGTCTTGAGAACTGAACCCCTGGTGTCGTATTGTGTTATTGTAATCCAGCCGGGTGTCTTCTTTTTCTTATTGAGCCAGCATCGCGCGACTAGTCAACGTTCGGGCACAATCGGGTAACTTGTGCAGACGTGGTCATACCATAAAACCGCTCGGTAAATAACATCCAAGCCACGTCTGTAACAATATTAAGAAAATTGCGTCTCCAATTTTCAAAGGAATTCACCGTTTCAGTTTTGCTGAGTGACCATTGCTTCGGTGCACGGTGTGTGGCGGCCATTTTGATGACGCGCACGTCGTGGAATGCAAGACGATGTATGTAACACAGCTACAGCACGAGCTGGTTGGCCGCTCACCTTCCTGTGAGGTGTGAGTGGAGTTCAAAGATGGCAGTCGTAACAGTGATGCTCTGCCGATTGCAGTCTCCAGTCCCTCCGGGACGAAGAATGTGTGGAAATGTTTCCCGACGCTGCCACCATGCCACCTTGGTTAATTAAAGGGAATCTCCAAACTCGACACCACGACCAAACACCAATCTTGTTTTTGCCTCTTGCGGCATGATTCCTATCGGTCAATAAAAGTTGTGCCGAAAGTCCCGAAACCCCTGCACGGTAACCCCGTGCCAGCCCTCACCCGTAGCCGTAGGTGTAATGCACATCGTGGCGCTGTCGATGGCGGCAAATACGGAAATAGCTTCCATTGTTGTATTCCCATCGCCGTTCCCTCGGAACTTCACGGAAAATACTGAAGTGGCATCTGATCTTCACATTGCATTAAGTAAAAACGTGATTCTGCTGCACACAAGTGACAAATACAAAACCTCAGAGCCGGCGAAGCCGGTGTTGTCAATAAACGCGTACGTATTATGTCGAAAACCTGATTATGCCTTGGCTTGAGAATTCCGAAGCTCAATGGAGGCCGCCATCTTGCGGATGCGGAAGTTTGCATAAAACAATTGCGAAAAAGTTCAATAGGAGTTTGTTTCACCCGTCGTTCTTTGATTCACAATCTAATGAACCTCTAATTTGTAATTAAAATACGTCAAGACCAACCTCGTTATCTTCAACGAAAATCGTCATCAAACACCGGAACCAATGAGATTCGAGCATTTAAAAAAAAATTTTTTTAAAGCTTATTACGCGTTTCGGAGGGTGAAAACGGCGTCACATATTCTAAAATTGACGAAGAATTATTTTTTAGAAATCTCGCGACCGAAGGGGATAGTTTTTCACGGCCAGAAATACAGTATAAGCGGTTTACATATTTAGTTTAGAAATACGGATAGTTTTTCACGCCCGGAAATATCCGAAGTTGAGACGGAATTCACCGAATTAATCAAGAAGTAAATTTTATCAATTTTAATCTCATCCAGAATGCAAATTGTGTCATTTTAGGTCTGAATTTTCGAAATTTTGTGAGCTGACCAATCAGCGATCAGCTTAGGTCAGCCAATCAGCGCCCTCGACACAGGACATCTTACCAGGGCGTCGTCTGCCTTTTTTTTTTTTCTTTTTTTTTTTTTTTGTATACAAGATCGAGGCTCGTGAAAGAGCTAACATTAATCACACAAAAAGACAAACCGACACACAAAACACAAAAAACAAGGGGAGCGGTAGACAAGATGGGGAGAGAGGGGGAAGGACACAAAAGAGAGGGGGAAGGACACAAACACAACATTTGAGAGCAGGGACATCGGGAGGACTTGGGGGGAGGTGGGAGAGGATTAAAACATATGAACACTGCAAGGACTCTGGGGTGAATTACCGGGGGTAGAAAAGATCAAGGTTTTCGATGGGGGAAGATAAGAGATGGTGGTGAACAGCTGTTTTAAAGACCTGGAGGGAGGAGTGGGATTGAAGGGAGTGGGGGAGTTTGTTCCAGAGGCGGGAGAAAAGGGGAATGAAAGAGTGAAGGTGAGCAGAGAGCCTAGACTTTGGCAGTTTAACCAGAAGAGGGTTGCAGGCAGATCTTGTGCGACCTGAAGGAATATTGGGGGGACAGAGCACAGAGAGAGCTGGGGGAGCAAGGCCGGAGAGGAGTCGGTAGAAGACAGAAAGACCACCAACCTGCCTGCGGTGAGTGAGTGAAAGGCCCTCGGCGTTGACTACATCGCAGGAGATTCCAATGATTCTGAAAGCTTTGGCCTCAACAGCGTGAAGCCGAGCAAGGTGTGAGGCAGGAGCACCAGCCCAGAGGGGGGAACAGTATTCCATTGAGCTGCGGATGAAAGCCTTGTATGTGGTGAGGAGCTCAGGTGTGCCAAGGAAGGACTTCGCACGACGGAGGATGCCCAGTCGGCGACTGGCTTTGGAGGCCAGCTTGGAAATGTGGTTTTCCCAAGAAAGATCATGGCAGATAGTGAGACCCAAAAGATTGAGCGACAGAACTTCTTGGAGAGGATTGTTGAGAAAGTAGATGGGAGGGTTGTCCAGTCGGTCCTTTCGGAGAGACATTGTAAGAGTGTGAGATTTGTCAGGATTGAAAGACATGTTCCACTTGTTTGACCAGTCTGTGATTTTGTCCAGGTCTGCAGAGAGTGAGGAGGCTGCAGACTGCCGATCTGAGGGATGAGGAATGGAGCGACAGAGAGTAGAGTCGTCAGCAAAGAGATAGAGAGGATTTTCAAGAGAGTCAGAGAGATCATTGATGAAGACCAGAAAAAGCACAGGGCCCAGAACACTACCTTATTCCTACGGCATAGCAGACCAATTGTTCAAATTGTTCTAAAAGCACCAAAATTGGCACACATGTAGATTAATATATTCTAAACATTTTTGGATATGGAGGCATTCAAGATTAGCCCTGTGGAAGATATGGCGGCCATTGTTCAAAATGGCCGCCATTTACCATTAGCGTCATTACATAGACTTCATTATGTGTCGTTAGTATGGTGCTAGATGGGCCAAAATTCCTTTTTTTTACATCAGAATTAACATCAATAAGTGTTTAACAGATATTTAGATACAAAATATCTGTTATCTGTTAAATTTAAATATCTGTTAAATAACAGATATTTAACAGATATTTAGTTTAACAGATACAAACCTCTCGATGACATGCATTGTATCCTCTTGGATGCTTGTGGGTGCATTTGCCAGACTCAGCAGGGCATCAGTGAGTTCTGGCAGCGTGTTCCATGTTGCCCAGGCAGATTTCTTCCCATGTCCGACGAAGGCTGACACAGTATCACACCCTGTGATGGCATGAAACATTGGAAGAGTGCATTTTGAATGAATCTTGAATGAATGAAAAGAGAAAGAAAAAAAAAAGAGAAAAAAAAGAAAAAAAAGAAGAAAAAAAAGAAAAAAAGAAGAAAAAAAAAAAAGAAAAAAATGAAAAGAGAATCTTGAATGCCTCCATATCCAAAATTGTTCAGAATGTATTAATCTACATGTGTGCCAATTTTGGTGCTTTTAGAACAATTTGAACAATTGGTTTCGTATTTTTTACTATGCCGCTGGGCTACCTTGGGGAACTCCAGCCTGAACAGGAAGAGGAGATGAGAGAAATCCATTCAGTGCCACATGTTGACTACGACCAGAGAGGAAGTCCGCCAGCCATGCGTGGAGATTTCCATGGATACCAAAGGAGGAGAGTTTGGAGAGCAGAGCAGGGTGCCAGACCGTATCGAAGGCACGTGAAATGTCAAGGGAGACAGCTCTAATTTCCTGTTTGGCGTTGAGGACCTCCATCCATTGTTGAGAAAGCAGAAGCAGCATGTCCAGAGTAGAGTGACCAGGTCTGAAACCAAATTGATGATCAGAGATCAAGCCATTGGAGAAGAGGAAAGATTTAATATCTGAAGCAATGATGGATTCCATGACTTTGCTGATAATTGGGAGAAGGCTGATTGGTCTGTAGTTGCTGGGATCTGTTTTTGCACCTTTTTTGTGCAAAGCGGTGATGTTGGCTGATTTCCAAGCAGATGGCAGATGACCTTGAGCAAAAGAGAGGGTGAAGAGAACAGAAAGAGGGAGTGAAAGAGCAGAAGAACATGATTTTAGGACCCGTGGGCTGATGCCGTCAGGACCAGTTGCAGAATCAGAGTCGAGGGTTGACAGAAACTTTTCCACCTTGTCAGGAGGAAAGGACACAGAGTCCAGGAGCAGCTGGGTACGACTGGGTACGGTGGGTACAGAGAGGGATGGGTTTGGGACACAAGATTTAGAGGCAAACACAGAGTTGAGGCATTCAGCTTTTTCACGTGCGGAGTCAGCCGTTAAGCCGTTTGAGGTGAGGGAGGGGATGGAGGGGGAACAAACACCAGAAACAGATTTGACCAGACGCCACCAGGATTTGGAAGAGGGAGACAGATAAGAGAGTTCGGTCTTGAGAATGGTGAGATATTGTTTCCTGGCTCTCCTGAGGGTGGACACACACTTGTTTCGGGCTTTGTGAAAGGAAATGAGATTTCCTTCCGTTGGATTTGCTTTCCAGGAGACGAAAGCAAGTTGTTTCAGGGCAACAGCCTCACCACAAGATTCCGTGTTCCATGGACGGGAGGAAGGGTATGACAACTGAAGACGAGATGGTATAAATCTGTGCATGAGAGAGAGCAATTTACTTTGAAAGAATTCCCAGGATGAGTTGATGTCAGAGGCGGTAGAGATGGGAGACCAGTCCAGATGATTGATGGCTGCTTGAAGACCGTGCCAGTTGGCCTGAGTGAAATGCCAGACTCGTCGACGCTGAGGAGGCTCTCTGAGAATGGTCAGAGAGATGTCCACTTTGACAAGCACATGATCAGATGAGCCGATTGGAGCAGAAGAAGAGCAGCAGACATTTTCAGGGAAGTTTGTCATAACCAAATCCAGAAGAGAAGATGCTCCGTTGACTGAGATCCGGGTCGGGAAATTGACAGATTGTGTCAGTCCCAGTGAGTCGCAGAAGTCCTTTGCTGAAGAGCCATGGCTGGTGAGAGAGGTACCCACACCCAGCCAACTGGCATGGTGACAATTGAAATCACCACATATGAGGAAGAGAGAGTTGGGATGGGTAGATAGAAGTTGGTCCATATTATCAGACAGTGAGATGTAGATGGAGTCATCGCTGATTGGTGGACGGTACAACACACATATGAACAAAAGGTGGGAGCGAAGGGGAAGCCGTAGCCAAAGGTATTCCTGGGGGTGAGGTGGAGAGAGGGCAGTGGAGGGCGAGTGAGGAAGAGAGTTTTTTTATAAAGATAGCAACTCTGCGACGCCGGGAACGAGGTTGGTGCAAAACAACCGAATCACGCATAAGCATATGCTGCTCGAAATAGTTCTCATCATATGCTCAAATTTCCTAAGCTAAATCGTCATTACTTTGGGCACTGTGAAACGTATCAAGTCACTCGCTTACTGCACAGCGAAAAAGTACGAGCACTTGAACAACGTGTTTTTCGACTCGATTCTGCAAAACGCCATGTCACTCGGTCAAAGCCAAAACGAGGAACAATGTTTCGCCTCCATTCTTCATCGCCACACTGACCTATCAGATGTGGCATGAAGGACGACGTTTATGCTTAACCACGACATAAATGTACCCAAGTCTTGGGTACCCAAGCTAATTCGTGAGAAAGTGTCATGTGACTCCTGCTCATTCACCGGGTTACAATCTCCACTGTTTCAATTACCAGTTTAAGTCTACACTTTAACTGTACACTGCTAAATTTCTCTAAAGCGTGTAAAGACCTTTGAGTGCTCGCACCAGCATATATGTGTTGTTGAGGATGTTCAAGAGTACTTACAGGTCACTATCAGCGTCTATCACCTTCTTTTCGCGATAAAAAACAATGTTCTCACGAAACGTAATTGGAAAGTAAACCACTCTGGGCCATTTTCGAAATTTTTCTCTTCTTTAGTGGTAGACCTGAAAAGCCGAATTAGGCTTCAATCCCATGCTCCCATGCTCAGTAGGTTTGTCTGATTTATGATGTTGTCCTGCACCTACCGATATAAGCGGTTTACATAAAGAAAGAAAGCTCGGTTTGATTAACGACAGTCACACATTGCTGTTGAAACGGCGCTATCGTCTGATCTGTCGGCACTGATCTTACTGCAAGCTAAATTCTTCTGGTGGAGGAAGCCGCAGTGCCCGGAGAGAACCAGTCCTGACAGCGACTGAAGTTAGAAGACTGCACACATACTGTGAAAACGTATGTTAAGCCCAGTTAAAATTTCTTAAAATAGGCCTTAAGCTAGCACGTCGGTTTTTTTTTTTTGGTTTTTTTGGTTTTGTTTTTTTGTATACTGAATCGAGGCTCGTGAAAGAGCTGACATTTACTTCACAAACAAATCAACCAGACAAACAAAATATATAAAAAGAGGGAGCGGAAGACAAGAGAATGGGAAGCACACAAACACTTGAGAGCACACAACATTTAAGAGCAGGGAGATGTGTGGGAGATGTGTGGGAGGGAGAGGGCTTGGGGGGAGGAGGCGTGGGAAGGGGGGGGGGGGGTGGGAGAAGTATAAAACACAAGGACACCAAGGACTTCCAGGACAGAAGTTGGTATTTCAAAAAGTGGAATTGGGGTGAAATTATCGGGGATAGAAAAGATCAAGGTTTTGGATGGGGGAAGATAAGAGATGGTGGTGAACAGCTGTTTTAAAGACCTGGAGGGTGGAGTGGGATTGAAGAGAGTGAGGGACTTTGTTCCAGAGGCGAGAGAAAAGAGGAATGAAGGAGTGAAGGTGAGCAGAGAGTCTTGATTTTGGCAGTTTAACCATAAGAGGGTTGCAGGCAGATCTTGTGCGACCTGTAGGAATATTTGCGGGACAGAGCCCAGAGAGAGCTGGGGGGGGGGCAAGGCCAGAAAGGAGTCGGTAGAAGACGGAAAGACCACCAACCTGTCTGCGGTGAGTGAGTGAGAGGCCCTTGGAGTTAGCTTCATCGCGGGAGATTCCAATGACTCTGAATGCTTTGCTTTCAACAGCGTGAAGACGAGCTAGGTGTGAGGCAGGAGCACCAGCCCAGAGGGGAGAGCAGTATTCCATTGAGCTGCGGATGAAAGCCTTGTACGTGGTGAGGAGCTCAGGTGTGCCAAGGAAGGACTTCGCACGACGGACGATGCCCATTCGGCGACTGGCTTTGGAGGCCAGATTTGAAATGTGGTTTTCCCAGGAAAGATCATGGCAGATAGTGAGACCCAAAAGTTTGAGTGACAGAACTTCTTGGAGAGGATTATTCAGAAAGTAGATGGGAGGGTTGTCCAGTCGGTCTTTTCGGAGAGACATCGTAAGAGTGTGAGATTTGTCAGGATTGAAAGACATGTTCCACTTGTTTGCCCAGTCTGTGATTTTGTCCAGGTCTGCAGAGAGTGAGGAGGCTGCAGACTGCCGATCTGAGGGATGAAGAATGGAGCGACAGAGAGTAGAGTAGAGTCAGTATAGTTACTTCCTTAAGCTTCTTGTGACATTTATTGTATGCAGGCATTGGGGAGGACTGTCTGCTCTTCTTTTTTACCAAATCTTACCAGGAACGGTACCTACTACACCTACCTACTACCAACTACCTAACCTACTGATGCCATAGTGATGGGTAAAATAGTGGCACGAGGCTTTGGCTTCGCCGGCTCATTGCGGCTTTGCAGTCGGTACTAGTAGCCGGCGAAGCCGGTGTTGTGAATAAATGCGTACGTATTATGTTGCAAACCAGATTTATGCTGGATCCCTTGGCTTGAGATTTCCGAAGCTGTGACGCACCAAATCGCTCAATGGAGGCCGCCATCTTGCGGATGTGGAAGTGTGCATAACAAATTGAAAAAGGTTCAATAGGAGTTTGATTCACCCGTCTTTGTTTGATTCACAATCGTATGCACCGCTAATTTGTAATTAAAATACTTTAAGACCAACCTCGGCCCGCACGGGCCTTGTTATCTTCAACGAAAATCGTCACCAAACACCGGAACCAATGAGATTCGAGCATTTGAAAAAATATTTCAAAAATCAAATCACTCAATGGAGGCCGCCATCTTCCGGATGCGGAATTATGCATAAAAAAATTGCGAAAAAAGTTCAATCGGAGTTTGTTTCACCCGTCTTTGTTTGATTCACAATCTTATGCACCTCTAATTTGTGATTAAAATACTTTAAGACCAACCTCGTTCCCCGGCCCGCACGGGCCTGGTTATCTTCAACGAAAATCGTCACCAAACACCGGAACCAATGAGATTCGAGCATTTGAAAAAATACTTCAAAAAAGCTTATTACACGTTTCGGAGGCTGAAAACGGCGTCAAATATTCTAAAATTGACGAAGAATTATTTTTTAGAAATCTCGCGGCCATAGGGGATAGTTTTTCATGGCCGGAAATATCCGAAGTTGAGACGGAATTCACCGAATTAATCAAGAAGTAAATTTTATCAATTTTAATCTCATCCAGAATGCAAATGGTGTCATTTTAGGTCTGATTTTGCGAAATTTTGTGAGCTGACCAATCAGCGATCAGCTTAGGTCAGCCAATCAGTGCCATCGACACGGTTTGATTAACGACAGTCACACATTGCCGTTGAAACGGCGCTATCGTCTGACCTGTCAGCACTGATCTTACTGCAAGCTAACTTCTTCTGGTGGAGGAAGCCGCAGTGCCCGGAGAGAACCAGTCCTGACAGCGACTGAAGTTAGAAGACTACACACATACTGTGAAAACGTATATTAAGCCCAGTTAAAATTTCTTAAAATAGGCCCAAGCTAGCACATCGTATAGTTACTTCCTTAAGCTTCTTGTGACATTTATTGTATGTAGGTATTGGGGAGGACTGTCTGCTCTTCTCTTTTACCAAGTCTTACCAGGTACGGTACCTACTACACCTACCTACTAGCAACTACCGAACCCACTGATGCCATCGTGATGGGTAAAATAGTGGCAAGAGGCTTTGGCTTTGCCGGCTCATTGCGGCTTTGCAGTCGGGTACTAGTATCTGTTGGTTGTAGTGAAGTTTGTGACCACTTCGATACGAGACCAATGAATCTTAAAAATGAACTTTGGCGTAGGAGGAGCCATTTTACCCATCATGCCTGTGCGGCACCACGACCACATTAACTAAATTAGTCAGGCTCCCGACTTCGTGATTCCGGGGAAACCCCTCCAGTACATGACGCATGACACCCCCCGAGTGTTTTGTGTGTGTGTGTGTGTGTGTGTGTGTGTGTGTGTGTGAGTTTGTGTGTCTATGTGTGTCTATGTGTGTGTGTGCGTGTTTGTGTGTTTACTTGTGTGTGTGCGAAGCATGTTTTTTGGAGTTTTGCTGGAGCTTTCTGATGTGGAATGTGATCCACTGAAATGATCGCTATGATATCCTGAGATGATTCGACTAATTAAGTACAGGTACAAATAATTATAATGTTTTTAAACACATGCCATTGTTAAGATGTACAGGGCAGCTTAATCCGTCCTTACACAGCATAAAATTTCAATTACAAAATAAATATCAACAAGACCAATAGTCCAGCAACAGCGAAGCTGGGCATGTTTGATACTTTAGTTAAAGAGGATAGTGAAGGAGCTGGGGCTCCCACGTCGATCGGAAGAATGGACGCGACAAAAAGCTAGAATTCATCTGAGTTGCTTTAATGAAATCAAACACTCAGGCACTCTGAAAAACCGTTTATCAGTCAGCAATATATATCTATTCCGCCAGGGGGTTTGCCCAGGCCCGGCGCCAGGGGGCGTGGCCCAGCGTCCTGGCTGCGGCCTGGCAAGTTGAGCGCGGGCCTGGGCGTCCTGGACGAGCCCGGCATGGTGATCGCTCCGCGTCCTTGATAGGTGCAAGGCGATTGTGAAAACTCAGCGGCAGCCGCTACACACGTCCCCCCAGAATCGACTTGCACCGGCAGGGTCAATTTGAGGGGGGTCCTGATGACCCGGCCGAAGCGACCCCTGGTGGGTCGTGGGAGGGGGTCCGGTGAGGTGGTGGGCGGTCGAGTGGGGGGCACCGTGGACGGGGGACGGCCTCGCCGCGGCGGAAGGGCCACCCGTGGTGGGTGGTCGACGTCCACGTGCGCCGGCTTGAGGCGGTCCACAGCAATCCGGTCCGACCTGCCGCCGATGTCGATGACGAACGACTTGTCGTCCCGTCGCAGCACCCGGAAGGGCCCGTCGTACGGCGGCTGGAGTGGCCACCGATGTGCGTCGTGACGCACAAAAACATACTCCGCTGTGCGGAGTGCTGGGGGGACGTAGGACTGGGGGTCACCGTGGTGGGATGTTGGCACGGGGGCAAACCGTCGGGCGGCCTCCTGGAGGTCCGAGCGCTGGTGAGCTGCGGACCAGGGACTGGTAGCGTCGGGCACAAATTCGCCCGGGACGCGTAGCACCTGGCCATAGACAAGCTCGGCGGTGGATGCCTGGAGGTCCTCCTTGGGGGCCGTGCGAAGGCCCAAAAGGACCCACGGCAGCCGGTCGGCCCACCCGACGTCTTGAAGGCCGGCCATGAGCGCGGCCTTCATGGAGCGGTGGAATCGCTCGCACAACCCGTTTGCTTGGGGGTGGTAGGCCGTAGTACGGTGGAGCTTGATCCCCAGGTTGCGGGCGACCGCGCCCCACAGCTCGGAGGTGAACTGTGGACGAGATGTCCGCCGGTGCGCCGAAGCGGGCGACCCAGGTGGTGATGAAAGCCTGCGCCACGTCGGCGGTGGTGGTGGAGACGAGGGGAACGGCCTCCGGCCACCTGGTGGTCCTGTCCACCATGGTGAGCAGGTGTGTGAACCCCCGTGACGGGGGGAGGGGGCCCACCAGATCCACGTTGACGTGGTCGAAACGTCGTTCGGGCACGGTGAAAGGTGCCAGCGGGGCCTGGGTGTGTCGGTGGACCTTGGCCCGTTGGCAGGCCGTGCAGGCGCTGGTCCAATCGCGGACGTCCCGACGAAGGCCGTGCCAGACGAAACGCGCCGACACCAGCTTCTGGGAAGCTTTCCGGCCCGGGTGGGAAAGGCCGTGGAGGGAGGCGAAGATGCGGCGTTGCCAGGCGACGGGCACGATGGGGCGAGGCTGGCCTTGGGAGACGTCGCAGAGCAGGACAGTGTCCGCGCAGGGGATGTCGGCCAGGCGGAGGCCCGTGTCCGCCGCCCGGAGGGCTTGCACCATGGTGTCGGTGGTTTGGTCCGCCGCCATAAGCGCAAAATCCATGCCCAGGTGGACCGCGTTCGCGCTGGCCCGGGAAAGACAGTCGGCCACGGCGTTGTTTTTGCCGGCGACGTGCCGGATGTCCGTGGTAAACTCCGACACGGCGGAGAGGTGGCGCTGTTGGCGGGCCGACCATGGCTCCGTGACCTTGGCCATGGCGTAAACCAACGGCTTGTGGTCGACGAACGCCGTGAAAGGTCGGCCCTCCAGGAGGTGGCGGAAATGGCGGACGGCCAGGTGTAGACCGAGGAGCTCCCGGTCAAACGTGCTGTATTTGAGCTCATTCGGCCGGAGCTGCCGGCTGAAAAAAGCGAGTGGCTGCCAAACCCCGTTCACCCATTGCTCATGTACGGTGCCCACCGCGTAGTCGGAGGCATCCGTGGTGAGGGCGATGGGAGCGTTGAGCACCGGGTGAGCGAGCAGTGTTGCGTCGGCGAGGGCCCGCTTTGAGCCTTGGAAGGCCGCATCCATTGCTGCGGACCAGGCGATGTCGTGCTTGGCCGGCATGCCCCGGAGGGCTTCGTAGAGGGGCCGCATGAGCTGAGCAGCGCGGGGCACGAAGCGGTGATAAAAATTCACCATTCCCAGGAATTCCTGCAGGGCCTTTATGGTGCGGGGACGCGGGAACGTGGTGATGGCCTCGACCTTGGTTGGCAGCGGCACGGCCCCATTCTTAGTGATGTGATGGCCCAAAAAATCAACGGCCGTCGTGCCGAAGTGGCATTTGGCCGGGTTGACGATGAGGCCGTGCTCGCTGAGGCGCTCGAACAGCGTCCGGAGGTGGAGGAGGTGCTCGGCCCGGGACGTGCTGGCGACGAGGATGTCGTCCAGGTAAACGAAAAGGAACGGCAGGTCACGCAGCACGCCGTCCATCAAGCGCTGGAACGCCTGAGCCGCGTTCTTGAGACCAAACGGCATCCGCAAGAATTCGAATAAGCCGAACGGCGTGATGACTGCCGTTTTAGGGACGTCGGCCGCCCTGACAGGTACCTGGTGATATCCCCGTATGAGGTCAATTTTCGAAAAAATGACCCGTCCCGCCAGACGGGCGGAGAAGTCTTGGATATGCGGGATCGGGTACCTGTCGGGGGTGGTAGCGTCATTGAGACGGCGGTAGTCGCCACACGGGCGCCATCCACCCCCCGGCTTTGGCACGATGTGCAGTGGCGAGGCCCACGCGCTATCGGAGCGCCGCACGATGCCGAGGTGCTCCAACGCGTCGAATTCGGCCTTCGCTACGGCGAGCTTGGCTGGGTCGAGGCGGCGGGCCCTGGCGTAGACCGGCGGGCCCGTGGTTGGTATGTGGTGCTCGATCCCATGCCGTACTGCGACGGCCGAAAACGTCGGCCGCGTGAGGGCCGGGAACTCCGTGAGCAGGCGAGCAAACTCGTTCGCCGCCGGGACGGCGCATGCCAGCTCGGTCGGCGCGGAGCTGCTCAATGTGCATACCAGGGAGCTGAAGGTTTCAGCGTTGATTAAACGACGCCGTTGGACGTCCACCAGCAGTCCGTGTGCGCAGAGGAAGTCGGCGCCTAGCAGAGCCACGGGCACGTTGGCGGTTACAAACGTCCAAGCAAAGCGTTGGCCGCCGAAGCAGAGGGTGACGTTGCGTGGGCCGAAGGTGCGGATTGTCGATCCGTTGGCCGCAACTAAGGAGGGGCCGCAAACCGCGGATTGCCTGTCCTGGTCAGAGGCGGGTATGACGCTCAGTTGGGCGCCGGTGTCGCACAGGAAGCGCCGTCCGGACGCTTTATCCGTGATGAACAGTAAGTTGCCCGTGTGGCCGGCGCTCATGGCTGGTAATGAACGCCGGCCCGGCCGTTTCCCGGCCTGCCGAAGGTGCACGGGGGTCGGCATGTCCGGGCCTTCTGTCCGAACCTGGCATGATAGTAACACCACGCTTGGTCAGGTGGAGGCCTCGGTCGTCGTGCCGGAGGTGGTCGGCTCGGTAGAGCGGCCGCCAATGGCGTCGGCAGTTCGGCCGTCGACCGTGCCGGGTGCTCGGGCGCCCTGGGTGTTGCGTCGGACGGCGGTGGGTCCCATGTCGCCGCTACGATGCGCTGTCCTGCGGCGGAGATCTTGTCGGCTTCTCTGGCAAGGGCCCGGGGATCTGTGATCGTCGTGCTTGCCAGGGCGAGGCGTACCGGGTTAGGCAGCTGACGGAAGAACAGCTCCCGGAACAGGAATGCCGGAGAGTGCTCGCCGAGCAGTGAAAGCATGTCGTCCATGCGCTCGGAAGGGCGCGTGTCGCCGAGCTCAGGCAGATCGAGCAGGCGCCGTGCGCGTTCCGCCGATGGGAGGGCGAAAGCATCGAGGAGCAGCTTCTTAATCGCGCCGTATTTGTCAGCGGCTGGCGGGCTTTCGAGGAGGCTCAGGGCGCGGGCCGCGGTAACCGACCCGAGCGCAGCTACCACATGGTGGAAGCGGGTGTCGTCGGCCGTGATGCCTCGCAGGGCGAACAGGGACTCCGCCTGTGCGAACCAAACCGCCGCGTGAGCCTCCCAGAAGGTAGGCAGTTTAAGGGCGACTGCCGTGTCCATGTCGATAGGTCACCAATGAAGGAGCTGGGGCTCCCACGTCGATCGGAAGAATGGACGCGACAAAAAGCTAGAATTCATCTGAGTTGCTTTAATGAAATCAAACACTCAGGCACTCTGAAAAACCGTTTATCAGTCAGCAATATATATCTATTCCGCCAGGGGGTTTGCCCAGGCCCGGCGCCAGGGGGCGTGGCCCAGCGTCCTGGCTGCGGCCTGGCAAGTTGAGCGCGGGCCTGGGCGTCCTGGACGAGCCCGGCATGGTGATCGCTCCGCGTCCTTGATAGGTGCAAGGCGATTGTGAAAACTCAGCGGCAGCCGCTACAATAGTATGACCTGGGTGGGGATACCAGTTAGCAGTTAACAAATAATGTAAGTATTAAATTATGTTGATTTCAGACATGGACAGCCGGTTCATGAATAACTTGGATAAAAAAAACGGTGAATGGCAAACGATGAACCAACAAATTCCATGTTCCTCTGCCACCTTGTCAAACATCAGGCATTGACAGCACCTTCTCCATATTTTCATCCCAAACAGGATCATTAATCATTCCAATCACAAATTAATGCCATAGTATCAATATGTCAAAATATAATATTAAATCACGATTGTATTGAGATATCATCAAAGCAGCGCACCGTCGTCATCTGTTCACTTCCGGATTTGGAAGCAAGTTCCATGTCGATATCATTCCAAAATCATATTTGTATCGAGGAATATCTGAAACCTCCTACCTACCTTACGATGCCCGCTGGGAGCCCAAAACATTACACAGAAGGTTATTATATTTCCTTTCAGTAAAATATGCAACTGTAATGGTTACTGAACGCTGTCCCTCTGTCATGTGACCAGATCCTTGGCTCTGATTGGTGCACGTTTGTGGGGAGATATCGACAAACGCTGTTCGAGACGCCTCAACTCTGTGTTTGCCTCAAAATCTTGTGTCCCAAACCCATCTCTCTCTGTTCCCACCTTTCCCAGTCGAACCCAACTGCTCCTGGACTCTGTGTCCTTCTCTCCTGACAAGGTGGAGAAGTTTTTATCAAACCTCGACTCTGATTCTGCAACTGGACCAGATGGCATCAGCCCACGGGTCCTAAAATCCTGCTCTGCCGCTCTATCTCACCCTCTCCCTGTTCTCTTCTCCCTCTCTTTTGCTCAAGGTTCTTTTGCTCTCTGTTCTCATTCGTTTATTCATTCTTATTCGTTCGTTCGTTCTTCGACCACGTGTTTCTCCCCCATTTCCCCAGATAGTTTTCACTCATTAACCTTCAATGTTTACACTTTCCCCTCAAGTTATGTATTCCGTCATATTTTATAACACCTTTTTCTTCTTCTTCTTTAAAAGGCTGCTTTCGACTTGCTCACCAAATCAATTCATCCCAAAAAAAATATCCATCTGCTATAGTGCCTTTTTTCTACATTCCCTAAACTCTCCTGCACTCCATCCTCCATCCAGCGTCCTTAAACGTATTTTTAACTCGAAGGTCACAAGAAACTCATTTTGCAATAAATGTTCGTTTCCCATAAATCGTACACTTTCAAAAATCCAATCTCACCCCTCCCCTCCAAATCTTCCCCATAACCCCTCCCCTCCAAATCTTCCCCATCACCCCTCCCCTCCAAATCTTCCCCATCACCCATCCCTTTCAAATCTCCCCCTTGCCCCCTCCCTCCTAAACTACCCCCTCACCCCTCCCCGCCAAGACGCCCCTCGCCCCTCCCCTCCTAGACTCCTGCCTCACCCCTCCCCTCCAAATCTCCCCCATATCCCATCCCTTTCAAATCCCTCCCCTTGTCCCTTCCCTCCCAAACTCCCCCCTCACCCCTCCCCTTCAAATCTCCCCACCCTCATTGCTTCTCAATTTCCCCCCTCTCACTCCCCCTCCTCAAAGCGTCCTCCCCGCTTCTTCCCCCTTCAAACTCTCACCTCCATCTCCCCCAACCTTCTGCCTCGCTCTTCCCCCTCCTCAAATAACACCTCATTGTGGCTCACCCAATCACCATCAAACCTTTTGTCCGCCCCATCCTTCCCTTTCTCCGAGCTATTCTGAAATCTCTGACACACCTTCAACAGCTCTCCCTACCTCTTCCACCTCTTCCACATCTTACCCTACCCCTCCTCCCCCCTGTTCTGTATCTGATGCTCCCCCTTCCTCTTCATTAACGGTATGGACCTCAAACATCCGGGGCCTTCGTTCAAACTTAACTGATCTCTCCATACAGGTTGCTTCTGTCAAACCAGACGTGATCTGCTTAACAGAAACTTTCCTCCTTTATGATGTCTCTGATTCCATAGTATCTCTCCCGGGCTACTCCCTCCTCCGGTATGATAGACCTGAGCCTCGTCCTGGAGGCGGGGTTGCTATCTTTATCAAAAACTCTCTTCCTCACTCGCCCTGCACTGCACTCTCTCCACCTCACCCCCAGGAATACCTCTGGCTACGGCTTCCCCTTCGCTCCCACCTCTTGTTCATATGTGTGTTGTACCGTCCACCAAACAGTGATGACTCCATCTACATCTCGCTGTCTGATGATATGGACCAACTTCTATCTACTCATCCCAACTCTCTCTTCCTCATATGTGGTGATTTCAACTGTCATCATGCCAGTTGGCTGGGTGTGGGTACCTCTCTCACCAGCCATGGCTCCTCAGCAAAGGACTTCTGCGACTCACTGGGACTGACACAATCTGTCAATTTCCCGACCCGGATCTCAGTCAACGGAACATCTTCTCTTCTGGACTTGGTTATGACTAACTTCCCTGAAAATGTCTGCTGCTCTTCTTCTGCTCCGATCGGATCATCTGATCATGTCCTTGTTAAAGTGGACATCTCTCTGACCATCCTCAGGGAGCCTGCTCAGCGTCGACGAGTCTGGCATTTCACTCAGGCCAACTGGCACGGTCTTCAAGCAGCCATCAATCATCTGGACTGGTCTCCCATCTCTACCACCTCTGACATCAACTCATCCTGGGAATTCTTCCAAAGTAAATTGCTCTCTCTCATGCACAGATTTATCCCATCTCGTCTTCAGTTGTCATACCCTTCCTCCCGTCCATGGTACACGGCATCTTGTGGTGAGGCTGTTGCCCAGAAACAACTTGCCTTCGTCTCCTGGAAAGCAAATCCAACGGAAGGAAATCTCATTTCCTTTCACAAAGCCCGAAACAAGTGTGTGTCCACCCTCAGGAGAGCCAGGAAACAATATCTCTCCGTTCTCAAGACCGAACTCTCTTATCTGTCTCCCTCTTCCAAATCCTGGTGGCGTCTGGTCAAATCCGTTTCTGGTGTTTGTTCCCCCTCCATCCCCTCCCTTACCTCAAACGGCTACACAGCTGACTCCGCACGTGAAAAAGCTGAATGCCTCAACTCTGTGTTTGCCTCTAAATCTTGTGTCCCAAACCCATCCCCCTCTGTACCCACCATACCCAGTCGTACCCTGCTGCTCCTGGACTCCATGTCCTTTCCTCCTGACAAGGTGGAAAAGTTTCTGTCAACCCTCGACTCTGATTCTGCAACTGGACCCGACGGCATCAGCCTACGGGTCCTAAAATCCTGCTCTGCTGCTCTATCTCACCCTCTCTCTGTTCTCTTCACCCTCTCTTTTGCTCAAGGTCAACTGCCATCTGCTTGGAAATCAGCCAACATCACCGCCTTGCACAAAAAAGGTGCAAAAACAGATCCTAGCAACTACAGACCAATCAGCCTTCTCCCAATTATCAGCAAAGTCATGGAATCCATCATTGCTTCGGATATGAAATCTTTCCTCTTCTCCAATGGCTTGATCTCTGATCATCAATTTGGTTTCAGACCAGGTCACTCTACTCTGGACATGCTGCTTCTGCTGTCTCAACAATGGATGGAGGTCCTCAATGCCAAACAGGAAATTAGAGCTGTCTCCCTCGACATATCACGTGCCTTCGACACGGTCTGGCACCCCGCTCTGCTCACCAAACTCTCCTCCTTTGGTATCCATGGAAATCTCCACGCATGGCTGGCGGACTTCCTCTCTAGTCGTCGTCAACGTGTGGCCCTGAATGGGTTTCTCTCATCTCCTCTTCCTGTTCAGGCTGGAGTTCCCCAAGGCAGTGTTCTGGGCCCCGTGCTTTTTCTGGTCTTCATCAATGATCTCTCTGACTCTCTCGAAAATCCTCTCTATCTCTTTGCTGATGACTCCACTCTCTGCCGCTCCATTCCTCTTCCCTCAGATCGGCAGTCTGCTGCCTCCTCACTCTCTGAAGACCTGGACAAAATCACAGACTGGTCAAACAAGTGGAACATGTCTTTCAATCCTGACAAATCTCACACTCTTACTATGTCTCTCCGAAAAGATCGACTGGACAACCCTCCCATCTACTTTCTCAACAATCCTCTCCAAGAAGTTCTGTCGCTCAAGATTTTGGGTCTCACTATCTGCCATGATCTTTCTTGGGAAAACCACATTTCCAAGCTGGCCTCCAAAGCCAGTCGCCGACTGGGCATCCTCCGTCGTGCGAAGTCCTTCCTCGGCACACCTGAGCTCCTCACCACATACAAGGCTTTCATCCGCAGCTCAATGGAATACCGTTCTCCCCTATGGGCCAGTGCTCCTGCCTCACACCTAGGTCGGCTTCACGCTGTTGAAACCAAAGCTTTCAGAATTATTGGAATCTCCCGCGATGAAGCTATCTCTGAGGGCCTTTCACTCACTCACCGCAGGCAGGTAGGTGGTCTTTCTGTCTTCTACCGACTCCTCTCCGGCCTTGCACCCCCAGCTCTCTCTGTGCTCTGTCCCCCAAATATTCCTACAGGTCGCACAAGATCTGCCAGCAACCCTCTGATGGTTAAACTGCCGAAATCTCGGCTCTCTGCTCACCTTCACTCTTTCATTCCTCTTTTCTCCCGCCTCTGGAACAAACTCCCTCACTCCCTTCAATCCCACTCCTCCCTCCAGGTCTTTAAAACAGCTGTTCACCACCATCTCTTATCTTCCCCCATCCAAAACCTTGATCTTCTCTACCCCCACTAATTCACCCCAGATCCACCTTGTTTGAAATTCCAACTTTTTCCTGGAAGTCCTGGCAGTGTCCATATGTTTTATACCTCTCCCACCGCCCCTTTCCCATGCCCCGCCCCCTTCCCATGCCCCCCCCCCCCCAAAGCCCTCGCCCTCTCTCAGATCTCTCGATGTCTCCATGTCTCTCGGTTCCTGCTCTCAAATGTTGTGTTTGTGTCCTTCCCCCTCTCTCCCCATCTTGTCTACCGCTCCCGATGTTATATGTTTTATGTGTCGGTTTGTCTTTCTGTGTGATTAATGTTCGCTCTTTCACGAGCCTCGATCTTGTATACAAAAAAAAAAAAAAAAAAAAAAAAAAAGGTCATCTGCCATCTGCTTGGAAATCTGCCAACATCACCGCTTTGCACAAAAAAGGTGCGAAAACAGATCCCAGCAACTACAGACCAATCAGCCTTCTCCCAATTATCAGCAAAGTCATGGAATCCATCATTGCTTCAGATATGAAATCTTTCCTCTTCTCCAATGGCTTGATTTCTGATCATCAATTTGATTTCAGACCTGGTCACTCTACTCTGGACATGCTGCTTCTGCTTTCTCAACAATGGATGGAGGTCCTCAATGCCAAACAGGAAATTAGAGCTGTCTCCCTTGACATATCACGTGCCTTCGATACGGTCTGGCACCCCGCTCTGCTCACCAAACCCTCCTCCTTTGGTATCCATGGAAATCTCCATGCATGGCTGGCGGACTTCCTCTCTAGTCGCAGTCAACGTGTGGCCCTGAATGGATTTCTCTCATCTCCCCTTCCTGTTCTGGCTGGAGTTCCCCAAGGTAGTGTTCTGGGCCCTGTGCTATTTCTGGTCTTCATCAATGATCTCTCCGACTCTCTGGAAAATCCTCTCTATCTCTTTGCTGATGATTCCACTATCTGCCGCTCCATTCCTCATCCCTCAGATCGGCAGTCTGCAGCCTCCTCACTCTCTGCAGACCTGGACAAAATCACAGACTGGTCAAACAAGTGGAACATGTCTTTCAATCCTGACAAATCTCACACTCTTACAATGTCTCTCCGAAAGGACCGACTGGAAAACCCTCCCATCTACTTTCTCAACAATCCTCTCCAAGAAGTTCTGTCGCTCAAGCTTTTGGGTCTCACTATCTGCCATGATCTTTCTTGGGAAAACCACATTTCCAAGCTGGCCTCCAAAGCCAGTCGCCGACTGGGCATCCTCCGTCGTGCGAAGTCCTTCCTTGGCACACCTGAGCTCCTCACCACATACAAGGCTTTCATCCGCAGCTCAATGGAATACTGTCCCCCCCCCCTGGGTTGGTGCTCCTGCCTCACACCTAGCTCGGCTTCACGCTGTTGAGGCCAAAGCTTTCAGAATCATTGGAATCTCCTGCGATGAAGTCAACTCCGAGAGCCTTTCACTCACTCACCGCAGGCAGGTTGGTGGTCTTTCTGTCTTCTACCGACTCCTCTCCGGCCTTGCTCCCCCAGCTCTCTCTGTGCTCTGTCCCACCAATATTCCTTCAGATCGCACAAGATCTGCCTGCAACGCTCTTATGGTTAAACTGCCAAAATCTAGGCTCTCTGCTCACCTTCACTCTTTCATTCCCCTTTTCTCCCCCCTCTGGAACAAACTCCCCCACTCCCTTCAATCCCACCCTTCCCCTCCAGGTCTTTAAAACAGCTGTTCACCACCATCTCTTATCTTCCCCCATCCAAAACCTTGATCTTTTCTACCCACGGTAATTCACCCCAGAGTCCTTGCAGTGTTCATATGTTTTATACCTCTCCCACCTCCCCCCAAGTCCTCCCGATGTCCCTGCTCTCAAATGTTGTGTTTGTGTCCTTCCCCCTCTCTCCCCATCTTGTCTGCCGCTCCCCTTGTTTTTTTGTGTTTTGTGTGTCGGTTTGACTTTTTGTATGATTAATGTTAGCTCTTTCACGAGCCTCGATCTTGTATACAAAAAAAATAATAATAATAAAAAAAATAATAATAATTGCCCTATGGGCTATGCCCGAAAAAGAATGACAACATTATAGCAAGGCAAATATTAATTTATACTAATAATATTGTTGCGGTTTTGGGAATAAAGGCAACCCCCCCGCCCCCCCCCCCCCCCCCCCCCATAGTTAGTTGCACCACAACATGTAGCCTCGCTTAGTTAGTTATTTCTTATTAAATGTGAAGTATAGAGTCTCCTTCCCAGTGTTAGTATGCGTTGAAGCAGGTAGAGTAATGGTAGGCCTCATTGATGCCTGAAGTGCCGACTAGGACAAGTCTTGCAGGCCCGAGGGAGGGGCTGGAGGGTGTGGCCGGGAAGCAGCGAACAGCCAATGGGAGCTAGAGGGAGTGGCCAATAAGTTACAGCCAATGGAGACTGAAGGGATTGGCCAAGGGTGACCAATAAGGGGCTGTCACGTCACGTGACCCCAGGCGGCCAGTGGAGGCCCGTGGAACATTTGAGGGGGGCTCCGGGGGGGTATAAAACCCGGCCCGGACCCCCATTCGCTCTCTCTCTGGCCCGGGACTCTGAACGCTCTCTCTACCCCGACGATCTCTCTGCCTGGACTTCCTGAATATACGTGCGCTTTTGCCTCGCTGGCCTTGAGATACTGTGATCAATGCCCCTGCGGCGAACATCCTTGGGGGTATCCGCCAAACGAGCCCGTCCAGGCGAACTGCACCAAGTGGCCGCGCTTTGTGCGCGTTCCCCTCTTCCTCCCCTTCCCCGAACGAGTCTGAGGGCCCTTGTCTGGGAACGTAAGTAAGGCCGTTAAGATTCTTCGCTGTGTCCCTTTTCTATGAATTTTGTACACTAGCCGAAACCCGTGGAACATCCACGGAAGGGAGGATGTGGTGTATGGATAGAGTGTACCATTATGGATGGCATCGGGGATTTGCTTGTCCGAGTAAGATTTAGGAAGAAAGATGAGAATGAAGAGTGCGTATATGAACAACGATCGCCGACACCGGCACAAATGCATGCTCTGGATTGTCCACTTAGTGGACGGCTTGCTTTCGCCTTCGCCTGTCCAATCAGCGGACGGCTTGCTTCGCCTTCGCCCAGCAGACGCCAATACGATGGCGTCGTAAGATGGCGTCGTATCGGCAGTTAATCGGATGCTTTTGGGCCCCAACGTCGGCTAATTCAGATTTTTCGAGTATGGCTGTACGTGATAAACAAAGAGTGCGGTTCGTAGATCGTAAATCCATTAGTGCCGTGAGCATCGGGTCACTGGGTGCGGCATAAAAGGGATAACAAAGTCGAGTCCTTACGCTATTATTATATAGACTAGCCGAAACCCGTGGAACATCCACGGAAGAGAGGATGTGGTGTATGGATGGAGTGTACCATTATGGATGGCATTATGGTAAACCCACCTGATGAGATTAGCGTACACCGCGATCGACGACACCGGCACAAATGCATGCTCAGGATTGTCCACTCAGTGGACGGCTTGCTGTCGCCTTCGACTGTCCAATCAGCGGACGGCTTGCTTCGCCTTCACCCAGCAGACGCCAATAACATGGCGTAATATCGGCAGTTAATCGGATGCTTTTGGGCCCCAACATCGGCTAATTCAGATTTTTCGAGTATGGCTGTACGTGATAAACAAAGAGCGCGGTTCGTAGATCGTAAATCCATTAGTGCCGTGGGCATCGGGTCACTGGGTGCGGCGTAAAAGGGATAACAAAGTCGAGTCCTTACGCTTTTATATAGACTAGCCGAAACCCGTGGAACATCCACGGAAGGGAGGATGTGGTGTATGGATAGAGTGTACCATTATGGATGGCATAGGGGATTTGCTTGTCCTAGTAAGAGTTAGGAAGAAAGATGAGAATGAAGAGTACGTATATGAACAACGTATTTATTGCAATCTACTTAAATGACAACGCTACGATATACTTTTGAAAAATGAATGGATTCGTAATAGGAATCGGCATAGCACCACTCTGGGATTGTTCACTCAGTGGACGGCTTGCTGTCGCCTTCGACTGTCCAATCAGCGGACGGCTTGCTTCGCCTTCGCCCAGCAGACGCCAATACGATGGCGTCGTAAGATGGCGTCGTATCAGCAGTTAATCGGATGCTTTTGGGCCCCAACGTCGGCTAATTCAGATTTTTCGAGTATGGCTGTAGGTGATAAACAAAGAGCGCGGTTCGTAGATCGTAAATCCATTAGTGCCGTGGGCATCGGGTCACTAGGTGCGGCGTAAAAGGCATAACAAAGTCGAGTCCTTACGCTATTATTATATAGATTTGTGAATAAATCCTGTGGTTTGTTTCCACCCTGGCCGTCTTCATCCTTTCACCATTGGCCTCGCATTGCACGAATTATAACCGCTCGATCGGGTTCAATAGTGATTAATGGCGCGAGTTACGCGACGCACAAACCACTCGGGCGTTCAATACCAGCGTGACTCGTGCGAGGTTCAGTCCCCGTTCTCACGGCTGCATGTGTCGAAGGTACTCGGGTCGTGACCTTTAACTCTTCCACGCGTAGCTTTGGGCTCGGCGGCTGGAATTGCTTAGCAATCCGTCCCCCACGAGTGTAGTGTGGGTGGCGGCCTCGTGGACTCGAAACTCGAGGGGGATCAGTGCTTAACCCCCCCCCTCAGTACGTCGACGAGCTCGAGATCCGCAACAATATTAACAACAATAATACAAGCATCATTTGGCAATAATAATAACAAACGTTATTTTTCTTTAGTCTCCTTCGCTTTCTTGTTTTGGTAATAGTCTCTTTCTTGATTGCCACTGGGAACATATAACCCAGTGCTACCTGCCGCATGGTCAGATCGTTGGCGACTAAACAGACGACCCTCACTCGCTTGCCAGTGGGGAGGGTGACTGTGACGCCATGCAGGACTATAAACAATGCCTATTAAACGGCCGATGAGCTTCCTTCGGGAGCCAATGGCCATCCAGTAAGGAGATGGTGTCTCCTAAAAAACACCCAAACTGGTAGCACCGGTTTTTTTCGGATGTAGGTTGTAGACAGCAGTTGTAGTACCACAGTTCGGATTTAGGAGCGTTGAAGTGGTGCGCGGAACCATCTTACACTCTCCGTGTCAGGATTGCTGGTCTTACTTTCTGTCTCACTCAAACTACAGCTACCGGCCTAGCTTTATTAACTCTTTCTTGCAAACAAACATCATACACCTTTCATCATACACTATTCTTACTCATTTTCACTCCTCACCTTTACATTCTTTCTCTTTTCTTTCTCTTTCCTCACTTTTATCAATGCAGTTATATTATTTAAAGATGAGGACTATATATTCCATGACTGGAGCCTTCAGCATAAAAACTAGAACAATGCAATTGTGTCGCCAATATGCCTCCGCATAGTCCCACAACAGGGAGATGCCATCACTCTGCCTACAGTGCATTCAGAAAGTATTCAGACCCCTTCACTTTTTTCACATTTTGTTATGTTGCAGCCTTATGCTGAAATCGTTTAAATTCATTGTTTCCCTCATCAATCTACACTCAATACCCCCATAATGACAAAGAGAAAACAGGATTTTAGAAAGTTTTGCAAATTTATTAAAAAGAAAAAACTGAAATATCACATTCACATGAGTATTCATACCTTTGCTATGACACATGAAATTTATCTCAGGTGCCTCCCATTTCTCTTGATCATCTTTGAGATGTTTCTACACCTTGATTGGAGTCCACCTGTGGTAAATTCAATTGATTGGACATGATTTGGAAAGGCACACACCTGTCTATATAAGGTCTCACAGCTGACAATGCATATCAGAGCAAAAACCAAGCCATGAGGTCGAAGGAACCGTCTGCAGAGTTCAGAGACAGGATTGTGTTGAGGCACAGATCTGTGGAAGCCTACAAAAAAAATTCTGCTGCATTGAAGGTTCCCAAGAGCACAGTGGCCTCCATAATTCTTAAATGGAAGAAGTTTGGAACAACCAGGACTCTTCCTAGAGCTGGCTGCCCGGCCAAACTGAGCAATCGGGGGGAGAAGGGCCTTGGTAAGAGAGGTGACCAAGAACCCGATGGTCACTCTGGCTGAGCTCCAGAGATCCTGTGTGGAGATGGGAGAAACTTCCAGAAGGACAACCATCACTGCAACACTCCACCGATCTGGGCTTCATGGCAGAGTGGCCAGACGGAAGCCTCTCCTCAATGAAAGACACATGAAAACTTGAAGGGGTCTGAATACTTTCTGAATGCACTGTGTGTATATATATATATGTATATATATATATACACATACTCGTATAGACAATATTATTATGTCATTATATAATTAATCATGTATGTGTCAACAGCTTTCCCTATGACCTTTGAGATCTGGTGTCGGCTTGAATGAAACACAGTACTTGTGTACCTTACAACTTACAAGTACCGTATCGACATATCACTTATGCAAAGAGAGGGAGATGGGGACGGAAGTAAGTTGGGAAAACAACATTAAAGAAAATGTAATAAGAAGGGGAGAGAATAAGCGAGAAAATAGAGAGGAACTACAACAGCACTCGGTGGAGCACATACCAGGCTAAATAGTTTACGTTTTGTATCTACTGATTGGTCAGATCTGGATTCGGATCTGATCCAAATGGGATTAGCTTCTTGTCGTCACCTAAGCAACTCATCCACCAAGTTTTGTCATATTCCGTCCATAACGTTTTGAGATATCTTGCTACTGTATATTGTATGTCATTTTTTGGCCCTATCTCTCAATGATGAAGAATAACTAAAAATATTATTGTATCCGGATCTTCACCAGATTCGAATAAATTCGTCCTCATCACATTCCCAATCCATCCACCAAGTTTCATCCAAATCTGACAGACAGAGGTGAAAACATAATCTCCATCCACCTTCGTTGATGAAGGTAATACATGTATTGAGGAGGATATAGGGTGAAGTAAATGGGAATGAGGTTTGGACGACTTTGGAGTAGAGAGAGGTGAAGGAATTTGTTTAAATCCAGTTACAAGGAACCTGCTGGAGGATCGGCAGGTGTAAAAATGCTGCAAACTTGTCTTCTGAGTTTGCCTCCACTGGGCAACCTCCCTCGTACAAAGTCCTTCTTTGGCACACCTGAACTCCTATCCACCTGCAAGGCCTTCATATGCAGCTTGATGGAGTACTGCTCTCCCCTCTGGGCTGGTGCTCCTGTCTCTCATTTTGCTCAGCTTGTCGCCATGGAAATCGAGGCCTTTAAGATTTTTTGGAATCTCCCGTGATGAAGCTGAGTCTATGGGCCTATCACTTCGCCATCGCAGACATGTCGGTGGTCTCTCTGTCTTCTACCATCTCCATTGTGGTCTTGCATCCACTGCCCTCTCTTGGCTTTGTCCCTCAAGGTTTCTGCAGTGCCCATCAGCCACCCACTTCTGGTGAAAATACCTAAATCCAGGACCGACACTGCTAACCTTTCCCTTTTTTCTACCTTCACACAAGCCCACCTCTTTCCAATTTTCCAGTGTTTCCTTCCTGAAAGTTTGCTTGTGTATCCATCTTGTTCACCCCCTGTGTCATTCAAAATGACATGACCCCCCTACCCCTCATTCCTCCCCACATCCCTCATTTGTCCAGGTGTTCCTCTATTTTACCTGCTGCTGGTGTGTTTTCCCCTCTCTCTACTGTTTCTGTTACTTCCTGATCTATGTTCTCGCTCGACAAGCCTCGACTTTGTAGACATTAAAAAAAACTTGTGTACGTAATATGTAAATCACTCCTTTGAAGAAATGCAAAGACTCATGAAGTGACATTATGCGAGTCATGAAAAACACCTTAAAATCCAGGTAAGACTATTTCAAGGTCCATGAACGAGCAAGGCAATTGAAACTGAATACAGTTTATCGATTATCTGATGGATGATCGATAAATAATCTACAAATCGTTAAAATCTATTGTGAACTTTCTACATTGCTGCTATTTAAGCGGATTGATGGAATCGTAACGTCCCATCCATGGAGATGCTAAATGCGCACGAATGACTGGCTTACAGAATATGGCACTGACCTGGCTTATCCAATTCACCTGCCATCAAAATCCCATCAAATGTCTGCCGTGATCCCGTCTGAACCCCTGGCTCGTGATGCAAGTGAGCTCAGGTTCAAATCCCATGTACCACGTGTTCGTCCATTATCTCCTAAAATGTCCGTGCAACTAATGTAAAAGTACGTTGATGTCGACCATGTCAGTGTCCTGCTCGTGGTAGATGTACAAACTCCATGAAGCTCCAGATCGATGTGTAACTCCACCCTCCCCTCCACTTGGCAGTTCCACCTTGTACTCCATGTAAAGGTAAAACTGCAAATGTGTAATAAGAACCAAGGGATGTTTCTCTTTAAACTTTAAACGTTTGCCAATGGGGGTCGCATTGGGTCCTCTAAGACGGATATACACTAGGAGGGGTCCGACGAGGCCACCAATATAACGTTGTTAATTTTACGCAGTGGCCAGACGGAAGCCTCTCCGCAGTGAAAGACACGTGATGAAACCAAGATTGAACTGTTTGGCTTCCGTCTGGCCACTCTGCCATAAAGCCCAGATCAGTGGAGTGTTGCAGTGATGGTTGTCCTTCTGGAAGTTTCTCCCATCTTCACACAGGATCTCTGGAGCTCAGCCAGAGTGACCATCGGGTTCGTGGTCACCTCTCTTACCAAGGCCCTTCTCCCCCGATTGCTCAGTTTGGCCAGGCGGCCAGCTCGAGGAAGAGTCCTGGTTATTCCAAACTTCTTCCATTTAAGAATTATGGAGGCCACTGTGCTCTTGGGAACCTTCAATGCAGCAGAGATTTTTTTGTAGGCTTCCCCAGATCTGTGCCTCGACACAATCCTGTCTCTGAGCTCTGCAGGCAGTTCCTTCGACCGCATTGTCAGCTGTAAGACCTTGTATAGACAGGTGTGTGCCTTTCCAAATCATGTCCAATCAATTGAATTTACCACAGGTGGACTCCAATCGAGGTGTAGAAACATCTAAAAGATTATCAAGAGAAATGGGAGGCACCTGAGATAAATTTCAAGTGTCATAGCAAAGGGTATGAATACTTATGTAAATGTGATATCTCAGTTTTTTCTTTTTAATAAATTTGCAAAACTTTCTAAAATCCTGTTTTCTCTTTGTCATTATGGGGGTATTGGGTGTAGATTGATGAGGGAAAAAATGAATTTAAACGATTTCAGCATAAGGCCGCAACATAACAAAATGTGAAAAAAGTGAAGGGGTCTGAATACTTTCTGAATGCACTATAATAATAATAATACATTTATTTTATATAGCGCTTTTCAAGAAGCCCAAAGACGCTTTGACAGAGTACAAAAAAACAAGTGCAAAAAGACAAAAATCAACAGGTAAATAATCAAAGCAAAAGGCAAGGAGAAGGAGAAGTGGTAGTCAGGGGTTAAATGCTGTGGGTTGAATGTTGAATGCAGTGTTGAACAGGTGGGTCTTGAGTGATGTTTTGAATGTGGTGAGTGAGGAGGAGTCTCTGATGGTGTGAGGTAGTGAGTTCCAGAGGGTGGGAGCAGCGATGGAGAAGGCCACTGTAGCGAGAAAGATAGATAGAGGCAGATAGATAGAAAGATAGAGGTATATAGATACAAAGATAGGTAGAGATATATAGATAGAAAGATAGATAGCGGCATATATATATACAAAGATAGATAGAGACATATAGATAGAAAGATAGATAGAGGCATATAGATAGAAAGATAGACAGAGACATATGGATACAAAGATAGATAGAGACATATAGATACAAAGATAGATAGAGGCATATAGATACAAAGATAGATAGAGATATATAGATACAAAGATAGATAGAGACATATAGATACAAAGATAGATAGAGGCATATAGATACAAAGATAGATAGAGATATATAGATACAAAGATAGATAGAGATATATAGAAAGAAAGATAGATAGCGGCATATATATACAAAGATAGATAGAGATATACAGATAGAAAGATAGATGGAGGCATGTAGATACAAAGATAGATGGAGACATATACATAGAAAGATAGATAGAGGCATATAGATACAAAGACAGATAGAGACATATAGATAGAAAGATAGATAGAGGCATATAGATAGAAAGATAGACAGAGACATATGGATACAAAGATAGATAGAGACATATAGATACAAAGATAGATAGAGGCATATAGATACAAAGATAGATAGAGATATATAGATACAAAGATAGATAGAGACATATGGATAGAAAGATAGATAGAGGCATATAAATATGAAGATAGAGATATATAGATACAAAGATAGATAGAGATATATAGATACAAAGATAGATAGAGGCATATATATACAAAGATAGATAGAGATATATAGATAGAAAGATAGATAGAGGCATATAGATAGAAAGATAGACAGAGACATATGGATACAAAGATAGATAGAGACATATAGATACAAAGATAGATAGAGGCATATAGATAGAAAGATAGATAGAGGCATATATATAGAAAGATAGACAGAGTCATATGGATACAAAGATAGATAGAGACATATAGATACAAAGGTAGATAGAGGCATATAGATAGAAAGATAGACAGAGACATATGGATACAAAGATAGATAGAGATATGTAGATAGAAAGATAGATAGAGGCATATAGATAGAAAGATAGACAGAGACATATGGATACAAAGATAGATAGAGGCATATAGATAGAAAGATAGATAGAGATATATAGATACAAAGATAGATAGAGGCATATAGATAGAAAGATAGACAGAGACATATGGATACAAAGATGGATAGAGACATATAGATACAAAGATAGATAGAGGCATATAGATACAAAGATAGATAGAGATATATAGATACAAAGATAGATAGAGACATATGGATAGAAAGATAGATAGAGGCATATAAATATGAAGATAGAGATATATAGATACAAAGATAGATAGAGATATATAGATACAAAGATAGATAGAGGCATGTAGATAGAAAGATAGCTAGAGACATATCGATAGAAAGATAGATAGAGGCATATAGATACAAAGATAGATAGAGACATATAGATAGAAAGATAGATAGAGGCATATAGATACAAAGATAGACAGAGACATATAGATAGAAAGATAGATAGAGGCATATAGATAGAAAGATAGACAGAGACATATAGATACAAAGATAGATAGAGACATATAGATACAAAGATAGATAGAGGCATATAGATACAAAGATAGATAGAGATATATAGATACAAAGATAGATAGAGACATATAGATAGAAAGATAGATAGAGGCATATAGATATGAAGATAGAGATATATAAATACAAAGATAGATAGAGATATATAGATATAAAGATAGATAGAGGCATATATATACAAAGATAGATAGAGATATATAGATACAAAGATAGATCGAGACATATAGATAGAAAGATAGATAGCGGCATATAGATATGAAGATAGAGATATATAGATACAAAGATAGATAGAGATATATAGATATAAAGATAGATAGAGGCATATATATATATACAAAGATAGACAGAGATATATAGATAGAAAGATAGATAGCGGCATATACAGACTTGGCATTTAATACGGAATATATATATTTTTCCTGACTTGGGTTTACTTTCTTAACTCAGTATATCAATCTGGTGAGTTTCTTTTACATTTTGGTGATTTATTTGTTAAAAGAACCATGTCACTGATTGTCTGTCACAGCAAGAAGGCAACAACAGAATTATATCATAGGTGGCGTGGCAAAATGTACGGACAGGTGCATTTGATGATTGGCTTCACAGTCGGGTATACAAGGGTTGTTGCGTTCTGTATTAGTGGAAACCAACTGCTGCACATCTCCAAAAGTTATTGCCGCTTCCTCTGGAGATGGTCCGTCAACTCGACAATGCTGTTTGTCATGGAGTGGTGGCTTTACGAAATTACGGCATGAAACAGCGTGCTATTGCTCGGCAGTATGGCATCACTCAAGGTCAGGTGTCAAAGATCCTGAAACGAAATGCTCAGAGGGGTGTCCCTCCTCCAATATCGAGGCCAGGACGTCCCCGCAGAACCACAAGGAGGGATAATCGCCAGCTGCACCGGTTAGTCCGCAATGGCCGTACCAAGTCAGCTAATCGGCTTAGGGCTGAGTGGCAGCAACTGATAAATCTGTCTTTATCCAGAAGGCTAGTCAACCAACGACTGGTTCAAGCAGGCTATCGTGCCAGGCGTCCCCTGAGAAAGCCAAGCCTGACCAGACAGCACCGCCAGTGCCGATTGCAGTGGGCCAGAGAGCACTGTCAATGGCAGCCAGGACACTGGAATCACGTGATCTTCAGTGACGAGTCTAGATTTCTGGTCTATCGTCAAGATGGCCGCATCCGAGTGTGCAGACAAGTGCATGAAGCCTCCAACAAAGATTGTATAGTGCCAAGAGTCCAAGCTGAAGGTGGTGGGGTGACCGTTTGGGCTGCTTTTCATGCAGGGGGCAAAACTGACCTGGTTGTTCTGAATGGAAACCTGAACCAGTTTAAGTACAGAGCCATTCTGGAAGAAACATTGCTTCCATTTGCTCGTGCAGCCTTTCGAGGAAACTTTGTCTTCCAAGATGACAATGCACGGCCTCATCGTGCTCGCATGATCCAAAACTTTCTTGCTGACCGTGGTGTAGAGCATATGGAGTGGCCTGCCATGTCCCCGGATATGAATCTGATAGAGAACTTGTGGGCAGAATTAACGCGTCAAATCGACCACGTGGACCAGCAGCCGACCTCTGTGCATGAATTGCAGCAGACTATTGTCACTGCATGGCAAGCGATTCCTGTCCAAACCTTGGCAAATCTCGTGAACAGCATGCCTCAACGTGTACGTGCTCTCCTGAATGCTCGTGGGGGTTACACGAAGTACTGAACTGTAATTTTACTGTCCGTAATCCCAGTCGTAATTTAACTTTTGTTTTTGTTAAAAAAAAATTTAGCCAATGTGCAAAATAAAGAGATACTTCTGGAAAACGTACAGAAGTTTAACACAGTACTGTCCATGAATTGAGTTCGATATCAGTTTACATCACTTTCAAGGATCAATTTATTTGTTTCGAAATGTCAAATGTGGTTTTTGTTTCTTTTAAAGGTCACATTAACAAAATCTAGAATAATTTCAACATAATTCCAATTAACTTTTGGTTCTAAGGCATCTTGAAAAGTAAGTTCACCCCCACAAAAAAAATATTCCATATTAAATGCCAAGTCTGTATATACAAAGATAGATAGAGATATATAGATAGAAAGATAGATAGAGGCATATAGATAGAAAGATAGATAGAGACATATAGATAGAAAGATAGATAGAGGCATATAGATACAAAGATAGATAGAGACATATAGATACAAAGATAGATAGAGACATATAGATACAAAGATAGATAGAGACATATAGATACAAAGATAGTGGCATATAGATATAAAGGTAGATAGAGACATATAGATACAAAGATAGATAGAGGCATATAGATACAAAGATAGATAGAGACATATAGATATAAAGATAGATAGAGACATATAGATACAAAGATAGCTAGAGACATATAGATACAAAGATAGAGGCATATAGATATAAAGGTAGATAGAGACATATAGATACAAAGATAGATAGAGGCATATAGATAGAAAGATAGTTAGACAGAGACATGTAGCCTTCATAGAAAGACAGATAGAAAGATAGATATAGGCATACAGATATAAAGATAGTGAGAGACATATCGATATAAAGATAGATAGAGGCATATCGATAGAAAGATAGATAGAGGCATATATATAGCAAGATAGTTAGATAGAGGCATATAGATAGAAAGATAGATCGAGACATATACATGGAAAGATAGATAGAGACATACAGATAGAAATATAGATAGAGACATAAAGATATAAAGATAGATCGAGACATATATATAGCAAGATAGTTAGACAGAGGCATACAGATAGAAAGATAGATAGAAACATATAGATAGAAAGATAGTTCAATAGACACGCATGCACAGAAAGATGCTAAGATAGAGATATATAGATAGATAGATAGTAAGAGACATAGATAGAAAGATAGCTAGATAGAAAAAAAAAACGCATCTAAAAGATCATATGGAGTTTGCACAAAAGCATTTTAATGATACTGCAGGCATGTGGAGAAAAGTTTGTGGTCAAACGAGACAAAAATTTCACTTGTTTGAATTCAAAGTGTTATGTCTGCCAGAAGCCGAACACTGCACATCACCCAGTCCTCGCCATCCCTACTGTCTAACATGGTGGTGGCACCATCATGTTATGGGGCTGCTTTTCATCAGCAGCGACTAGCAAGATTGTCAGGATAGAAGCTTGGGCGGACCCAGGGGCGGTTCACTGGGTGCACATGAAGTCCCCCTCCACCCCCCACTCCACTCCCAATCCCCACCTCACCCACCCTCCACCATATTTACTGCAATGGACCATATTTACTTACACCATCTGCAATGGATGTGGGTAATGTTGTCAACCCTGTCAGTTTGTTTGTGTGCAGGATATCTCAAAACGTTATTGATGGATTTTGGATTTCATCTGGTGGAGGGGTTGTGTGTGCCAAAGAAGAATTGACTCGATTTTGGTGAAGATCCGAATCCGCATCAAGATATGAGAATTTTTAGGTGATTCTTCATTATGGATTGTGATCTGGCAAAAAACGATACAAAGCGTGATATTTCAAAGAGTTATGGACGGATATTCGGTCGAAACTTGGTGGAGGGGTTGTGTGTGTGACAAGGACAAAGTGATTCAATTTTGGTGAAGATCCGAATCCAGATCCAGATACGAGAATTTTTATTATTATTAAGTGATTCTTTAAAATTGAGAGAGATGGGGCAAAAAATGATACATATCATGATATTTCAAAAAGTTTGCACGACTTATGACAAAACTTGGTGGATGAGATGGTTAAGTGACGAGAACAAGCGGATTAGCTTTTTGGTTCAGGTCCGAATCCAGATCTGGCCGATCAATAGGATACAAAATGTAAACTGTTCACAAGTGGCGGAGCATTCGCTCTACTGAGTGCCATTCTAGTCTGCCCTGTGATTGTCCTGTGAGCTGCAATTGGACAAGCGGAAATCGCTTGCGTCTTTTACTTTCATGCAGCCATTAGGACAAGCCACACTACTTTTCTCCACTCGTTCTGTGTTAATTCCTGAGACGCGGTGTTCAGATTTGGCTCCTCAGCGAAAGGCAACATTTTCTGGATCTTCTTCAACAGAAAAGCGCAATACAATCCCTAACTGCTTTACCAGGTAATTCAAACTCTCAGTGGTTGCATTATCCGTTACGATGACGATCTGATGATCTGTAATGGCGAGTTTAGGTTTAGTCTTCTACCGACTCCTCTCCGGCCTTGCTCCCCCAGCTCTGTCCGTGCTCTGTCCCCCAAATATTCCTACAGGACGCACAAGATCTGCCTGCAATCCTCTTATGGTTAAACTGCCAAAATCAAGACTCTCTGCTCACCTTCACTCCTTCATTCCTCTTTTCTCCCGCCTCTGGAACAAACTCCCCCACTCCCCTCAATCCCACTCCCCCCTCCAGGTCTTTAAAACAGCTGTTCACCACCATCTCTTATCTTACCCCATCCAAAACCTTGATCTTTTCTACCCCCGTTAATTCACCCCAGATCCACTTTTTTGAAATTCCGACTTCTTTCCTGGAAGTCCTAGCAGTGTCCATGTGTTTTTACCTCTCCCCCCCCTCCCCCCCCCCCCCAATTCCTGTGTCTCCTCCCCCCAAGCCCTCTCCCTCCCACAGATCTACCGATGTCCCTGTTCTCAAATGTTGTACTTGTGTGCTTCCCTCTCTCTCCCCATCTTGTCTCCCGCTACCTTTATCTTATGTATTTTGTGTCAGTTTGTCTTTTTGTGATTAATGTTAGCTCTTACACGAGCCTCGATCTTGCATACAACAACAACAACAACAAAAGAGGTCCCAACCATAGCAAGTCAGCATCAGAGGTCCCAACCACAGCAAGTCAGCATCAGAGGTCCCAACCACAGCAAGTCAGCATCAGAGGTCCCAAACACAGCAAGTCAGCATCAGAAGTCCCGACCACAGCAAGTCAGCATCAGAGGTCCCGATCACAGCAAGTCAGCATCAGAGGTCCCAACCACAGCAAGTCAGCATCAAAGGTCCCAAACACAGCAAATCAGCATCAGAGGTCCCAAACACAGCAAGTCAGCATCAGAGGTTCCGATCACAGCAAGTCAGCATCAGAGCTCCCAACCACAGCAAGTCAGCATCAAAGGTCCCAAACACAGCAAGTCAGCATCAGAGGTCCCAAACACAGCAAGTCAGCATCAGAGGTCCCGACCACAGCAAGTCAGCATCAGAGGTCCCAAACACAAGAAAGCAGCATCAGAGGTCCCAAACAGAGCAAGTCAGCATCAGAGGTCCCAAACACAGCAAGTCAGCATCAGAGGTCCCAAACACAGCAAGTCAACATCAGAGGTCCCAAACACAGCAAGTCAGCATCAGAGGTCCCAACCACAGCAAGTCAGTTTCAGAGGTCCCAAACACAGCAAGTCAGCATCAGAGGTCCCAAACACAGCAAGTCAGCATCAGAGGTCCCAACCACAGCAAGTCAGCATCAGAGGTCCCAACCACAGCAAGTCAGCATCAGAGGTCCCAAACACAGCAAGTAAGCATCAGAGGTCCCAAACACATCAAGTCAACATCAAAGGTCCCAAACACAGCAAGTCAGCATCAGAGGTCCCAAACACAGCAAGTCAGCATCAGAGGTCCCAAACACAGCAAGTCAGCATCAGAGGTCCCAAACACAGCAAGTCAGCATCAGAGGTCCCAAACACAGCAAGTCAACATCAGAGGTCCCAAACACAGCAAGTCAGCATCAGAGGTCCCAAACACAGCAAGTCAGCATCAGAGGTCCCAAACACAGCAAGTCAGCATCAGAGGTCCCAAACACAGCAAGTCAACATCAGAGGTCCCAAACACAGCAAGTCAGCATCAGAGGTCCCAAACACAGCAAATCAGCATCAGAGGTCCCAAACACAGCAAGTCAGCATCAGAGGTCCCAAACACAGCAAGTCAGCATCAGAGGTCCCAACCACAGCAAGTCAGCATCAGAGGTCCCAAACACAGCAAGTCAGCATCAGGCGTCCCAAACACAGCAAGTCAGCATCAGAGGTCCCAAACACAGCAAGTCAGCATCAGAGGTCCCAACCACAGCAAGTCAGCATCAGAGGTCCCAACCACAGCAAGTCAGCATCAGAGGTCCCAACCACAGCAAGTCAGCATCAGAGGTCCCAAACACAGCAAGTCAGCATCAGAGGTCCCAACCACAGCAAGTCAGCATCAGAGGTCCCAAACACAGCAAGTAAGCATCAGAGGTCCCAAACACATCAAGTCAACATCAGAGGTCCCAAACACAGCAAGTCAGCATCAAAGGTCCCAAACACAGCAAGTCAGCATCAGAGGTCCCAAACACAGCAAGCCAGCATCAGAGGTCCCGACCACAGCAAGTCAGCATCAGAGGTCCCAAACACAGCAAGTAAGCATCAGAGGTCCCAAACACATCAAGTCAACATCAGAGGTCCCAAACACAGCAAGTCAGCATCAGAGGTCCCAAACACAGCAAGTCAGCATCAGAGGTCCCAACCACAGCAAGTCAGCATCAGAGGTCCCAAACACAGCAAGTCAGCATCAGAGGTCCCAAACACAGCAAGTCAGCATCAGAGGTCCCAAACACAGCAAGTCAGCATCAGAGGTCCCAAGCACAGCAAGTCAGCATCAGAGGTCCCAAACACAGCAAGTAAGCATCAGAGGTCCCAAACACATCAAGTCAGCATCAGAGGTCCCAAACACAGCAAGTCAGCATCAGAGGTCCCAAACACAGCAAGTCAACATCAGAGGTCCCAAACACAGCAAGTCAGCATCAGAGGTCCCAAACACAGCAAATCAGCATCAGAGGTCCCAAACACAGCAAGTCAGCATCAGAGGTCCCAAACACAGCAAGTCAGCATCAGAGGTCCCAACCACAGCAAGTCAGCATCAGAGGTCCCAAACACAGCAAGTCAGCATCAGGCGTCCCAAACACAGCAAGTCAGCATCAGAGGTCCCAAACACAGCAAGTCAGCATCAGAGGTCCCAACCACAGCAAGTCAGCATCAGAGGTCCCAACCACAGCAAGTCAGCATCAGAGGTCCCAACCACAGCAAGTCAGCATCAGAGGTCCCAAACACAGCAAGTCAGCATCAGAGGTCCCAACCACAGCAAGTCAGCATCAGAGGTCCCAAACACAGCAAGTAAGCATCAGAGGTCCCAAACACATCAAGTCAACATCAGAGGTCTCAAACACAGCAAGTCAGCATCAAAGGTCCCAAACACAGCAAGTCAGCATCAGAGGTCCCAAACACAGCAAGCCAGCATCAGAGGTCCCGACCACAGCAAGTCAGCATCAGAGGTCCCAAACACAGCAAGTAAGCATCAGAGGTCCCAAACACATCAAGTCAACATCAGAGGTCCCAAACACAGCAAGTCAGCATCAGAGGTCCCAAACACAGCAAGTCAGCATCAGAGGTCCCAACCACAGCAAGTCAGCATCAGAGGTCCCAAACACAGCAAGTCAGCATCAGAGGTCCCAAACACAGCAAGTCAGCATCAGAGGTCCCAAGCACAGCAAGTCAGCATCAGAGGTCCCAAACACAGCAAGTAAGCATCAGAGGTCCCAAACACATCAAGTCAACATCAGAGGTCCCAAACACAGCAAGTCAGCATCAAAGGTCCCAAACACAGCAAGTCAGCATCAGAGGTCCCAAAAACAGCAAATCAGCATCAGAGGTCCCAAACACAGCAAGTCAGCATCAGAGGTCCCAAACACAGCAAGTCAGCATCAGAGGTCCCAACCACAGCAAGTCAGCATCAGAGGTCCCAAACACAGCAAGTCAGCATCAGGCGTCCCAAACACAGCAAGTCAGCATCAGAGGTCCCAAACACAGCAAGTCAGCATCAGAGGTCCCAACCACAGCAAGTCAGCATCAGAGGTCCCAACCACAGCAAGTCAGCATCAGAGGTCCCAACCACAGCAAGTCAGCATCAGAGGTCCCAAACACAGCAAGTCAGCATCAGAGGTCCCAACCACAGCAAGTCAGCATCAGAGGTCCCAAACACAGCAAGTAAGCATCAGAGGTCCCAAACACATCAAGTCAACATCAGAGGTCCCAAACACAGCAAGTCAGCATCAAAGGTCCCAAACACAGCAAGTCAGCATCAGAGGTCCCAAACACAGCAAGCCAGCATCAGAGGTCCCGACCACAGCAAGTCAGCATCAGAGGTCCCAAACACAGCAAGTAAGCATCAGAGGTCCCAAACACATCAAGTCAACATCAGAGGTCCCAAACACAGCAAGTCAGCATCAGAGGTCCCAAACACAGCAAGTCAGCATCAGAGGTCCCAACCACAGCAAGTCAGCATCAGAGGTCCCAAACACAGCAAGTCAGCATCAGAGGTCCCAAACACAGCAAGTCAGCATCAGAGGTCCCAAACACAGCAAGTCAGCATCAGAGGTCCCAAGCACAGCAAGTCAGCATCAGAGGTCCCAAACACAGCAAGTAAGCATCAGAGGTCCCAAACACATCAAGTCAGCATCAGAGGTCCCAAACACAGCAAGTCAGCATCAGAGGTCCCAAACACAGCAAGTCAACATCAGAGGTCCCAAACACAGCAAGTCAGCATCAGAGGTCCCAAACACAGCAAATCAGCATCAGAGGTCCCAAACACAGCAAGTCAGCATCAGAGGTCCCAAACACAGCAAGTCAGCATCAGAGGTCCCAACCACAGCAAGTCAGCATCAGAGGTCCCAAACACAGCAAGTCAGCATCAGGCGTCCCAAACACAGCAAGTCAGCATCAGAGGTCCCAAACACAGCAAGTCAGCATCAGAGGTCCCAACCACAGCAAGTCAGCATCAGAGGTCCCAACCACAGCAAGTCAGCATCAGAGGTCCCAACCACAGCAAGTCAGCATCAGAGGTCCCAAACACAGCAAGTCAGCATCAGAGGTCCCAACCACAGCAAGTCAGCATCAGAGGTCCCAAACACAGCAAGTAAGCATCAGAGGTCCCAAACACATCAAGTCAACATCAGAGGTCTCAAACACAGCAAGTCAGCATCAAAGGTCCCAAACACAGCAAGCCAGCATCAGAGGTCCCGACCACAGCAAGTCAGCATCAGAGGTCCCAAACACAGCAAGTAAGCATCAGAGGTCCCAAACACATCAAGTCAACATCAGAGGTCCCAAACACAGCAAGTCAGCATCAGAGGTCCCAAACACAGCAAGTCAGCATCAGAGGTCCCAACCACAGCAAGTCAGCATCAGAGGTCCCAAACACAGCAAGTCAGCATCAGAGGTCCCAAACACAGCAAGTCAGCATCAGAGGTCCCAAGCACAGCAAGTCAGCATCAGAGGTCCCAAACACAGCAAGTAAGCATCAGAGGTCCCAAACACATCAAGTCAACATCAGAGGTCCCAAACACAGCAAGTCAGCATCAAAGGTCCCAAACACAGCAAGTCAGCATCAGAGGTCCCAAACACAGCAAGCCAGCATCAGAGGTCCCGACCACAGCAAGTCAGCATCAGGGGTCCCAAACACAGCAAGTCAGCATCAGAGGTCCCAACCACAGCAAGTCAGCATCAGAGGTCCCAAACACAGCAAGTCAACATCAGAGGTCCCAAACACAGCAAGTCAGCATCAGAGGTCCCAAACACAGCAAGTCAGCATCAGAGGTCCCAAACACAGCAAGTCAACATCAGAGGTCCCAAGCACAGCAAGTCAGCATCAGAGGTCCCAAACACAGCAAGTCAGCATCAGAGGTCCCAAACACAGCAAGTCAGCATCAGAGGTCCCAACCACAGCAAGTCAGCATCAGAGGTCCCAAACACAGCAAGTCAGCATCAGAGGTCCCAAACACAGCAAGTCAGCATCAGGCGTCCCAAACACAGCAAGTCAGTATCAGAGGTCCCAAACACAGCAAGTCAGCATCAGAGGTCCCAAGCACAGCAAGTCAGCATCAGAGGTCCCAAACACAGCAAGTCAACATCAGAGGTCCCAAACACAGCAAGTCAGCATCAGAGGTCCCAAACACAGGAAAGCAGCATCAGAGGTCCCAAACACAGCAAGTCAGCATCAGAGGTCCCAAACACAGCAAGTCAGCATCAGACGTCCCAAGCACAGCAAGTCAGCATCAGAGGTCCCAAACACAGCAAGTAAGCATCAGAGGTCCCAAACACATCAAGTCAACATCAGAGGTCCCAAACACAGCAAGTCAACATCAGAGGTCCAAAACACAGCAAGTCAGCATCAGAGGTCCCAAACACAGGAAAGCAGCATCAGGCGTCCCAAACACAGCAAGTCAGTATCAGAGGTCCCAAGCACAGCAAGTCAGCATCAGAGGTCCCAAACACAGCAAGTCAGCATCAGAGGTCCCAAACACAGCAAGTAAGCATCAGAGGTCCCAAACACATCAAGTCAACATCAAAGGTCCCAAACACAGAAAGTCAGCATCAGAGGTCCCAAACACAGCGAGTCAGCATCAGAGGTCCCAAACACAGCAAGTCAGCATCAGAGGTCCCAAACACAGCAAGTCAGCATCAGAGGTCCCAAACACAGCAAGTCAACATCAGAGGTCCCAAACACAGCAAGTCAGCATCAGAGGTCCCAAACACAGCAAGTCAGCATCAGAGGTCCCAAACACAGCAAGTCAGCATCAGAGGTCCCAAACACAGCAAATCAGCATCAGAGGTCCCAAACACAGCAAGTCAGCATCAGAGGTCCCAAACACAGCAAGTCAGCATCAGAGGTCCCAACCACAGCAAGTCAGCATCAGAGGTCCCAAACACAGCAAGTCAGCATCAGAGGTCCCAAACACAGCAAGTCAGCATCAGGCGTCCCAAACACAGCAAGTCAGCATCAGAGGTCCCAAACACAGCAAATCAGCATCAGAGGTCCCAACCACAGCAAGTCAGCATCAGAGGTCCCAACCACAGCAAGTCAGCATCAGAGGTCCCAAACACAGCAAGTCAGCATCAGAGGTCCCAACCACAGCAAGTCAGCATCAGAGGTCCCAAACACAGCAAGTAAGCATCAGAGGTCCCAAACACATCAAGTCAACATCAGAGGTCCCAAACACAGCAAGTCAGCATCAAAGGTCCCAAACACAGCAAGTCAGCATCAGAGGTCCCAAACACAGCAAGCCAGCATCAGAGGTCCCGACCACAACAAGTCAGCATCAGAGGTCCCAAACACAGCAAGTAAGCATCAGAGGTCCCAAACACATCAAGTCAACATCAGAGGTCCCAAACACAGCAAGTCAGCATCAGAGGTCCCAAACACAGCAAGTCAGCATCAGAGGTCCCAACCACAGCAAGTCAGCATCAGAGGTCCCAAACACAGCAAGTCAACATCAGAGGTCCCAAACACAGCAAGTCAGCATCAGAGGTCCCAAACACAGCAAGTCAGCATCAGGCGTCCCAAACACAGCAAGTCAGTATCAGAGGTCCCAAACACAGCAAGTCAGCATCAGAGGTCCCAAGCACAGCAAGTCAGCATCAGAGGTCCCAAACACAGCAAGTCAACATCAGAGGTCCCAAACACAGCAAGTCAGCATCAGAGGTCCCAAACACAGGAAAGCAGCATCAGAGGTCCCAAACACAGCAAGTCAGCATCAGAGGTCCCAAACACAGCAAGTCAGCATCAGACGTCCCAAGCACAGCAAGTCAGCATCAGAGGTCCCAAACACAGCAAGTAAGCATCAGAGGTGCCAAACACATCAAGTCAACATCAGAGGTCCCAAACACAGCAAGTCAACATCAGAGGTCCAAAACACAGCAAGTCAGCATCAGAGGTCCCAAACACAGGAAAGCAGCATCAGGCGTCCCAAACACAGCAAGTCAGTATCAGAGGTCCCAAGCACAGCAAGTCAGCATCAGAGGTCCCAAACACAGCAAGTCAGCATCAGAGGTCCCAAACACAGCAAGTCAGCATCAAAGGTCCCAAACACAGCAAGTCAGCATCAGAGGTCCCAAACACAGCAAGCCAGCATCAGAGGTCCCGACCACAACAAGTCAGCATCAGAGGTCCCAAACACAGCAAGTAAGCATCAGAGGTCCCAAACACATCAAGTCAACATCAGAGGTCCCAAACACAGCAAGTCAGCATCAGAGGTCCCAAACACAGCAAGTCAGCATCAGAGGTCCCAACCACAGCAAGTCAGCATCAGAGGTCCCAAACACAGCAAGTCAACATCAGAGGTCCCAAACACAGCAAGTCAGCATCAGAGGTCCCAAACACAGCAAGTCAGCATCAGGCGTCCCAAACACAGCAAGTCAGTATCAGAGGTCCCAAACACAGCAAGTCAGCATCAGAGGTCCCAAGCACAGCAAGTCAGCATCAGAGGTCCCAAACACAGCAAGTCAACATCAGAGGTCCCAAACACAGCAAGTCAGCATCAGAGGTCCCAAACACAGGAAAGCAGCATCAGAGGTCCCAAACACAGCAAGTCAGCATCAGAGGTCCCAAACACAGCAAGTCAGCATCAGACGTCCCAAGCACAGCAAGTCAGCATCAGAGGTCCCAAACACAGCAAGTAAGCATCAGAGGTGCCAAACACATCAAGTCAACATCAGAGGTCCCAAACACAGCAAGTCAACATCAGAGGTCCAAAACACAGCAAGTCAGCATCAGAGGTCCCAAACACAGGAAAGCAGCATCAGGCGTCCCAAACACAGCAAGTCAGTATCAGAGGTCCCAAGCACAGCAAGTCAGCATCAGAGGTCCCAAACACAGCAAGTCAGCATCAGAGGTCCCAAACACAGCAAGTAAGCATCAGAGGTCCCAAACACATCAAGTCAACATCAAAGGTCCCAAACACAGAAAGTCAGCATCAGAGGTCCCAAACACAGCGAGTCAGCATCAGAGGTCCCAAACACAGCAAGTCAGCATCAGAGGTCCCAAACACAGCAAGTCAGCATCAGAGGTCCCAAACACAGCAAGTCAACATCAGAGGTCCCAAACACAGCAAGTCAGCATCAGAGGTCCCAAACACAGCAAGTCAGCATCAGAGGTCCCAAACACAGCAAATCAGCATCAGAGGTCCCAAACACAGCAAGTCAGCATCAGAGGTCCCAAACACAGCAAGTCAGCATCAGAGGTCCCAACCACAGCAAGTCAGCATCAGAGGTCCCAAACACAGCAAGTCAGCATTAGAGGTCCCAAACACAGCAAGTCAGCATCAGGCGTCCCAAACACAGCAAGTCAGCATCAGAGGTCCCAAACACAGCAAGTCAGCATCAGAGGTCCCAACCACAGCAAGTCAGCATCAGAGGTCCCAACCACAGCAAGTCAGCATCAGAGGTCCCAAACACAGCATGTCAGCATCAGAGGTCCCAACCACAGCAAGTCAGCATCAGAGGTCCCAAACACAGCAAGTAAGCATCAGAGGTCCCAAACACATCAAGTCAACATCAGAGGTCCCAAACACAGCAAGTCAGCATCAAAGGTCCCAAACACAGCAAGTCAGCATCAGAGGTCCCAAACACAGCAAGCCAGCATCAGAGGTCCCGACCACAACAAGTCAGCATCAGAGGTCCCAAACACAGCAAGTAAGCATCAGAGGTCCCAAACACATCAAGTCAACATCAGAGGTCCCAAACACAGCAAGTCAGCATCAGAGGTCCCAAACACAGCAAGTCAGCATCAGAGGTCCCAACCACAGCAAGTCAGCATCAGAGGTCCCAAACACAGCAAGTCAACATCAGAGGTCCCAAACACAGCAAGTCAGCATCAGAGGTCCCAAACACAGCAAGTCAGCATCAGAGGTCCCAAACACAGCAAGTCAGCATCAGAGGTCCCAAGCACAGCAAGTCAGCATCAGAGGTCCCAAACACAGCAAGTAAGCATCAGAGGTCCCAAACACATCAAGTCAACATCAGAGGTCCCAAACACAGCAAGTCAGCATCAAAGGTCCCAAACACAGCAAGTCAGCATCAGAGGTCCCAAACACAGCAAGCCAGCATCAGAGGTCCCGACCACAGCAAGTCAGCATCAGAGGTCCCAAACACAGCAAGTAAGCATCAGAGGTCCCAAACACATCAAGTCAACATCAGAGGTCCCAAACACAGCAAGTCAGCATCAGAGGTCCCAAACACAGCAAGTCAGCATCAGAGGTCCCGACCACAGCAAGTCAGCATCGGAGGTCCCAAACACAGCAAGTCAGCATCAGAGGTCCCAAACACAGCAAGTCAACATCAGAGGTCCCAAACACAGCAAGTCAGCATCAGAGGTCCCAAACACAGCAAGTCAGCATCAGAGGTCCCAAACACAGCAAGTCAGCATCAGAGGTCCCAAACACAGCAAGTCAACATCAGAGGTCCCAAACACAGCAAGTCAGCATCAGAGGTCCCAAACACAGCAAATCAGCATCAGAGGTCCCAAACACAGCAAGTCAGCATCAGAGGTCCCAAACACAGCAAGTCAGCATCAGAGGTCCCAACCACAGCAAGTCAGCATCAGAGGTCCCAAACACAGCAAGTCAGCATCAGGCGTCCCAAACACAGCAAGTCAGCATCAGAGGTCCCAAACACAGCAAGTCAGCATCAGAGGTCCCAACCACAGCAAGTCAGCATCAGAGGTCCCAACCACAGCAAGTCAGCATCAGAGGTCCCAAACACAGCAAGTCAGCATCAGAGGTCCCAACCACAGCAAGTCAGCATCAGAGGTCCCAAACACAGCAAGTCAGCATCAGAGGTCCCAAACACAGCAAGTCAGCATCAGAGGTCCCAAACACAGCAAGTCAGCATCAGAGGTCCCAAGCACAGCAAGTCAGCATCAGAGGTCCCAAACACAGCAAGTAAGCATCAGAGGTCCCAAACACATCAAGTCAACATCAGAGGTCCCAAACACAGCAAGTCAGCATCAAAGGTCCCAAACACAGCAAGTCAGCATCAGAGGTCCCAAACACAGCAAGCCAGCATCAGAGGTCCCGACCACAGCAAGTCAGCATCAGAGGTCCCAAACACAGCAAGTAAGCATCAGAGGTCCCAAACACATCAAGTCAACATCAGAGGTCCCAAACACAGCAAGTCAGCATCAGGGGTCCCAAACACAGCAAGTCAGCATCAGAGGTCCCAACCACAGCAAGTCAGCATCAGAGGTCCCAAACACAGCAAGTCAACATCAGAGGTCCCAAACACAGCAAGTCAGCATCAGAGGTCCCAAACACAGCAAGTCAGCATCAGAGGTCCCAAACACAGCAAGTCAACATCAGAGGTCCCAAGCACAGCAAGTCAGCATCAGAGGTCCCAAACACAGCAAGTCAGCATCAGAGGTCCCAAACACAGCAAGTCAGCATCAGAGGTCCCAACCACAGCAAGTCAGCATCAGAGGTCCCAAACACAGCAAGTCAGCATCAGAGGTCCCAAACACAGCAAGTCAGCATCAGGCGTCCCAAACACAGCAAGTCAGTATCAGAGGTCCCAAACACAGCAAGTCAGCATCAGAGGTCCCAAGCACAGCAAGTCAGCATCAGAGGTCCCAAACACAGCAAGTCAACATCAGAGGTCCCAAACACAGCAAGTCAGCATCAGAGGTCCCAAACACAGGAAAGCAGCATCAGAGGTCCCAAACACAGCAAGTCAGCATCAGAGGTCCCAAACACAGCAAGTCAGCATCAGACGTCCCAAGCACAGCAAGTCAGCATCAGAGGTCCCAAACACAGCAAGTAAGCATCAGAGGTCCCAAACACATCAAGTCAACATCAGAGGTCCCAAACACAGCAAGTCAACATCAGAGGTCCAAAACACAGCAAGTCAGCATCAGAGGTCCCAAACACAGGAAAGCAGCATCAGGCGTCCCAAACACAGCAAGTCAGTATCAGAGGTCCCAAGCACAGCAAGTCAGCATCAGAGGTCCCAAACACAGCAAGTCAGCATCAGAGGTCCCAAACACAGCAAGTAAGCATCAGAGGTCCCAAACACATCAAGTCAACATCAAAGGTCCCAAACACAGAAAGTCAGCATCAGAGGTCCCAAACACAGCGAGTCAGCATCAGAGGTCCCAAACACAGCAAGTCAGCATCAGAGGTCCCAAACACAGCAAGTCAGCATCAGAGGTCCCAAACACAGCAAGTCAACATCAGAGGTCCCAAACACAGCAAGTCAGCATCAGAGGTCCCAAACACAGCAAGTCAGCATCAGAGGTCCCAAACACAGCAAGTCAGCATCAGAGGTCCCAAACACAGCAAATCAGCATCAGAGGTCCCAAACACAGCAAGTCAGCATCAGAGGTCCCAAACACAGCAAGTCAGCATCAGAGGTCCCAACCACAGCAAGTCAGCATCAGAGGTCCCAAACACAGCAAGTCAGCATCAGAGGTCCCAAACACAGCAAGTCAGCATCAGGCATCCCAAACACAGCAAGTCAGCATCAGAGGTCCCAAACACAGCAAGTCAGCATCAGAGGTCCCAACCACAGCAAGTCAGCATCAGAGGTCCCAACCACAGCAAGTCAGCATCAGAGGTCCCAAACACAGCAAGTCAGCATCAGAGGTCCCAACCACAGCAAGTCAGCATCAGAGGTCCCAAACACAGCAAGTAAGCATCAGAGGTCCCAAACACATCAAGTCAACATCAGAGGTCCCAAACACAGCAAGTCAGCATCAAAGGTCCCAAACACAGCAAGTCAGCATCAGAGGTCCCGACCACAACAAGTCAGCATCAGAGGTCCCAAACACAGCAAGTAAGCATCAGAGGTCCCAAACACATCAAGTCAACATCAGAGGTCCCAAACACAGCAAGTCAGCATCAGAGGTCCCAAACACAGCAAGTCAGCATCAGAGGTCCCAACCACAGCAAGTCAGCATCAGAGGTCCCAAACACAGCAAGTCAACATCAGAGGTCCCAAACACAGCAAGTCAGCATCAGAGGTCCCAAACACAGCAAGTCAGCATCAGGCGTCCCAAACACAGCAAGTCAGTATCAGAGGTCCCAAACACAGCAAGTCAGCATCAGAGGTCCCAAGCACAGCAATTCAGCATCAGAGGTCCCAAACACAGCAAGTCAACATCAGAGGTCCCAAACACAGCAAGTCAGCATCAGAGGTCCCAAACACAGGAAAGCAGCATCAGAGGTCCCAAACACAGCAAGTTAACATCAGAGGTCCCAAACACAGCAAGTCAGCATCAGAGGTCCCAACCACAGCAAGTCAGCATCAGAGGTCCCAAACACAGCAAGTCAGCATCAGAGGTCCCAAACACAGCAAGTCAGCATCAGGCATCCCAAACACAGCAAGTCAGCATCAGAGGTCCCAAACACAGCAAGTCAGCATCAGAGGTCCCAACCACAGCAAGTCAGCATCAGAGGTCCCAACCACAGCAAGTCAGCATCAGAGGTCCCAAACACAGCAAGTCAGCATCAGAGGTCCCGACCACAGCAAGTAAGCATCAGAGGTCCCAAACACATCAAGTCAACATCAAAGGTCCCAAACACAGCAAGTCAGCATCAGGGGTCCCAAACACAGCAAGTCAGCATCAGAGGTCCCAACCACAGCAAGTCAGCATCAGAGGTCCCAAACACAGCAAGTCAACATCAGAGGTCCCAAACACAGCAAGTCAGCATCAGAGGTCCCAAACACAGCAAGTCAGCATCAGAGGTCCCAAACACAGCAAGTCAACATCAGAGGTCCCAAGCACAGCAAGTCAGCATCAGAGGTCCCAAACACAGCAAGTCAGCATCAGAGGTCCCAAACACAGCAAGTCAGCATCAGAGGTCCCAACCACAGCAAGTCAGCATCAGAGGTCCCAAACACAGCAAGTCAGCATCAGAGGTCCCAAACACAGCAAGTCAGCATCAGGCGTCCCAAACACAGCAAGTCAGTATCAGAGGTCCCAAACACAGCAAGTCAGCATCAGAGGTCCCAAGCACAGCAAGTCAGCATCAGAGGTCCCAAACACAGCAAGTCAACATCAGAGGTCCCAAACACAGCAAGTCAGCATCAGAGGTCCCAAACACAGGAAAGCAGCATCAGAGGTCCCAAACACAGCAAGTCAGCATCAGAGGTCCCAAACACAGCAAGTCAGCATCAGACGTCCCAAGCACAGCAAGTCAGCATCAGAGGTCCCAAACACAGCAAGTAAGCATCAGAGGTCCCAAACACATCAAGTCAACATCAGAGGTCCCAAACACAGCAAGTCAACATCAGAGGTCCAAAACACAGCAAGTCAGCATCAGAGGTCCCAAACACAGGAAAGCAGCATCAGGCGTCCCAAACACAGCAAGTCAGTATCAGAGGTCCCAAGCACAGCAAGTCAGCATCAGAGGTCCCAAACACAGCAAGTCAGCATCAGAGGTCCCAAACACAGCAAGTAAGCATCAGAGGTCCCAAACACATCAAGTCAACATCAAAGGTCCCAAACACAGAAAGTCAGCATCAGAGGTCCCAAACACAGCGAGTCAGCATCAGAGGTCCCAAACACAGCAAGTCAGCATCAGAGGTCCCAAACACAGCAAGTCAGCATCAGAGGTCCCAAACACAGCAAGTCAACATCAGAGGTCCCAAACACAGCAAGTCAGCATCAGAGGTCCCAAACACAGCAAGTCAGCATCAGAGGTCCCAAACACAGCAAGTCAGCATCAGAGGTCCCAAACACAGCAAATCAGCATCAGAGGTCCCAAACACAGCAAGTCAGCATCAGAGGTCCCAAACACAGCAAGTCAGCATCAGAGGTCCCAACCACAGCAAGTCAGCATCAGAGGTCCCAAACACAGCAAGTCAGCATCAGAGGTCCCAACCACAGCAAGTCAGCATCAGAGGTCCCAAACACAGCAAGTAAGCATCAGAGGTCCCAAACACATCAAGTCAACATCAGAGGTCCCAAACACAGCAAGTCAGCATCAAAGGTCCCAAACACAGCAAGTCAGCATCAGAGGTCCCGACCACAACAAGTCAGCATCAGAGGTCCCAAACACAGCAAGTAAGCATCAGAGGTCCCAAACACATCAAGTCAACATCAGAGGTCCCAAACACAGCAAGTCAGCATCAGAGGTCCCAAACACAGCAAGTCAGCATCAGAGGTCCCAACCACAGCAAGTCAGCATCAGAGGTCCCAAACACAGCAAGTCAACATCAGAGGTCCCAAACACAGCAAGTCAGCATCAGAGGTCCCAAACACAGCAAGTCAGCATCAGGCGTCCCAAACACAGCAAGTCAGTATCAGAGGTCCCAAACACAGCAAGTCAGCATCAGAGGTCCCAAGCACAGCATGTCAGCATCAGAGGTCCCAAACACAGCAAGTCAACATCAGAGGTCCCAAACACAGCAAGTCAGCATCAGAGGTCCCAAACACAGGAAAGCAGCATCAGAGGTCCCAAACACAGCAAGTCAGCATCAGAGGTCCCAAACACAGCAAGTCAGCATCAGACGTCCCAAGCACAGCAAGTCAGCATCAGAGGTCCCAAACACAGCAAGTAAGCATCAGAGGTCCCAAACACATCAAGTCAACATCAGAGGTCCCAAACACAGCAAGTCAACATCAGAGGTCCAAAACACAGCAAGTCAGCATCAGAGGTCCCAAACACAGGAAAGCAGCATCAGGCGTCCCAAACACAGCAAGTCAGTATCAGAGGTCCCAAGCACAGCAAGTCAGCATCAGAGGTCCCAAACACAGCAAGTCAGCATCAGAGGTCCCAAACACAGCAAGTAAGCATCAGAGGTCCCAAACACATCAAGTCAACATCAAAGGTCCCAAACACAGAAAGTCAGCATCAGAGGTCCCAAACACAGCGAGTCAGCATCAGAGGTCCCAAACACAGCAAGTCAGCATCAGAGGTCCCAAACACAGCAAGTCAGCATCAGAGGTCCCAAACACAGCAAGTCAACATCAGAGGTCCCAAACACAGCAAGTCAGCATCAGAGGTCCCAAACACAGCAAGTCAGCATCAGAGGTCCCAAACACAGCAAGTCAGCATCAGAGGTCCCAAACACAGCAAATCAGCATCAGAGGTCCCAAACACAGCAAGTCAGCATCAGAGGTCCCAAACACAGCAAGTCAGCATCAGAGGTCCCAACCACAGCAAGTCAGCATCAGAGGTCCCAAACACAGCAAGTCAGCATCAGAGGTCCCAAACACAGCAAGTCAGCATCAGGCGTCCCAAACACAGCAAGTCAGCATCAGAGGTCCCAAACACAGCAAGTCAGCATCAGAGGTCCCAACCACAGCAAGTCAGCATCAGAGGTCCCAACCACAGCAAGTCAGCATCAGAGGTCCCAAACACAGCAAGTCAGCATCAGAGGTCCCAACCACAGCAAGTCAGCATCAGAGGTCCCAAACACAGCAAGTAAGCATCAGAGGTCCCAAACACATCAAGTCAACATCAGAGGTCCCAAACACAGCAAGTCAGCATCAAAGGTCCCAAACACAGCAAGTCAGCATCAGAGGTCCCAAACACAGCAAGCCAGCATCAGAGGTCCCTACCACAACAAGTCAGCATCAGAGGTCCCAAACACAGCAAGTAAGCATCGAGGTCCCAAACACATCAAGTCAACATCAGAGGTCCCAAACACAGCAAGTCAGCATCAGAGGTCCCAAACACAGCAAGTCAGCATCAGAGGTCCCAACCACAGCAAGTCAGCATCAGAGGTCCCAACCACAGCAAGTCAGCATCAGAGGTCCCAAACACAGCAAGTCAACATCAGAGGTCCCAAACACAGCAAGTCAGCATCAGAGGTCCCAAACACAGCAAGTCAGCATCAGAGGTCCCAAACACAGCAAGTCAGCATCAGAGGTCCCAAACACAGCAAGTCAGCATCAGAGGTCCCAAACACATCAAGTAAGCATCAGAGGTCCCAAACACATCAAGTCAACATCAGAGGTCCCAAACACAGCAAGTCAGCATCAAAGGTCCCAAACACAGCAAGTCAGCATCAGAGGTCCCAAACACAGCAAGCCAGCATCAGAGGTCCCGACCACAGCAAGTCAGCATCAGAGGTCCCAAACACAGCAAGTAAGCATCAGAGGTCCCAAACACATCAAGTCAACATCAGAGGTCCCAAACACAGCAAGTCAGCATCAGAGGTCCCAAACACAGCAAGTCAGCATCAGAGGTCCCGACCACAGCAAGTCAGCATCAGAGGTCCCAAACACAGCAAGTAAGCATCAGAGGTCCCAAACACATCAAGTCAACATCAGAGGTCCCAAACGCAGCAAGTCAGCATCAGAGGTCCCAAACACAGCAAGTCAGCATCAGAGGTCCCAAACACAGCAAGTCAGCATCAGAGGTCCCAAACACAGCAAGTCAGCATCAGAGGTCCCAAACACAGCAAGTCAGCATCAGAGGTCCCAAACACAGCAAGTCAACATCAGAGGTCCCAAACACAGCAAGTCAGCATCAGAGGTCCCAAACACAGCAAGTCAGCATCAGAGGTCCCAAACACAGCAAGTCAGCATCAGAGGTCCCAAACACAGCAAGTCAGCATCAGAGGTCCCAAACACAGCAAGTCAGCATCAGAGGTCCCAACCACAGCAAGTCAGCATCAGAGGTCCCAAACACAGCAAGTCAGCATCAGAGGTCCCAAACACAGCAAGTCAGCATCAGGCGTCCCAAACACAGCAAGTCAGCATCAGAGGTCCCAAACACAGCAAGTCAGCATCAGAGGTCCCAACCACAGCAAGTCAGCATCAGAGGTCCCAACCACAGCAAGTCAGCATCAGAGGTCCCAACCACAGCAAGTCAGCATCAGAGGTCCCAAACACAGCAAGTCAGCATCAGAGGTCCCAACCACAGCAAGTCAGCATCAGAGGTCCCAAACACAGCAAGTAAGCATCAGAGGTCCCAAACACATCAAGTCAACATCAGAGGTCCCAAACACAGCAAGTCAGCATCAAAGGTCCCAAACACAGCAAGTCAGCATCAGAGGTCCCAAACACAGCAAGCCAGCATCAGAGGTCCCGACCACAGCAAGTCAGCATCAGAGGTCCCAAACACAGCAAATAAGCATCAGAGGTCCCAAACACATCAAGTCAACATCAGAGGTCCCAAACACAGCAAGTCAGCATCAGAGGTCCCAAGCACAGCAAGTCAGCATCAGAGGTCCCAAACACAGCAAGTCAGCATCAGAGGTCCCAAACACAGCAAGTCAGCATCAGAGGTCCCAAGCACAGCAAGTCAACATCAGACGTCCCAAACACAGCAAGTCAGCATCAGAGGTCACAAACACAGCAGCAAAAACCCTCAAACAGACAGACAAATCATTCTTCCCCAACATCTACTGCCTGATGCATCTCTTCTGCACGATGCCCGTAACATCATGGAAGTGTGAGCGGTCTATTAGCGGCCTGCGACGCCTTAAGACTCACATGAATCCAACAATGCGTGAAGATCGGATGAATGGACTTCTACTAACGGACATTCACTATGGCGTGAACTTAGACATGAATGTTATAATTGATGACTTTACATGGCGAAATCCACGGAGAATGGAGTTTCTGGACATCCTTTAGTCGAGCTAGTCGACTACAAGAGCTAACGATGTACAAATAGGAAACCGTCACTGCGCTCAGTCGGCTGGCAAGCACAAGCTTACTTACATACATCACTATTGAGGACAATATCATCTGTCTTTTAGCTAAATATTGTCAATTGAAAAATAAAAGACAAATACATTGGTGGTAGATTTTGTGATCTGTGAAGATCTTAACCTCAAGTGAACCCCCCTAAAAAATGCTTTGGATCTGCCCCCGAGAAGGGACAATGGACGGTGCAAAGTGCAGGAGAATACTTGATGAAGACCTGCTTGAGTCAACCATGAATCTGAAACCGGGTAGGAGATCGACACTTCAGCAGGACAATGATCAGAAGCACAAAGATAAAGCCAAACTGGAGTGGTTGAATCAGAAGAAAATGAGTGGCCCAATCAAAGTCCTGACTTGCACCCAATGGAACATTTATAGCGAGACGAAGATTGGCTGTGTGTTTTTCCTCTCATATGAACTGTTATGTCCACACCTCAGGTGAAGTGCACCTGTATATATACGTCCGTTGAAGTTATTCATTCATATGCAGCACCAGGCTGCAGAGTCGCATCATTGGTTGAGGGCGTGTCTGTGCTGCTGATGCAGTGCCCTCTGCTGGTTAGGGTAGGATATTTGACATGGTGCCGGCGATAGCTTGCCTCCTCTTCGTACGTCTAGGTCTGGTGTTCTAGGCCATCCTGTCAGCCCATGGTGAAGTAAGATTCTAAGAACCACGAATACCACCTGTAAACCGCTGCGAATGGTGGGCGTGTCGTGGGTTCAAGCAGCCCTGGGAGAACCAATGGCGCACGATCAAAGGGGCGGAGTTATCTGAGCTCCCAGGTGGCATGTCCGGTGCAAGAGTTCGTTGGTTGAGGATGGGCGAGTGAATTGCGAACCGTTTCAACACGAGTTCCAAAGATGTCAGGACCATAAGATGTTTTGAACTTTGTAAAAATAACCTCACAGATAATGTCTCAAACACATTTATTACTCTCCGCATCTTCTTCTCCCTCCCTGTTTCTGTGGCTGATGGTGAGCAAACCGTTCCTCAATGATGCAACAAACACTCGTTGGGTATCTACCTGTCAATACACCATGAAATTGCTCAAAACATTCACCTGACGGAACTTGTTGATAAATTTGGTAAACTGAACTCACAGAAAGTGAAATTAAAAATTATATAATCATCAACTTTGTTGTAGGAACACGTAGTCACGTGGTATGACATCACCGTCATCACGTGATCGATATTATATATTATAATGTGCATTTCCTCTTTAACATATCCTGTGAAAACTGTAGAACAATAAGAATATATATAATGAGAATCATAATGAGAATCACATTTTTCATGTGAAATAAATCTTTAATTACAAATACAGACGTTTTATTCAAACTAATGCATCATTTGCATTTTCGAAAGTTAATAGTGCCCCCCTGGAGGTGGGGGTGGGGGTGGGGGGGGGGGTTGGGTTAACCTCGGGCCAAATACTGCTGACATAGTGTTTCATTTGATCTCTTCAATGAATGAATAAAAAAGTTCTGAATTGTTTCCACATGATTCGTAATTCATCTAAATGTGGCATTATTGGTAGGGGGTGAATACTCTTGCAGGCCACATAGATTGATAGATCAATTGATAGAGATATATTGATATATTAGATCGATTGATAGATGATATATATAGATATATTGATATATTACATAGATTGATGGATAGATAGATATAGATATATTGATATATTAGATAGATTGATGGACAGATAGATATAGATATATTGATATATTAGATAGCTTGATGGATAGATTGATAGATATAGATATATTGATATATTAGATAAATTGATAGATCGATATAGATATATTGATATATTAGATAGATTTATGGATAGATAGATATAGATATATTGATATATTAGACAGATTGATAGATAGATTGATATAGATATATTGATATATTAGATAGATTGATGGATAGATAGATATAGATATTGTTGCGGATCTCAAGCTCGTCGACGTACTGAGGGGGGGTTAAGCCCTGCTCCCCCTCGAGCTTCGAGTCCACGAGGCCGCTACCCACTCTACACTCGTGGGGGCGGATTGCTGAGCAATTCCAGCCGCCAAACCCACAGCTAAAGCGTGGAAGGGTTAACAGTCACAACCCGAGTACCTTCGACACACGCAGCTGCAAGAACGGGGGCTGAACCTCGCACGAGTCACGCTGGTCTGGTACGCCCGAGTGGTTTCTGCGTCGCATAACTCGTGCCGTTAATCACTATGAACCCGATCGAGCGGCTTTAACTCGTACAATGCTCGGCCAATGGTGAAGGGACGAAGACGGCCAAGTTGGAAGCAAACCACAGGATTTATTCACAAATGTACAATGGTGATAGAAAAGGGACACAGAGGAGAACCTTAACAGCCTTACTTATGTTTCCCAGACAAGGGCCCTCAGACTCGTTCGGGGAAGGGGAGGAAGAGTGGGACGCGCAAAAAGCGCGGCCGCTTTGTGCAGTTCGCCTCGACGGCTTGTTGGGTGGGTCCCCCCGAGGATGTTCGCGGCAGGGACGTCGATCTCAGCCGTGCACGTAACGGGAATCCACGGGCGTGTCCCAAAGTCAGCGAGGCAAAGCGCACGTGCAGGGAGTCCAGGCAGAGGTCATCGGGGCAGAGAGCGCATTCAGAATCCCAGGGCAGAGAGAGACCAGAGAGCGAATGCAGAGCCAGAGATCGTCAGAGTCCAGGGCCAGAGAGAGAGTTCGGGGGTCCGGGCTGGGTTTTATATCCCCTGGAGCCCCACCAGAATGTTCCACGGACCTCCACTGGCCTTTCGGGGTCACGTGTCGTGACAGCCCCTCATTAGTCACTCCCCTTCGTTCTCATTGGCCGCTGTTATTGGCCACTCCCCTTAGCTCTCATTGGCCGCCGTTATTGGCCACTCCCTTTAGCTCCCATTGGCTGTTTGCTGCTTCTTGTTGCGGATGTGGAATTGTTGCGGATCTCGAAGTACGGCACTCCCGTTAGCAAGGGGGGGTTAATCCCCTTGTCTTGTTAAGCTGGCCGTCTCCGGTCCTGGAACTATCCCGCTCCTTTGCGGGATGAGATTGGCCAGGGTGATTGGTCAAAGGTTTCCCAAATACCTTCACGAATCTCTCCGCAAAGCAGGGAGATGAGTCCCTGCTCGAACCGCGGATGTGATGGTAATTGTCGAGCGGTTTAGCAATCCACGATCTGAGCTGTTAACAAAAGGACTAACCTGATTCTGAGCAGTTCCTATATCGTGCCACCGATATTCAATGGGGAAAAGACAAAGACGATCGGACGAGAGGAAACCAAAGAATAAGAAGGGTGAAGGAATAACAAATATGGTTTATTCACTATCTAAAAGAGGAAACGAAAGAAGGGAATATACAGAAGAGAGGAAATAAAAGGACATAGGGCAACCTTATACACTCTTATATAACACGCCCAGGACAAACAGACAGACTTACACGAATGGGGTGGTGGTGGTGGGAAGGAAGAGAAGGGTCCCAGCAGATGGTTCCAGGCTCCGGGTCCGCCGCGAAGAATGGCAGGCAGCCGGTGTCGTTGGCGCGCGACCGGACCTTACAAATGCGAGGGGCTGGAATGCGCATACGTATAGCGTGCCGAAGGCTCTCAAAACCACCGGCGGTTCGTGTCAAAACCGATCGTCCCAAGCGATCCTCCGCACAATGTTCTTATATTCGTCGCCTCTGCGCTGTTCTCTCACGTTGGCCGATCTTTTGCCGATCTTCTCTCCTCGCATCTGCTGATCTCCCCCGCATCTGCTCTCTGCGGTCCTGGGTCGACTCTAACCCCTCTTCTATCTCTCTCACCGGCATCCGATCGCCTTGACTATCCATGGCACGATATAATTTGGTTTTTAAATAATAAATTTCGGCCACTCGTAATTTCGACCAAATTTTTCAGATGGATTAAAAATTTGGTTCGGGTGTGTACCCTGGTTAGAATAGGTACACCATATCCCTGCGTGTCATAAGAGGCGACTAAGAGGGTTGGCGTCAGGAAGGGCATCCGGCCATATAAACATTGCCTCAAAAAGAGAACCATGACAATTACAACTACATATGGGCAGGGTACAGCCCGAAGTGGAGATCGGTTTCTGAGGTTTGGGACATGGAATGTAGGGACAATGACAGGGAGATCAGGAGAAGTGGTGGAAGTATTGATCAGAAGAAGAGTGGACATATGTTGTGTGCAAGAGACGAGATGGAAGGGAAGTGGTGTGAGAATGGTGAAGGGTAGGCAGGGACAGAAATACAAGTTTGTGTGGCAAGGGTGCCCGGAGGGCGTGAATGGTGTTGGTGTCCTGTTTTCTGAGGAGTTTGTAGACAGTGTGGTGAGTGTGACGAGAGTGAGTGATAGGTTGATGATGGTGAAAATGATGATTGGAAAGCTCTTGGTGAACGTCATCTCGGGATATGCTCCGCAGGTTGGTCGGAGCGATGAAGAGAAGGACAAGGTCTGGTGTGCGATAGAGAAGCTGATGGAAAACGTGAAAGATGAGGAAGTTGTTGTGGTAGGAGGAGACCTAAATGGACATGTGGGAAGGAGTATGGACGGTTTTGAGGGAGTTCATGGGGGCAGTGCCGGATTAACCATTAGGCAGACAAGGCATGTGCCTTAGGGCCAGCCAAAAATTCGGGCCACAAAAATGGACAAGCAGTTTTCGTCAATTTTTATTATTTTAAACAAATTATTTCTAATTTCTGTCCCTGCCAGGGTAATATATGTATCTCAATTTTCGCAAATATTTTCAAGGTGCGCTACATCACTGTATAGTGTTTAATGTGGTTTGTATTTTATAATAAAAGGTTTTAAAACTTATACATCTGATGTTCTATTTGCAGATTCAATCCATCGTTATGTCAGGACGCAAAGGTGGCTGGGAGCGAGCTCAGGAGTTGAAGAAAAAGAAGCATAAGGATGATCAACTACTCAAGACGACTCATAAATTGACATCGTTTTTCCATGTGGTGGAGAAAGATGCTGGTGTTGGTGGTGATGATGATATAGATTCAACTAAGGACTCCCCTTCAACATCCCCCGCAGTTGATCCTGTCAAAGACAGGCCGGCCGACGATAGTGACACAGACACTAGGGGCGAAGGTGCTTCAGTATCGACTCCACTGATTCCCAACGATGTCGGGTTGTTTGGTAACATCACAGACAAACTGCGCCATGTGTGCATCAGCTTGGGCACTGACCATTTTCGGAACTTGCATGACAGTTATCCAGAAATGAAGCGCGAATACTCTGGGGTGAATCGCTTTCTTAATGCCAGTGCCTTCAAACTGGTTTTGCCAAATGGGGAGGGCGCTGATCGTGATTGGCTTGTTTATTCTCCTGCCAAAACTTGCGTTTTCTGTTTTCCATGCACTCTGTTGTCCTCTGACAGAGGTGCACAGCTTTCTGGCTTGGGATTTACTGATTGGAAGAATACGGCTCAGTACTTGAAGGCCCATGAAATCAGCCCAAAGCACATAGAATCAGTTCTAACATTTTGTCAGCGGAGTGCTGATGCCGGTCGAGTTGATAAGCAATTGCATCAAAAAATGCTGGAGCAGCGCAGCTATTGGAAAAATGTGTTGACACGTTGTGTTGCCACAATTACTTTTCTTTGCGAGAGGGGTCAGTCGTTTCGAGGTAGTAACGAAATTGTTGGCTCCAGCAGCAATGGTAATTACTTGGGCATTTTGGAGTTGATTAGCCAGTTTGATCCGTTTTTGTCCCAGCACATCCATTACCATGCCGATCGGGGTCGCAGTCACACGTCTTATTTGTCAAAAACAATCTGCGAAGAATTAATTGCTGTGATGGGCAAGCAAGTACTTGGTCGCATCAAGGATGAGATTTCGAAGTCGCGGTATTTCTCCGTTTCAGTGGACTCCACACCAGACATTGCCCATACGGACCAGCTCACTATCATCCTCCGCTACGTCAACATGACAGATCACAAGCCTGTCGAGCGTTTCCTCACATTCATTAGTATCTCTAGTCATACAGGTCAGAATCTTGCTGATACTCTTCTCCAATACTTGAAGGACCATGACATCGACTTTGACAATTGCCGCGATCAGACGTATGACAATGCCAGTAATATGTCGGGCAAGTACAATGGTATGCAGCAAATTTTGAAGAACAAGAACAGTTTGGTTGATTACATTCCCTGTGCAGCTCACTCTTTGAACCTAGTTGCAGTCCGCGGTGGATTGTTGCATTGACGCGGTTTCATTTTTTGGGTTTTTGCAGGGCCTGTATGCGTTCTTTGTGGCATCCACGCACCGTTGGGGTGTCCTGCAGACCCATGTGGAACAGCAACCTGGGTGCCTTGTTCCGAAACACCCATCGGATACCCGGTGGTCTGCCCGAGCTGATGCCACTGAAGCTCTGTTCCGCAGTTACCGCCAGTTCCAGAGTGCTCTCGAAGAGATCTCTGCAGATGAAAATCAGAACAGGGAGACACGAAATGAGGCGGATTCTTTGGCAGAAAAGATGGGCACCATAGAAGTTGCCCTGATGTGTGAACTTTGGAATGATATTTTGCATCGGTTCAACTGCTGCAGCAAGTTGTTGCAAAGTGCCACCATAGAATTAACACCGGCTATTGGTCTGCTGAAGAGTTTGAATGAGTTTGTACATGCGCGCAGAGAAAATTTTGATTTCTATGAGCAACAAGCATGTGATCGCTGCGGCAACAGCACTTACAAATCCGAAAGTCGGCGAATTCCCAAGCGTAATAAGCGTGTCAATGATGGAAATGCTACTGATGAAACAGAAGGGATAACGAGCCAACAAAAATTCAAAGTTAATACATTTTATGTCATCATTGACCAACTGCGAAGTGCATTGCAGAAACGCATACAGGCGTATTCTGTAGTGCTGCAGCGGTTTGGCGTTCTGACAGAGTTTGACTCTATGACCGACGAGGATATCAACACTGCTATTACAGGGCTTGTCAGTGTGTATCACAAGGATCTGAATACTGATTTTGCGTCAGAGTTCAGTCAGTTCATTTGCTGGTATAAAGACCAACTGCCCTCAAGTTCCCCCTCAACAGGGTGTGCACAGGCACAGCATATGTTTGTGCTGCTGCACACCACTGGAGTTCATGCAGCCTTTCCAAACACTGCAGTGGCTCTCCGAATATACTTAGCACTGATGGCCACCAATTGCTCAGGAGAACGCTCATTTTCGCAGCTAAAGAGAATCAAAGATGTGAAGCGTTCTACCATGCATCAACAGCGTCTTGGTGCGTTGGCCCTTTTGTGCATTGAAAGTGATTTGCTCCGAGAAGACTTCAGTTCCGTAATTGAAGAGTTTGCAGTTGTAAACACGCGCAAGGTTACAATATAAGGTCTAGTAAACTGTAAAGCAAAGTGCCAAATCTGTGCGTGTTTTGTCATGCATATATTCATACACTGCAAATTGTATAGACTAAACTAGTTTGAAAGTAGTTTCTTTTCACATTAAATATTTGTCTTTTTTTGTATTAAATATTTTGTTCATGAATCAGGTCATCTTTTGTCTGGGGTCCATTTCCATGAGCCCGAGATCTAATTTAAATTGTTCAGGCCATTCTCTAAAATTTCAAAGTGTGCCTTAGGGCCAGCCGAGGCTTAATCCGGCACTGCATGGGGGTTACGGATATGGTGTGAGAAATGGAGAAGATGAAAGGATTTTGGAGTTTGCTGATGGAGCTGATTTGTTGATTTGTAATACTCAGTTCCAGAAAGGGGATAATAAGCTTGTTACGTGCACGTCGGGTGGGTCGACGACAGCTGTTGACTGCCTGGTGGTGCATGGGCGAGGTGGGGGGCGCCTCCGGGACACGGGGGTGGTCCCGGGGGGGGGGGGAGGCTGTTTCACGGCGCCGCTTGGTTGTCTGCGACATGGGGGTGGGGGTGCGGGGAGAGCTCGGCGGGTGGAGTGCCGGCCGAGGGTGAGGGTGTGGAGGTTTGGGGGGGGGGGTGACAGTGAGGGAGGCATTAAGGGGGAGGCTGGGTTGGGTAGAGGATGGTGTGGTTGGGCTTGGGCGTGGTTGGCTGTCGGTGGGGGATGGTCTTTTGAGGGCCGTTGGTGGGGTGTGTGGATGGACGGGGGGACCGCGGAGGCGCTCGGGGGCATGGTGGTGGGATGATGGGGTTGGGGGGAGGGTTGGCGGGGGGAGGGGGGGTTTCGAGGGGTGCGAGGGGTGTGGGAGTGGAGGCGGCGGAGCGTGGGGGTTGTAGGGCGGCAGGGAGGGCTACGGGGAGGGGGTGGCGGGGGCGCGGGAGGCGTGTGGGGGGTGTTCGGGGGGCGCTTGGTTTCGGGGGAGGGTCGGAGGGCGGTGTTCAGGATTGCGGGGCGGGTGGCGGGGGGGGGGTGTGGTGTGATGGGGGTGAGTTGCTTGGGGGGTGGGGTGGGGTGGATCGTTGTGGGCCCGGATGGGGTTGAAGGGGGATGGAGGAGATGTGTGGAGATGCTGTTGGGTGCAGGGGGTGGGTGGGATGGCAGCATGGGGAGTGGCCCAGTTTTGGGACCGGCAGGGAGGATGGCTGGGAGGGGGGTTGGGGAGGCGATGGAAGCGGTGGGGAGTGGAGGGGCGGGGGGCCGACGGGAGTTGTGGGGGGGGGGGGTGTTGGGGGCGGCGGGGGGTTGGGGTGTGGGGAGGGTGGCAGGGATCTGTAATTCATTCCCTCGTCTCGTATCCCAAATCTGTGTGTGGGGACGTCCCAATTTAGGATCATTATTTATTCATCGTTGCGTTTCATTGTATCGGGTTCGTTTAATAAATCATCATTTCTGTACATTTTACCCCTGATTCCCGTTTTGAGTTAATTCCCCTGCACGATCGGAGCTGCCGTCGGTTCGCTCTAGGTAGGCGCTTGCCGCCTCTTCTCCTTCATTCTTTCTCCCGCGTTTTATAGCCGAATCCGAGTTGGTCGTCGCCTCAATTAAATCCGTTCGGTCTGCCGTGGTCCCTGGTGTTAACCTTGAGGGATTCGCATGACAATATTGTTGCAGTTTTGTGTTTTTACAATAAAAGGTTAATTTCCCCTCCTAGTTTAGTTACACTACAACACGTAGCCTCGTTTAACCTCAGTTATCTCATAGTAAATGTAAGTGTAGACCTTTCCTATGTTAGTTTTGCGTTGAGTAGAGTAATGAGAGTTAGGTCTCCTTCCGATGCTTATGCTGCCTCGATGCTTTGAGTTTTGGTGCAAAATACCACGAGGCCGGCCTGAACAAGTCGATCAAGGCCAAAGGAAGGCGGGACAGGAAGAGTGGGAGTGACCGGTAAGCACGAGCCGCCAATCAAGGCTCGAGCGGAGTGGCTTACCACTGCGGCAAAAGGCGTGGTTTGGAACATTTGATGCAGGCCAGGGCGTGGCGATATAACCCTGTGCCCGGAGCCCCCACCTGAGTTGTGAGCCGGGGTCCTCTGTTGAATTAAGTTATGAGAGCCGGTTCGGAGCGCCAAGTTATTAGAAGGGAGGCAGGCGAGTTACAAGTTGCGTTCTCGGTTGAGCTTGAGTCAGATCCTCCGTTGAGTTACGAGAGTGAAAGCGCGCAGTTGTATTAATCGCGCTGTGAAAGACAGCCGTGCCGAACCACAGACGCACGCATATCCTCCTGCCTGCCCTTATCGAGATACGCGCCGTGAGGATTCTCCCGCCTGCCTGCCTGTCTTCGCCGGAGAACGTGCGGTGACCGCCAGAGGGCCACGCCGGGTGAGCTGTTCCTGGACGACCAAAGCCGGCGCGTTCAGCGCATGAACAATTCCTCCTTCATCCCCCTGTGAGTGTGAATGGGCCCATTGTCTGGGTGATAAGTAAGACTGTTTGAGACTGCCCTGTGTCTCTGCTTCTTCTAGCAATCATTGTAAATAATAATTAAACCTGTTATTTCTTTGATTCGATCGCTTTTGTCTCTCCATCATTGACTAAGCATGGTGTTACGTGGTCCTCCCTGGGACCACCTGGTCTCGGTGACCCCCGGACCCTGAGAGGAACCCCGCCAGAAAGATATATGATTTATACGCTTTCATAACGCAATCAATACTAAGTAAACCCCCCAGTGGACCAACGAAGGAAACAATCCAAATCAATAAGGAAACCACACCAAGGATCCGGATCAATCAACAATATATTCACCCCTGAGTAGAATCATCAACAACACAATACTTCAACCCTCCATATGCATTCCTACAATACTTCTAAGATGGCCATCTTATATATTCCCACCTTTCCCCCTACTTACGGCACCCTCAATGGTCAATGTCTCTCACAATGTCTCTGGGCCCCTCCCGACCCCGGTGAAGGACGATTCGCGCCGGCGAATCGCGATCTCAAGTCAATGGCCGAACAAGGTCGACTAGGATGGCGATGTTCGCGCCGACCCTGCGCCTTAGTAGCTCGATCTCCGCACGCGGGCGGTTGAACAGACACCTTCCTGCCGTGCTCCAAACGTGCACGTCCCGTGACGGGAACAGCTGCTGCAGCAGACCCCTTCTCGGCAAGCCACCGAGGTCGGAGCCCGTGATCGTGGCCTCTGGGCTGTGAACGGCTCGCCAAGCGTGCGAAGCCCCAGGCGCCACCCGTACTCGTTCTCGTAGACGTTGAGGCGAACTGTGCCGGACGCTTGGTTCCGTCCAGGAACCCACGGCAACCGGACACATAACAGGTAATTACCCCGCGCAGGTAACTCCTCTCGCCAGACGGGCTTTTCCAACTCAGCGTTCCACAGCAGGTAAAGGGCGACTTGACTCGCGTCGGAGCTGGTCGAAGATGATGGCCGCTTTTCTCTCCAGACTTTGTCTTCCTTTTTTCTTCCGGTTCACGATCCCGTTTCCGGTCGCGTTGTTACCAGGAGCGCTTCTAACCATTTAACCACAACAACCTTTAATAGAATAAACATTAATAAGAAATGACCTGAATAGTAATTCACAGATAGTAATCTATCTATAATTCCAGTAATCTCTGTACGTCTGTACGTTTGTACGTCTGTTTGTCTGTGACCGCTGTTTCTCGACAACCACGGGTCCGATATACTTTTAACTTGCCAGGTATATTGCTGGGGACCCGAGGATGTGCCTTTTCAAGGTTTCATATTAATCGGACAATTACTTACCGAGCTATGTCCAAAAAACGATTCAACCAATCAGAGAGCAGCGAACGATCGCGTGTGCCGAACGTGGAGGACACACTCTGCCTCGGATGGCACATTTGAGAGCGTATTCATTTATTTCACGTTTGCAAACTATGTTGGCGTTAAACTATGTTTTAAAACTAATAAAACCGAATTTGCGATTCATTCGCTTTCCTGCGCGTTTGTGCACGCGATGGCGATTTCTTTACCAAACTCCGGAAGCCGTTCGCTTTGGACCAAACCATTGCATGTAAATAGAGGGGGGGGATTGTCACCGTACTCGCAAGCCGTTCGCTTTGGACCAAACCATTTCATGTAAATAGAGGGGGGGGGATATAATTTTAGATATAGATATAGTACGGGCAATGCCCTAGTTCACATAAATCCGGAATTCGTAACACTCCCCCCCTTCAAGAAAGAAAGTTTGAACACCGCAAAAACTTTCTTTGCAGGCCAACTTTGATAAACAAACAAGATAACTCACACCCCAAATCATCAGTTCCCCCGGGCAACAATTCACATCTCAAAAATAAAGCAACAAAATTTCACAAAACCCCCAGAGATTTCCAAAGGTAATTCACTCTGGACAAAGCACCAGCAACGACATTGTCCCTGCCCTTTACATGTCCAATTTCCTGTTGGACTCCTGCCAAGCCAAACTCCATCTCATGACCCTCTGACTTTGACTGTCAGTTTCTTGTGAATGAAGGTTAAGGGGTGGATCAAAGAGCCAAAGTTAAGCAACTCGATAGCACGTTTTCCGGGAGGCCAAGCCGAGTATTCACTACATGGATGCCCTTAGGAACGTAGAGTTCACGGTTAGTCCGTGTAGGAATCTGGGCTCGGCGGCTCCGCCGTATTCAGTGCTTCAACTTCTCCGGACTCCTAATAATTACGGTGGGACCACTTGTCACAGTAGTCACCTGACTGGCGGTCTCCTTCTCGGCCAGTGCTTTGATAATCATTCTTTCGGGAGATGCCGCAACTCTGGGAGCCTCCATAGTACTATCGGCTGCGGCCACCACCAAAACTACCGCCCAGTTGTCCTCTCCTGTAGACCTCTCGACGCCTACGAAATGCCTTCCCTACTGTTATGGTCCGACCCTCCAAATCCTTTCCATTCCAATTCTTCTCTGCCTCTCTGGCGTCTTTTGTGCTTGCAAACGTGACAAAGCTGAACCCTCTTGACTGTTGCGTTTCCCTGTCTTTTACCAACCGCACTTCCACCAGTGGCCCATATCTGTTGAAGACAGAGGTCAGAACTTCTTCCTCTGTTTTGAAGTTCAGTCCCCCTACAAATAACTTGGTACTTTTGTCGCCATCCCGAGCTGGGGTGGTGTTATTTTCCCTGCTGGGCTCTTTACCAACCCTCGGGTTACCATAAACTTGACCCCCGGCCAAATCATTCCCGATAACCACAGATACACCGTCTACAGGAAGCATGGCTTGTAAACCGACGGTGACCGGTCCTGACACCAAATTGGACTCCAAATGGATGACATGAAATGGAGCACAAACACAGCCACCGATCCCCTGTAAACGAACACTATCCCCCGTTGCCGTCTCCTCGGACCATGGCAAGATGCCTTCAAGCATTAAAGATTGATGTGCTCCTGTGTCCCTCAATATCCTAACCGGTCTCCGGTTAGTCGAGGCTCCATCCAGTGACACAAACCCCTCTGAAATAAATGGTTGGTAACCCTTTTGATGGCGATTTCTCACAATGGCCATTGCATTTGGAGTCGTACTAGTCGAACTCCGCTCCTGATTTTCCTTTTTCAGGGCATAACATTGGTACATCACATGTCCAGGTTTCTTGCAAAAAGCGCAAGTAGGCCCGGAGGAAAAACTCGTGGTCTGCCTCGGGCCCCCCGGAAAATAAGTTTGTCTTGGGCCCGTAGCCCCCTGATTTCGAGCAGTTGGGGTATCACAGTTGTCCCCATAATCACCTCGAGGCCGCCGCCATGTATTGTCGTTCTCCGCACCGGGTGTTCCATAACTCCCCTGCTGAAGTCTAGGCGAGGAGTTAGGTTGGTGGACCCCTGTCCTGTGTGTTAAGGCATAGTCATCTGCCATGGTGGCTGCGTCCCACAACTTTGGTACTTTATTTTCCTGCAGGTACACTTTGATGTCCTCGTGGACACACTGTTGAAATTCCTCCACCAGGATGAAGTCTCGCAATGATTCGAAGTCTTTCCCGACTCCCTTTGACTCACACCACCGATCAAACATGTTTTCCTTCACTCTGGCAAACTCCACATGGGTCTCACTCTCCCTCTTCCTGGCATTCCTGAATTTTTGCCGGTAAGCTTCAGGAACCAACTCATAGGCTTTGAGAATGTGCTTCTTCAATACCTCATAATCTGAACATTGGTCCATTGGTAGCACCGAATAAATATCTGGAGCTTTACCCACCAGCACACTTTGCACTAGTATGGTCCAGGACTCCTCCGGCCGGTTTAACTGTCGAGCCACTTTCTCAAAGTGTGGAAAAAATTTAGCGACTTCCTTTTCACTGAAGGGTGGAACCAGCCTCACATGTCTGCCCACATCCCAAGTGTTCTGGCTAGGTGTCAGCCCAGTCAGCAAGGGTGGTACCTCTCCCCGTTCTCTCATTAAATCCAGCTCCTTGAATTTAATTTCTTGCTGAAGCGCCATGTCACGTTCCTTTAACTCCCTTTCGGCTTTTCTCTCCTCTGCTTCGAGTTCCCTTGCAGCTCTCCTCTCCTCTGCTTTTCTCCCTTCTAACCTTTCCTGGAGTTCTCGTTCCACTCTCCTTTCCTCTGCTTGTTTCTCTTCTCTCCTTTCTTCAGCTTTCCTTTCCTCTTCTGATCTTTCCTTTTCTGCTTTCCTTTCTTCTTCTGCTCTTTCCTTTTCTGCTTTCCTTTCTTCTTCTTTGATCCATTCCTGGCTCCGTAATTGCAACTCCAGTTTCCAGAGCTCAACGTCTTCTGGTTCTTCGGGTAGCCACTCCCAGGCTAACTCGTCCCATGTTCCTAATCCCACCATAGACTGTATCACCGTGGTCTGCAACTCTGCCTTCCTCAAATTAGTTCAGACCTCCAAGTTAAAATGTTTGGCCAATTTCAAGAGGTCCGATTTTAGTAATGCTCGGAACTGTGCCTCACTAGGGGTTACCGCAAAGTTCAGTGCAACAAACGCCGTGGTGACTACTGGTAACACCTGTTAACCTTCACACAAGACTTTACCACAATTTCCCAAAATTTTTTACCAGACTAAATTCAGGGAATCTTATAATTTTCCTAATTAATAATTAATTAATAAATATTAATTAATAAAAATATTATTTTATTATTTTATACAATTTTATATCCCGGACGATTCAATTGGACGAGCCCCCAATTCTGTTACGTGGTCCTCCCTGGTACCACCTGGTCTCGGTGACCCCCAGACCCTGAGAGGAACCCCGCCAGAAAGATATATGATTTATACGCTTTTATTATTTTTAGTATATATATATATAACAAGGGGAGGGGAGATTGCGTAACGCAATCAATACTAAGTAAACCCTCCAGTGGACCAACGAAGGAAACAATCCAAATCAATAAGGAAACCACACCAAGGATCCGGATCAATCAACAATATATTCACCCCTGAGTAGAATCATCAACAACACAATACTTCAACCCTCCATATGCATTCCTACAATACTTCTAAGATGGCCATCTTATATATTCCCACCTTGCCCCTTACTTACGGCACCCTCAATGGTCAATGTCTCTCACAATGTCTCTGGGCCCCTCCCGACCCCGGTGAAGGTCGATTCGCGCCGGCGAATCGCGATCTCAAGTCAATGGCTGAACAAGGTCGACTAGGATGGCGATGTTCGCGCCGACCCTGCGCCTTAGTAGCTCGATCTCTGCACGCGGGCGGTTGAACAGACACCTTCCTGACGTGCTCCAAACGTGCACGTCCCGTGATGGGAACAGCTGCTGCAGCGGACCCCTTCTCGGCAAGCCACCGAGGTCGGAGCCCGTGATCGCGGCCTCTGGGCTGTGAACGGCTCGCCAAGCGCGCGAAGCCCCAGGCGCCACCCGTACTCGTTCTCGTAGACATTGAGGCGAACTGTGCCAGACGCTTGGTTCCATCCAGGAACCCACGGCAACCGGACACGTAACAGGTAATTACCCCGCGCAGGTAACTCCTCTCGCCAGACGGGCTTTTCCAACTCAGCGTTCCACAGCAGGTAAAGGGCGACTTGACTCGCGTCGGAGCTGGTCGAAGATGATGGCCGCTTTTCTCTCCAGACCTTGTCTTCCTTTTTTCTTCCGGTTCACGATCCCGTTTCCGGTCGCGTTGTTACCAGGAGCGCTTCTAACCATTTAACCACAACAACCTTTAATAGAATAAACATTAATAAGAAATGACCTGAATAGTAATTCACATAAATCCAGAATTCGTAACAATGGTACGAATTATATCGCTCTGATCGGGTTCCAATTCCAAGGTAACAGCACGGACCACGTGGTACGCAATCCGCTCCAGTGTACTCAAATTACGCGTGGTTTGTGCGAGACATGATCCCCGCTTCCGCGGCGGCGTGGGTACTTAGGTACATGCGAACATTGTCCCGAAACCCTGTCCCGCGTCTGACCGGAAGTGGCGACTCAGTCTCGCGGTTGCGAAGACCCCAGGAGAACAAGGGGCTTAATCTCCCCTTGGTAAGGGAACGAGGTCACGCAAAACCGTAACAATATATTAGATAGATTGACAGATAGATATAGATCGATAGATAGATAGATCTAGATAGATAGATAGATAGATAGATCTATAGATAGATAGATAGATATAGATATATTGAAATATTAGATAGATTGATAGATATAATGATAAAGATATATTGATATATTAGATCGATTGATAGATAGATTGATAGATAGATATTGATATATTAGATAGATTGATAGATATAGATATATTGATATATTAGATAGATTGATAGATGATAGATATAGATATATTGATATATTAGATAGATTGATGGATAGATAGATATAGATATATTGATATATTAGATAGATTGATGGATAGACAGATATAGATATATTGATATATTAGATAGATTGATGGATAGATAGATATAGATATATTGATATATTTAGATAGATTGATAGATCTATATACATAGACAGATAGATATACAGATAGATTGATATATAGATTGATAGATATATACATGGACTGATAAATAGATATATATACATAGATTGATAGATAGATAGATAAATATATATATATATATGTATATATTGGTACATAGATTGATAGATTGTATATTAGATAGATTGATATATTACATAGATTGATAGATCTATATACATAGACAGATAGATATATAGATAGATTGATAGATATATACATAGACTGATAAATAGATATATAGATAGATTGATAGATAGATAGATAAATACATACATATATATATATATATATATATATATCTATATATATATATATATATATATATATATATATATATATATATATATATATATATATATATATATATACATATATATATATATATATATACATATATATATATATATATATATATATATATATATATATATATATATATATATATATATACACATACATACATACATACATACATACATACATACATACATATATATATATATATATATATATATATATATATATATATATATATATCTATATATATATATATATATTGGTAGATAGATTGATAGATTGTATATTAGATAGATTGATATATTACATAGATTGATAGATCTATATACATAGACAGATAGATATATACATAGATTGATAGATATATACATAGACTGATAAATAGATATATACATAGATTGATAGATAGATAGATAAATATATTGCTGCGGTTTTGAGATTGTACATATGACTTCAATAAATGCTAAAGGTTTGCCCCTCATAGTTAGTTCCACGAGCAACATGTAGGCCCACTTGTAGTATTAGTTATGTCATAGTATGTGTGTTTGTGTATACATCGTATGTGTATTAAGTATGCCTGGTGTTGGCTTAGCGGTTAGGGTGCCGGTTTGGGATCCTAGGATCCTGGGTTCGAATCCCTGTCGATCGCTGAATTAACGTCAGGGGGGTTGACTCAGCCTGTCATCCTTCCGAGGTCGGCAAATTGAGTACCAGCTTGCTGGGATGAATGATCCCGGTGTGTACCCCGGTTTAGAATAGGTACACTGTATCCCTGCGCATCGTAAGAGGTAACTAAGGGTTGGCGTCAGGAAGGGCATCCGGCCATAAAAACATCGCCTCAAACAGGGAACTATGATTGTCATGGGGCCCGCAAGGCTAACCCCCGCTCTAGCGGGGAAAATGGCCTTAAAAACGATCATTCATTCATTCATATTGTTACATATTTATGTGAATGTATGTGAATTACCAGTCAGGTTGCTTATCCGTGTGTATTATATTAAGGGTTGTTGTGATTGGAGGGTCAGGAGCCCTTCTGAACAAGTGGCCGGAAACGGAAGTGGCCGGAAACGGAACAAGAAAAGACACGAGGAAAAAGGACGATTCTTATTCTTCCTCGCCCGCTCCGACGAAAGGTGGGATCGACCTTGCGCTGCGTGAACAAGCGGCGTTCCGAAACCCGTCTGGCGAGAGGAGTTACCTGGACGCGTAACTACCTTTTGACACGGCAAGTCACCGTGAGTGCGTGCACGGAACCAAGCGTCCGGCACAGTTTGCCCCGTCTACAAGGACGCGTACGGGTCGCACGTTGGGGCCTCGCGCGCGTTGCAAACCACGCTTGGTTTTGCCCCGTCTACAAGGACGCGTACGGGTCGCACTTTGGGGCCTCGCGCGCGTTGGAAGCCGCGCTGGGTTTTGCCCCGTTGCTTGGCAAGGAGGTGTGCGCTGCAGCAGCTGTCCCCGGTACGATACCTGCCCGGTGGAGGAACGTCCACCCGGGGTTCGTTCAACCGCCCGAGTGCGGAGACGCCGACCAGTAGCAGTATTTTGGTCCGGAGGGGCCCAGAGACATTGTGAGGAGCAGAGACCGAAAGGGGGTGTGAGTACTCACCGGGACACACATGTATAAGATGGCCATCTTAATCATAGGGAATTGATTGTGAATTGGGAATTGGTGATGATTATGTATTGTTGATTGCTCGGGGAAAATCTCCGTGGTTGTGTCCTTGAAATATTGTTGATGGTTGTGTCATTGAAATTGTTTGGTATCATTACCATTGAAATATATCCTTGAACGTCAGTTGTCTCTTGGGTGAAATTCATATGGCTTGCGTGGCGAAAGCGCATATATAATACAGCTTTCTGGCGAAGTTCCTCTCACGGTCCGGGGGTCACTGAGACCAGGTATTCACCGAGGGGACCACGTAACAGAATTGGGGGCCCGTCCGGGAATTACGATTTGCGGTTTCGCAATTGGGTCTACGTCCGGGATTTAAAATTGTATAAAATAATAAAATAATAATTTTTATTAATTAAAATTTACTAATTAATTATTAATTGGTAAAAAAAATTTTTTGAGAAATTGGGGTAAAATCTTGGGTGAAGGTTAACAGGTGTTAACGATAGGCACCATGGCGTTTGTGGCACAGAACTTTGGGGTAACACCGAGTGAGGCACAGTTCCGAGCGTTGCTAAAGTCGGACCTCTTGAAATTGGCCAAACATTTTAACTTGGAGGTCCGAACTAATTTGAGGAAGGCAGAGTTGCAGGCCACGGTGATACAATCTATGGTGGGATTAGGAACATGGGACGAGTTAGCCTGGGAGTGGCTACCCGAAGAACCAGAAGACGTTGAGCTCCGGAAACTGGAGTTGCAGTTACGGAGCCAGGAACGGATTAAAGAAGAAGAAAGGAAAGCAGAAAAGGAAAGAGCAGAAGAAGAAAGGAAAGCAGAAGAGAGGAGGGAAGAGAAACAAGCGGAGGAAAGGAGAGTGGAACGAGAACTCCAGGAAAGGTTAAAAGAAGAAGAAAGGAAAGCAGAAGCGAGGAGAGAAGAGAAACAAGCGGAGGAAAGGAGAGTGGAACGAGAACTCCAGGAAAGGTTAAAAGAAGAAGAAAGGAAAGCAGAAGCGAGGAGAGAAGAGAAAAACAAGCAGAGGAAAGGAGAGTGGAACGAGAACTCCAGGAAAGGTTAGAAGACAAAAAAGCAGAGGAAAGGAGAGTGGAACGAGAACTCCAGGAAAGGTTGGAAGAGAAAACAGCACAAGAAAGAACCGAGGAAAGGAGAGTGGAAAGAGAACTCCAGGAAAGAAGAGAAAAGGAACAAGCAGAGGAAAGGAGAGCTGCAAGGGACCTCGAAGCAGAGGAGAGAAAAGCGGAAAGGGAATTAAAGGAACGTGACATGGAGCTTCAGCAAGAAATCAAATTCAAGGAGCTGGAGTTAATGAGAGAACGGGGAGAGGCACCACCCTTGCTGACGGGGTCGACACCTAACCAGAAAACCTGGGATGTGGGCAGACATGTGAGGCTGGTTCCACCGTTCAGTGAAAAAGAAGTCGCGAAATTTTTTCCACACTTTGAGAAAGTGGCTCGACAATTAAACTGGCCGGAGGAGGCATGGACCATACTCGTGCAAAGTGTGCTGGTGGGGAAAGCTCAGGAAATTTATTCGGCGCTACCAATGGACCAATGTGCAGATTATGAGGTACTGAAGAAGCACATCCTCAAAGCCTATGAGTTGGTTCCGGAAGCTTACAGGCAAAAATTCAGGAATGCCAGGAAGAGGGAGAGTGAGACCCATGTGGAGTTTGCCAGAGTGAAAGAAAACATGTTTGATCGGTGGTGTGAGTCAAAAGGAGTCGGGAAAGACTTCGAAACATTGCGGGACTTGATCCTGGTGGAGGAATTCCAGCAGTGTGTCCACGAGGACATCAAAGTGTACCTGCAGGAAAAGAAAGTACCGAAGTTGTGGGACGCAGCCACCATGGCAGATGATTATGCCTTAACCCACCGAATAGGGGTCCACGAACCTAACTCCTCGCCTAGATCTCCGCAGGGGAGGTGGGGAACAGCAGGTGCGGAGAACGACCATACATGGCGGCGGCCTCGAGATGATTATGGGGACAACTATGATACCCCACCGGTTCGAAATCGGAGGGATGAGGGCCCAAGACAAACTTATAGTTCGGGGGGCCCGAGGCAGACCACGAGTTTTTCCTCCGGGCCTACTTGCGCTTTTTGCAAGAAACCTGGACACTTGATGTCCAGTTGTTACCGCATGAAAAGCGAAGACCCAGAGTGGAGTCCGACTACTACGACTCCAAACGCAATGGCCATTGTGAGAAATCGCCATCAAAAGGGTTACCAACCATTTATTTCAGAGGGGTTTGTGTCACGGGATGGAGCCTCGACTAACCGGAAACCGGTTAGGATATTGAGGGACACAGGGGCACATCAATCTTTAATGCTTGAAGGCATTTTGCCATGGTCCGAGGAGACGGCAACGGGGGATAGTGTTCGTTTACAGGGGATCGGGGGCGGTGTTAGTGCTCCCCTTCATGTCATCCATTTGGAGTCCGATTTGGTGTCAGGACCGGTCACCGTCGGTTTACAAGCCACGCTTCCTGTAGAGGGTGTATCTGTGGTTATCGGGAATGATTTGGCCGGGGGTCAAGTTTATGGTAACCTGAGGGTTGGTAAAGAGCCCAGCAGGGAAAATAACGCCACACCAGCTCGGGATGGCGACAAAAGTGCCAAGTTATTTGTAGGGGGACTGAACTTCAAAACAGAGGAAGAAGTTCTGACCTCTGTCTTCAACGGATATGGGCCGCTGGTGGAAGTGCGGTTGGTAAGAGACTGGGAAACGCAACAGTCAAGAGGGTTCGGCTTTGTCACGTTTGCCAGCACAAAAGACGCCAGAGAGGCAGAGAAGAATTGGAATGGCAAGGATTTGGAGGGTCGGACCATAACAGTAGGGAAGGCATTTCGTAGGCGTCGAGAGGTCTACAGGAGAGGACAACTGGGCGGTAGTTTTGGTGGTGGCCGCAATCAATATTATTATAGAGGCTCCCGGAGTTATGGCCGCTCCCGAAGGAAGGATTGGAAAAATGGTGGCCGAGAAGGAGACCGCTATTCATGGGACTACAGGGACCAGTGGTCCCACCCTAATTATTAGGGAAGTTCTGAGAAGTTGAAGCACTGAAGGCGGCGGAGCCGCCGAGCCAAGATTCCTACACGAATTAACCGTGAACGCCGTTCCTAAAGGCGTCCATGTAGTGAACTTTCCTGCACGGACTAACCGTGAACTCCACGTTCCTCAAGGCGCCCATGTAGAGAACTTTCCTGCACGGACTAACCGTGAACTCCGCGTTCCTAAAGGCATCCATGTAGTGAATACTCGGCTTGGCCTCCCGGAAAAAGTGCTATCGAGTTGCTTAACTTTGGATCTTTGATCAACCCCTTAACCTTCATTCCCAAGATACGGACGGTCAAAGTCAGAGGGTCATGAGATGGAGTTTGATTTGGCAGGGACAATGTCGTTGTTGGTACTTAGTCCAGAGGGAGTAATCTGGAGGGGTTGTGGTGAAATTTTGGTTGCTTTATTTTTAAGTGATAACTGTGCCCGGGGGGGAACTGATAATGTGGGGGGGGTTGAGTTATCTGGTTTGTTTCTCCAAATTGGCCGGCAAAGAAAGTTTTCGCTGGGTTCAAACTTTCTTTCTTGAAGGGGGGGAGTGTTACATATTTATGTGAATGTATGTGAATTACCAGTCAGGTTGCTTATCCGTGTGTATTATATTAAGGGTTGTTGTGATTGGAGGGTCAGGAGCCCTTCTGAACAAGTGGCCGGAAACGGAAGTGGCCGGAAACGGAACAAGAAAAGACACGAGGAAAAAGGACGATTCTTATTCTTCCTCGCCCGCTCCGACGAAAGGTGGGATCGACCTTGCGCTGCGTGAACAAGCGGCGTTCCGAAACCCGTCTGGCGAGAGGAGTTACCTGGACGCGTAACTACCTTTTGACACGGCAAGTCACCGTGAGTGCGTGCACGGAACCAAGCGTCCGGCACAGTTTGCCCCGTCTACAAGGACGCGTACGGGTCGCACGTTGGGGCCTCGCGCGCGTTGCAAACTGCGCTTGGTTTTGCCCCGTCTACAAGGACGCGTACGTGTCGCACTTTGGGGCCTCGCGCGCGTTGGAAGCCGCGCTGGGTTTTGCCCCGTTGCTTGGCAAGGAGGTGTGCGCTGCAGCAGCTGTCCCCGGTACGATACCTGCCCGGTGGAGGAACGTCCACCCGGGGTTCGTTCAACCGCCCGAGTGCGGAGACGCCGACCAGTAGCAGTATCTTGGTCCGGAGGGGCCCAGAGACATTGTGAGGAGCAGAGACCGAAAGGGGGTGTGAGTACTCACCGGGACACACATGTATAAGATGGCCATCTTAATCATAGGGAATTGATTGTGAATTGGAAATTGGTGATGATTATGTATTGTTGATTGCTCGGGGAAAATCTCCGTGGTTGTGTCCTTGAAATATTGTTGATGGTTGTGTCATTGAAATTGTTTGGTATCATTACCATTGAAATATATCCTTGAACGTCAGTTGTCTCTTGGGTGAAATTCATATGGCTTGCGTGGCGAAAGCGCATATATAATACAGCTTTCTGGCGAAGTTCCTCTCACGGTCCGGGGGTCACTGAGACCAGGTATTCACCGAGGGGACCACGTAACAGAATATAGTATGTGTAAGTATAGGCCATTTCCCCTATTACTCTCTGCGTTGTGTAAAGGCATGAGATTAGGTCCCGTTCATTTTGCGTCCACCCTCCAATTCCACCTCGATGGGCGGAATCCATCCCGCACCCCATTTGGCTGCCCGCTCAGTTTGTTACGCATTGGCTGCCCGCTCAGTTTGTTACGCATTGGCTGCCCGCTCAGTTTGTTAAGCATTGGCTGTCCACTAGTCGAGTGACACGAGGTAGGCCTAAAAAGGGTGGGACCGGCGTTGATGTCGGGGCGGAGTCGAGGCAGAGCGTCAGAGGCGATGACGGTGGGAGCCACCAGCCAATCAGGGCTCTAGCGGCATGGCATGAGAGGGCGTGGAGATGCGCGTCTGGCAAGTTTGAGAAGGTTCGCGGGGCATGCCTATATAAGTCGCTGCACAAAGCCCTAAAACAGGACTTGTTGGGAGAGGACTTTTACGGCGAGCGCATATCGAGAGCACTTTGAGGATTTGAGGACTCGCTCGCTTTGAGGCTTTGAACTGTAACTCGCCATATTACGGACGCGCCAGAGGGGAAGAAGAAGAGGCGTTGGCGGTACGAGTACGCGGCCACAGCCAAACGCGCCGGTGGCGAATAGCGAATATTCCAGCCACGCGAGTAAACGCAGCCATAGCCGCCAGTGATTAACCGCCAACCGCACCAGAGCCCACCCCCCTACCGTTCGCCCCGTAATAACCCTGTGCGTCCAAACGGCGCGCTACGAGCTCCTGCCTTCTCCTGGATCCATCTGCACGGGGCGAGCTGGAGACCGGAGGGATCTGCACGAGAGCCATCCCTGGATGCGCAGACCATCATCCTGCAGCTGCAAGCCCCATGTGAGTGTGTGTGTGTGTGAGACGGGCCCGTTTGTCCTGGGTATTAAGTAAGACTGTATAAGGCTGCTCTGTGTCCCCTTTTTCTTGAACCATTGTATAGTGTGAATAAACCTGTTATTCCTTTGCTTCCCAATTCGATCGCCTTTGTGATTTCTCCATTGACTAAGCGTGGTACGAATAAGAACTGCTTGAATCGGGGTCTAGTAAGTGATAACGGCGCGGATCGCGTGTACGCAAAACCGCTCGGTGTATTAACACACGTGGTTCGTGCGGGGCTTATCTCCTCGCTTCAGGGCGGCGCGAGTACTTAGGTAATAGCGAATTTGGTCATAATACCCTATTTCGCGCTGTCCGGAAGGGACGTCATAGGTCCTGGGTCCCGCCAGGCCAGTCAAAGACAAGGGGACTAATCCCCCCTTGGTAAGGGGAGAAGGCCGGCAGCGGATCCGCAACAATATATATATATTGGTAGATAGATTGATAGATTGTATATTAGATAGATTGATATATTAGATAGATTGATAGATCTATATACATAGACAGATAGATATATAGATAGATTGATAAATAGATTGATAGATATATATATACATAGACTGATAAATAGATATATACATAGATTGATAGATACATAGACTGATAGATAGATTGATATATAGATTGATTGATAGATACGTAGACTGATGGATCGATTGATATATAGATAGATAGATAGATAGATATATTGACGGATGTATGGACCAACACAGGAGAACATTGACTAAGCGAGTAAGCGAGGACGAGGAGGGTGCATGAACAGACGTGGGCACGCGTCGCATGGTGTCCGATTCGAGGACATTTTTATCCGGCTCCGTTCGCAACAGCTGCACGGGCCGAGTGCCCGGAGAGACCCCGCCGCCTCGTCACCCAAATACCCCGCGCGCGACGGCAAAGAGCGCGACTATTCGCGCGCACACGTCCCCCGACTCGCACCCCGCCCTCCCCACTCCACGCTCTGTAGTACCGCCGACTAGAACGTGGCCGGGCGAACGAGCAAAGTTTGGGTGGGGGGAGAGATAGGGCGGGGTCGCTTCCCCATACGGAGCGCCCTCTCCTCCGAGGCCTCCTCCATCGCCAAGGGGAGGGAGGCGGGCGAGCAGGCCCTGCCAGAAGCGTGCCATATGGCAAGGGAGGCGGCGCACAGCTGGAGGGAACATTCCCCGGGTTCAGAGGGATGAGGGTGATGTCACAGCAGCTGCCAAGTCTGCCTCGCTACCTCCCGCGCCTGGCAGCACGAGGATCATCGGAGCGATCGGCGAGCGAGCGCGCGGGCACACACCCAGAACCATCGCGTGCAGGTACACGCAGGTAGGCTACGAAAGCGCGCGAATCCCCCAAGTCTCGGTCGCTCCCTGCCACCGGCCACGTCCGTCCAGGTCTCGTCCCTCGCGAATAGTCCAAACGCGGCGGGCGACGAGTCCCATTTGGATTTGCTGAAAGTCGCTCGGCTCGAGCTTTGACGCGCGATCTTCGCCGCAGCTGCCGCCATATGGCACCATTATCTGCCTCATCAGCTGTTGCTCTGTTTATTTTTGCCTCGTGTTCCAATGGCGCCCCTCGCTGGTCATCGGCGAGGCCGGGGGACGCGAACACGACCGGAGCGGCCCGCCCCGTATCTTCAGGAGCCGGGCCGTTCTCGTTGAGCGCTTCCCCGCTAGCCCGGGCCGACATCGCGCGTCGGTCCCCATAAAGCACCCGCGACCCCATCGCATCCCGCGCTTTCTCCCGCGCACCTCTCGGCGCCATCCACTCTTCTCCCGCCCCTCCCCTCGCGCACCCCACCCTCTCTGTGTCTCTCTCTAACCACGCACTCCCCGCCCTCCCCGTCCAGCGGCCGCTTGAGCCAGCTCCGATCCCGAGCGTGCGATGCGGAGGCAGCGATGGAGTTCCCAGAGCACAGCCGCCAGTTGCTCGAGTGCCTGAGCCGGCAGCGCACGCAGGGCTTCCTGTGCGACTGCACGGTGCTCGTGGGCCCGGCCGAGTTCCGGGCGCACCGTGCGGTGCTCGCGTCGTGCAGCGGCTACTTCCACCTATTCTGCCGCGACGCGCCTCTCCGCGCTCCCGACGAGCTGTCCGTGCGTCTGAACGCCGACGTGGTGACCGCGTCCGCTTTCGGCGCGCTCCTCGCCTTCATGTACGAGGGACGTCTCCGCATCGACGGACTTCCCGTGGAGGACGTGCTGGCGGCCGCCAGTTACCTGCACATGCACGACATCGTCAAGGTGTGCAAGCAACGGCTTCGGGACGCGGCGAGCGGGGACCAGGAACACCTGGGAGGGCGCATCAAGACCGAGGTGAGAACTCTTACCTGAATCCGAGTTACTTTTGATGTTTTGGGCGGTGAGTGAGGTGCTGTGCTGGTTTCATGTCGCTAATGTTACACGACGGTGCGTGGACCGATCACGTGGGTATGACCCGAGTACAGGGGGAAATGAAGAAAGAGAGCAAGAGGTGGTGGAGGGGGATGGGGGGCTCGGGGCTGGGAGGTTTCCTTATACCTGGATCAGCGTTCACTCCACCTTGGCATGATTTGGTCATGTCGTCTCGATACGGTGGTTGTGTGTCTGCTGTGCACTCATTCCATCAATTAGAGCCACGACACCTGAACAGCACACCTCGGCTTTCATTTTAAATAATTAAAAACAGCAGGTATGACAATGACATTGGTTCAAATAAATATCAACTTAAAATGGAATTAACTAGTTCAGGTTTAGGAAAAGCGTGAAATGGACGTGGAGTGGCATGTTGTTGCTTTTTGTATGGAAACAACAAACAAATCCAGGCAGCATTCCCAATAAACCTTAAAACTTTGATAAATTGATGAAACCATATAAATGGTCTCCTCAAACAGGTCTCATTATGATCTCGAGCCAAGGGTCAGTTTTACGTCTCATTATGATCTCGAGCCAAGGGTCAGTTTTACGTCCAATGAGCTCGAGCCAAAGGTCAGTTTTACGTCTCATGATCTCAAGACAAGGGTCAGTTTTACGTCCCATAATGAGCTCTAACCAAAGGTCAGTTTTACGTCTCATGATCTCAAGCCAAGGGTCAGTTTTACATCCCATAATGAGCTCTAGCCAAGGGTCAGTTTTACGTCTCATGATCTCAAGCCAAGGGTCAGTTTTACATCCCATAATGAGCTCGAGCCAAGGGTCAGTTTTACGTCCCATAATGAGCTATAGCCAAGGGTCAGTTTTACGTCTCATGATCTCAAGCCAACGGTCAGTTTTACGTCCCATAATGCGCTCCAGCCAAGGGTCAGTTTTACGTCTTATGATCTCAAGCCAAGGGTCAGTTTTACGTCCCATTATGATCTCGAGCCAAGGGTCAGTTTTACGTCCCATAATGAGCTCTAGCCAAGGGTAAGTTTTACGTCTCATGATCTCGACCCAAGGGTCAGTTTTACGTCCCATAATGAGCTTTAGCCAAGGGTCAGTTTAACGTCTCATGATTTCAAGCCAAGGGTCAGTTTTACGTCCCATAATGAGCTCTAGCCAAGGGTCAGTTTTACGTCTCATGATCTCAAGCCAAGGGTCTGTTTTACGTCCCATTATGATCTCGAGCCAAGGGTCAGTTTTACGTCCCATAATGAGCTCTAGCCAAGGGTCAGTTTTACGTCTCATGATCTCAAGCCAAGGGTCAGTTTTACGTCCCATAATGAGCTCAAGCCAAGAGTCAGTTTTACGTCCCATAATGAGCTCGAGCCAAGGGTAAGTTTTACGTCTCATGATCTCAAGCCAAGGGTCAGTTTTACGTCCCATAACCAGCTCAAGTCAAGGGTCAGTTTGATGTCCCATAATGAGCTCGAGCCAAAGGTCAGTTTTACGTCTCATCATCTCAAGCCAAGGGTCACTTTTACGTCCCATAATGAGCTCGAGCCAAGGGTCAGTTTTACGTCCCATTATGAGCTCAAGCCAAGGGTCAGTCTTACGTCCCATAATGAGCTCGAGCCAAGGGTCAGTTTTACGTCTCATTATGATCTCGAGCCAAGGGTCAGTTTTATGTTTCATCATGAACTCGAACCAAGGGTCAGTTTTACGTCTCATTGTGATCTCGAGCCAAAGGTCAGTTTTACGTCCCATTATGAGCTCGAGCCAAGGGTCAGTTTTACATCCCATAATGAGCTCGAGCCAAGGGTCAGTTTTACGTCCCATAATGAGCTCGAGCCAAGGGTCAGTTTTACGTCCCATTATGAGCTCGAGCCAAGGGTCAGTTTTACATCTTTTTGAGCTTGAGCCAAGGGTCAGTTTTACATCTCTTTTTGAGCTTGAGCCAAGGGTCAGTTTTATGTCCCATTATTAACTCGAGCCAAGGGTCAGTTTTACGTCCCCTTATGACCTCGAGCCAAGGGTCAGTTTTACGTCCCATAATGAGCTCGAGACAAGAGTCAGTTTTACATCCCATTATGAGCTCGAGCCAAGGGTCAGTTTTTCGTCCCATAATGAGCTCGAGCCAAGGGTCAGTTTTACGTCCCATTATGAGCTCGAGCCAAGGGTCAGTTTTACATATTTTTGAGCTTGAGCCAAGGGTCAGTTTAACATCTTTTTGAGCTTGAGCCAAGGGTCAGTTTAATGTCCCATTATTAACTCGAGCCAAGGGTCAGTTTTATGTCCCCTTATGAGCTCGAGCCCAGGGTCAGTTTTACGTCCCATAATGAACTCGAGCCATGGGTCAGTTTTATGTCCCATTATGAGCTCGAGCCATGGGTCAGTTTTACGTCCCATTATGGGCTCGAGCCAAGGTTCAGTTTTACGTCCCCTTATGAGCTCGAGCCAAGGGTCAGTTTTACGTCCCATTATGAGCTCAAGCCATGGGTCAGTTTTCCATCCCATTATGAGCTCGAGCCAAGGTTCAGTTTTACGTCCCTTTATGAGCTCGAGCCATGGGTCAGTTTTACATCCCATTATGAGCTCGAGCCAAGGTTCAGTTTTACGTCTCTTTTTGGGCTTGTGCCAAGGGTCAGTTTTACATGTTTTGGCCCATCGTGGTATATGCAAAGCTATGCAGCAATTGCAGTTCGCTTTTGATTAAACATTGCACTTTGGCATCTCGCTCTACATGTAAAAGAGCATACATATGGGCAAGAAGGGTTTATATAGGAAACTGACTCGTCCACAGGCTCGTCTAGCATCACTTTCATGTTGTTGATGACACATAGTGGGCTGTTGCAATACACGAGGTAGGCAAGAACACCCCGGCTTTGAAGTTGCTTTGGGATGCGAGCGGTTACTTGCTGTGCTTGGTTTGATCAATTTTATGGGTTTCGTTTTTTGACTATATTTCTCAGCATTGTCGAATGACACAACCCCATTTCTGTGGTCGGTTTAATCAAGAGGTTTGCGTCGCCTTTGGATTTGCATCATAATTCATGGAGAGAGGGGGACAGAAATGGAGACCCAAAGACCACAAAACAACTGCTAAGGGGAGTCTGCAAGATCAGCCTTTCATGCATCAGTCTGGGAGACAGAGATGTAAGAGACAAACGAGCCCGAATAACCAAACTTGAATAACCACACGTTTTCCAAACGGTCACATACATACAGGGAGGCACCAAAGGAGGCCAAATCTGCAAATGGCAGCCTTATAACTTTGTTTTTCACATGCTGCATATGTTTTCATTTTGTTGCTGCACGCAAGCGCGCGAGCACTGCGCATGGCGCCCACCACTGCCTGGCCCACACTTCTCGCCCTCCCCCACAGGCTGAATCCTCAGAGGATGCGGGCAAGTCGCATGGTGAACATGCGGGCTTGCAGACAACGGTGGACCGCCGTATCACGTCGCCACGTCCCTTGCAGCTCACCCTTGGCCGGCTGCCTGCCGAGAATGTGCTTGACCTGTCGTTCAGGAGGGGCTGGGAGGCACCAACCGTGAAATCTGTTTTGGTGGAGGAAGAAATGACTGAGATGGAAGAAGAGGAGAGGATTGAAAGCCGGCTGCCCATGACCATCGTGATGCCACAGAATTCTGGCCGAGCAAGCTGTGACCTTTCGGAGAAAGTTCCCTCAACATCGAGCGAAGCGGAACAGGAGGAAGAGGAGAGCTCAGATGAGGTGGAAACGAGTGGACCTACAGCAGTCGCTGCTTTTGGTCTTCTCCGTGAACCTCTAGACGATCCCTTGTTATCTTGCGGGCCCGGTGCATTATTGGGCCCCAGTGGAATGGTCTATGCCTGCCCACTATGCGGGCAGGCCGTCTCTTCACCGCAGGCCCTACAGCTCCATTTAAGCTTGCACTTTGGCGAACGAGGGACGCTGAGGGCCGAGCGGAGCAACGGGTGCGCACCAGGAACCGGCGGGGTGGCAATGGCAACGGTTTCTATGGAAGGATCTGGCGGTGAGGGTGATGTACCCACTTGCTCTACGTGCAGAAAGACGTTCTCGTGCGCATACACCCTGCGGCGGCACGAAAGGACACACTCGGGGGAAAAACCATACACTTGCGCACAATGTGGCAAGGCCTTCCAGTACTCGCACAACTTGACAAGGCATGCGGTGGTGCATACGCGAGAGAAACCTCACGCTTGCAAGTGGTGTGAACGACGTTTCACGCAGTCCGGGGACCTGTACCGACACATCCGCAAGTTTCACGCAGGCCTCGTCGGAGCAGCACCCGGTCAATAACAACCACCATCCTTTTGGCAAATGGAGTGTCACTCCTCCAAACTCCTTTTTTTTCTTTGTCACCACAACGACCGGCTTTCATCCCACCCACCCCTATCTCCCCCTACCCCCAGTCACCACCAACGTTCATTGGAGGATGCGACGCTGGATGGGAAAGCATTATGTCCTCCTCAATTGCATCCCTATTCCCTCCTCAAGCGACCTTCTGTCGAACTGTTCTTATTTAAATCGGGCAACCGTTATTTTGTCTCCGTTTGCACGTCACTCAGCATCAGTTTTCTTTCGTCGTCGTTTGAGACTTTTTCTGCACATACGAAGGAAGCATTTATATCCTTTGATCACGGCAGCCCTTGTTCGCAGAATGTAGGGGTGCTGTTTTATTTAGTTTAAAGCTCTATTGAAATGCAATGCTCGGTGTTGTAAGCGTCGCAAAACACGATCCGCCCTGCGAAATGATTATTTTGCATGTTTGGCTGTATTATAAAGTGTGCAAGACCAGGGGTCGATGAGAATTTTAACTTTTTTGTTTAAAAGGTGTGATTTGTCTGAAACTGGCTGCTATAATAATACTTCAATTGGTAGATTTTTTTTTTTTTTAAGAAAAAAAAATATAGAGAAGTTACTTGAACTGTTGTAGAGAATATTAAGCGGTTGAAGCAAAACCTTTTTTCACACGTAAAACACTATTTTATTACTCGTAGGGAGACAGATTTTTTTTTTTTTTAAAGAGGCTTTTTATGAATGCCGTTCTATTATAATATAAAGAGTTCAGTGGCTGAAACGCCGACAATGGGAATCGAGATGTGCTGCGCGTTGCGTGAAAAAAAAGTTTAACAAAAGGCACCGCGAAGGTCGGGTCGATTCTTGCAAAGTTAAGTTCACAAATTCCAAACAACAGCTTCGTTGCTGCTTCATTAAAGGCCTTTCTCTGGGGGCCTGGAGCGGCAGCTGGCGATGCCAGCTTTGCTCTCAAAATGCTAATGCTCGGCTCGCAGCTGTTGCCGAGCTATGGACAAGGTGGCTAGACGGAGCTGGATTGAAGAAAAGAAAAAGTTTTTTTCCTTAAATCCTCTTTGCCTTGGAGCATATGTCTTCTGGTATATTGCTTCTGCATGTGAAAGAAAACGTCCTCATGTGTATTGCCATCCTTTTCTTGTTTTTCCTGTTTTTTGCGCATTGGAATCGCTCCCCTTGTTAATTTCCCTCGGTGTTAACGCTGCAGAAACATGGAAAACACACAGAGCAAGCAACAATCAATCGTGATTTATACCACAACCTCCAGCAAAAAAAGAAGGAATGAGACATAAAACGAACTAACTGTGACAATCCTGGGACGATTGAGCTCAAACGGTTAATTTATTAATGCACATTAGCAATTGTTATTATGCTGTTACAGATTCTCCTGGTGTCGTATAAGTTATTCGTGTCTGTTTTTCTATGACCATGTATACAGCAATAATGCACAAGATCATGTGCGCACTCAGACCTTCTCACAGCTCACTTTTTAATGTCCAAGAACTTCTGCCCTATTAAACCCTGCAGGGAGACGAGCTCTTGTTATCGTTTTTGGGGATTTCCTTGTCCACAGTTGTTCTAGTTTTCAATAAATATACAACACAACAACAACAACAACATGCATTTTAAGGCCATTTTCCATGCCAGAGCGGGGGTTAGCCTAATACCTGGTTAGCCTATACCTACATAATACCTGGTTAGCCTATACCTACATATATAGATATATACATACATATATATATACATACATACATACATACATACACACGTACACACGTACACACACACACACACACACACACACACACACACACACACACACACACACACACACACACACACACACACACACACACAAGATTGTTCACCTGATGTCAATCGGGTTATTTAGACTTTTGTAAACCGTCAAGAGTATTAATGTTTCAAACTGTAGCAAGAATTTACCCCGGAAGTGCACCACAGCAATGATGGGCCAAATGGCCTCTTTTCCTTCTTTGAGGTTCTGCAGGATCATGCGAACGAATATTTACCCTCAATGCAGTCCCGTGGTGGCTGTGGACTATTTGTTCATCAATTGCCATTATGCATACGGAATGCAAATACTTAAATGCAATTGGCCTGATTCCGTACAAATAATTTGCCTTCAAATGTGACATGGAGGGCAGTGATGCGGAGGGCCTAGGCATAATCCAAGCTGCACCCCTCTCCCTGCCAAGGGGATGTTGATCCCTCAGAGCGGTGTTATTTCTTGTTTTAACATCAATTTGAATAAGAATTGCAATTTTTTTTGTTTTTTGTATTGTTGACCTACTGTGTATGAATGGCAATGATGTGGTCGAGCAAATTTCAGGGCAATTGGGCTATGGGTATGGAATTGTATAAAAAATCAAAGAAAACACTTCACACAGACACAACTCACTCTTATATGTATAGATATGTGTATATGTTGGAAGATATGCAGCTCAGGATTCATAATTGTAAAAGGTTGCACACTGAGCAGTAAAGAAACAAGACCGAAAGTCTAACAGCAGCGTAGTCGGGCTTGTAAGATATTATAAACCACAAACACATATTATTAACTTTTTAAACAGTCGCTAATGCTGTTTATACATTAAACAAATAAATTTGGAGGAATCCTGACATCAGCGAGGCAAGTTTTACTTCCAGAACTGAGGGAAGATCTGCTGTAATTTATATACCCCACAAGGGTTGGGTTAATAACATGCTGTAGCGGCTACCGCTGGGTTTTCACAATCGCCTTGCACCTATCAAGGACGCGGAGCGATCACCATGCCGGGCTCGTCCAGGACGCCCGGGCAGGCCCGCGCTCAACTTGCCAGGCCTCGGTCGGGACGCCCGGGCATGCCCGGGCATGCCCGGGCAGGCTCGCCCTCAACTTGCCAGGCCGCAGCCAGGACGCTGGGCCACGCCCCCTCTCGCCTTTCCTGGGCAAACGCTCCGGGATAATATGTATATATATTGCTGCCCGATAAACGGGCTTTTGAGAGTGCTTGAGTGTTTGGTTTGATTAAAGCAACTCGGATGAATTCCAGCTTTTTGTCACGTCCATTCTTCCGATCGACGTGGGAGCCCCAGCTCCTTCATTGGTGACCTACCGACATGGACACGGCAGTCGCCCTTAAACTGCCTACCTTCTGGGAGGCTCACGCGGCGGTTTGGTTCGCACAGGCGGATTCCCTGTTTGCCCTGCGAGGCATCACGGCCGACGACACCCGCTTCCACCATGTGGTAGCAGCGCTCGGTTCGGCCACCGCGGCCCGCGCCCTGAGCCTCCTCGAGAGCCCGCCAGCCGCTGACAAATACGGCGCGATTAAGAAGCTTCTCCTCGATGCTTTCGCCCTCCCATCGGCGGAACGCGCACGGCGCCTGCTCGACCTGCCCGAGCTCGGCGACACGCGCCCTTCCGAGCGAATGGACTACATGCTTTCACTGCTCGGCGAGCACTCTCCGGCATTCCTGTTCCGGGAGCTGTTCCTCCGTCAGCTGCCGAACCCGGTACGCCTCGCCCTGGCAAGCACGACGATCACAGATCCCCGGGCCCTTGCCAGAGAAGCCGACAAGATCTCCGCCGCAGGTCAGCGCATCGCAGCGGCGACATGGGACCCACCGCCGTCCGACGCAACACCCATGGCGCCCGAGCACCCGGCACGGTCGACGACCGAACTGCCGACGCAATTGGTGGCCGCTACACCGAGCCGACCACCTCCAGCACGACGACCGGGGCCTCCACCTGACCAAGCGTGGTGTTACTATCATGCCAGGTTCGGACAGAAGGCCCGGACATGCCGACCCCCGTGCACCTTCGGCAGGCCGGGAAACGGCCGGGCCGGCGTTCATTACCAGCCATGAGCGCCGGCCACACGGGCAACTTACTGTTCATCACAGATAAAGCGTCCGGACGGCGCTTCCTGTGCGACACCGGCGCCCAACTGAGCGTCATACCCGCCTCTGACCAGGACAGGCAGTCCGCGGTTTGCGGCCCCTCCTTGGTTGAGGCCAACGGATCGACCATCCGCACCTTCGGCCCGCGCAATGTCACCCTCTGCTTCGGCGGCCAACGCTTTGCTTGGACGTTTGTAACCGCAAACGTGCCCATGGCTCTGCTAGGCGCCGACTTCCTCTGCGCACACGGACTGCTGGTGGACGTCCAACGGCGTCGTTTAATCAACGCCGAAACCTTCAGCTCCCTGGTATGCACATTGAGCAGCTCCGCGCCGACCGAGCTGGCATGCGCCGTCCCGGCGGCGAACGAGTTTGCTCGCCTGCTCACGGAGTTCCCGGCCCTCATGCGGCCGACGTTTTCGGCCGTCGCAGTACGGCATGGGATCGAGCACCACATACCAACCACGGGCCCGCCGGTCTACAACAGGGCCCGCCGCCTCGACCCAGCCAAGCTCGCCGTGGCGAAGGCCGAATTCGACGCGTTGGAGCACCTCGGCATCGTGCGGCGCTCCGATAGCGCGTGGGCCTCGCCACTGCACATCGTGCCAAAGCCGGGGGGTGGATGGCGCCCGTGTGGCGACTACCGCCGTCTCAATGACGCTACCACCCCCGATAGGTACCCGATCCCGCATATCCAAGACTTCTCCGCCCGTCTGGCGGGACGGGTCATTTTTTCGAAAATTGATCTCGTACGGGGATATCACCAGGTACCTGTCAGGGCGGCCGACATCCCTAAAACGGCAGTCATCACGCCGTTCGGCTTATTCGAATTCTTGCGGATGCCGTTTGGTCTCAAGAACGCGGCTCAGGCGTTCCAGCGCTTGATGGACGGCGTGCTGCGTGACCTGCCGTTCCTTTTCGTTTACCTGGACGACATCCTCGTCGCCAGCACGTCCCGGGCCGAGCACCTCCTCCACCTCCGAACACTGTTCGGGCGCCTCAGCGAGCACGGCCTCATCGTCAACCCGGCCAAATGCCACTTCGGCACGACGGCCGTTGATTTTTTGGGCCACCACATCACCAAGAACGGGGCCGTGCCGCTGCCAACCAAGGTCGAGGCCATCACCACGTTCCCGCGTCCCCGCACCATAAAGGCCCTGCAGGAATTCCTGGGAATGGTGAATTTTTATCACCGCTTCGTGCCCCGTGCTGCTCAGCTCATGCGGCCCCTCTACGAAGCCCTCCGGGGCAAGCCGGCCAAGCACGACATCGCCTGGTCCGCAGCAATGGATGCGGCCTTCCAAAGCTCAAAGCGGGCCCTCGCCGACGCAACACTGCTCGCTCACCCGGTGCTCAACGCTCCCATCGCCCTCACCACGGATGCCTCCGACTACGCGGTGGGCGCCGTACATGAGCAATGGGTGAACGGGGTTTGGCAGCCACTCGCTTTTTTCAGCCGGCAGCTCCGGCCGAACAAGCTCAAATACAGCACGTTTGACCGGGAGCTCCTCGGTCTACACCTGGCCGTCCGCCATTTCCGCCACCTCCTGAAGGGCCGACCTTTCACGGCGTTCGTCGACCACAAACCGTTGGTTTACGCCATGGCCAAGGTCACGGAGCCGTGGTCGGCCCGCCAACAGCGCCACCTCTCCGCCGTGTCAGAGTTTACCACGGACATCCGGCACGTTGCCGGCAAAAACAACGCCGTGGCCGACTGTCTTTCCCGGGCCAGCGCGAACGCGGTCCACCTGGGCGTGGACTTTGCGCTTATGGCGGCAGACCAAACCACCAACACCACGGTGCAAGCCCTCCGGGCTGCGGACACGGGCCTCCGCCTGGCCGACATCCCCTTCGCGGACACTGTCCTGCTCTGCGACGTCTCCCAAGGCCAGCCTCGCCCCATCGTGCCCGTCACCTGGCAACGCCGCATCTTCGCCTCCCTCCACGGCCTTTCCCACCCGGGCCGGAAAGCTTCCCAGAAGCTGGTGTCGGCGCGATTCGTCTGGCACGGCCTTCGTCGGGACGTCCGCGATTGGACCAGCACCTGCACGGCCTGCCAACGGGCCAAGGTCCACCGACACACCCAGGCCCCGCTGGCACCTTTCACCGTGCCCGAACGACGTTTCGACCACGTCAACGTGGATCTGGTGGGCCCCCTCCCCCCGTCACGGGGGTTCACACACCTGCTCACCATGGTGGACAGGACCACCAGGTGGCCGGAGGCTGTTCCCCTCGTCTCCACCACCACCGCCGACATGGCGCAGGCTTTCATCGCCACCTGGGTCGCCCGCTTCGGCGCACCGGCGGACATCTCGTCAGACCGCGGACCACAGTTCACCTCCGAGCTGTGGGGCGCGGTCGCCCGCAACCTGGGGGTCAAGCTCCACCGTACTACGGCCTACCACCCCCAAGCAAACGGGTTGTGCGAGCGATTCCACCGCTCCATGAAGGCCGCGCTCATGGCCGGCCTTCAAGACGGCGGTTGGGCCGACCGGCTGCCGTGGGTCCTTTTGGGCCTCCGCACGGCCCCCAAGGAGGACCTCCAGGCATCCACCGCCGAGCTGGTCTATGGCCAGGCGCTACGCGTCCCGGGCGAATTCGTGCCCGACGCTACCAGTCCCTGGTCCGCAGCTCACCAGCGCTCGGACCTCCAGGAGGCCGCCCGACGGTTTGCCCCCGTGCCAACATCCCACCACGGTGACCCCCAGTCCTACGTCCCCCCAGTACTTCGCACAGCGGAGTATGTTTTTGTGCGTCACGACGCACATCGGGGGCCACTCCGGCCGCCGTACGACGGGCCCTTCCGGGTGCTGCGACGGGACGACAAGTCGTTCGTCATCGACATCGGCGGCAGGTCGGACCGGATTGCGGTGGACCGCCTCAAGCCGGCGCACGTGGACGTCGACCACCCACCACGGGTGGCCCTTCCGCCGCGGCGAGGCCGCCCCCCATCCACGGTGCCCCCCACTCGACCGCCCACCACCACACCGGACCCCCTCCCACGACCCGCCCAGGGGTCGCTTCGGCCGGGTCATCAGTACCCCCCTCAAATTGACCCTGCCGGTGCAAGTCGATTCTGGCGGGACATGTGTAGCGGCTACCGCTGGGTTTTCACAATCGCCTTGCACCTATCAACGACGCGGAGCGATCACCATGCCGGGCTCGTCCAGGACGCCCGGGCAGGCCCGCGCTCAACTTGCCAGGCCTCGGTCGGGACGCCCGGGCATGCCCGGGCAGGCTCGCCGTCAACTTGCCAGGCTGCAGCCAGGACGCTGGGCCACGCCCCCTCTCGCCTTTCCTGGGCAAACGCTCCGGGATAATATGTATATACAGTATATTGCTGCCCGATAAACGGGCTTTTGAGAGTGCCTGAGTGTTTGGTTTGATTAAAGCAACTCGGATGAATTCCAGCTTTTTGTCGCGTCCATTCTTCCGATCGACGTGGGAGCCCCAGCTCCTTCAATGCCATCAAAAACCAAAGTGAATTCCTTACTTCCGCGGTTGTTAGTACCGTACACCGCTTATCATCGATTCATGAACCATACACCGCTTCAATCCATTAACTTTGTATTCACGACATGGGATTAAAGTGGTATGGTCATATTTACTATATTATTATTATTACTATTACGGAAACGATACTACTGAAACGATACACTACTGTATTAAGAAACCTGGGCTTAATTTGTCCAAAGCAGCCTGAAGGTGAGGCATGAAGCCGAAGGCCTCTTGATTTTGTTGGAAGAGCGTATTGCAAAGAGCAAAGAGCAATACGAACAACACGTATTGTTGGAAGAGCCGTAACGCCAATGCTTTCGATATTTGATGGTAATTTCAACAATCGGTTTGTTTGTGTTTCACACTGTATTAAAAACATAAAGGTAGAGCATGGCGATTGTGATATATGACAGGTTCGACGATATGTTCAGCATGAACGAAATTGGAATCAAAATGCCAGAGTGTGGAGAGTCAGCCAAAGTACCGCCGCAATGACATCAGACGTAAGCACATCACCCTGTCAGGTGACCAGATCCTCAGCTCTGATTGGTATACGTTTGAGGGGACATACATACAGATGGCCAAACACTTTTAGACCGCTTTTCCCTATGGACTTTGCCCTTAAAAAACATCTTTATTAAAGCCTGACGTGACGGGAACAACCTGTATCTCTTCCTCAGAGGCGTTAAGAGTGGTGTCATGATGACATCACACTAAGTTCCGTTGGGGGCAGTTCTGCTTCATGGGTTGGTCCAAGTCCTCACCAATCACACAACTTCCTGAGTTTAACTTATTTTGCAGCTTTTGTTGGCATTGTAATTGATTAGGTACATATCGTAATCAATTATATACGTAATTATACATAATTACAATTACAACTAGAAAGAGCAATCAGAGATTCAACCCTCACCAGGTCTTTTTTGTGTGGTGTTTGTGTAGTGGCATGTTACGTAATTAATAATATGTGAAGTTATGTATTATTGATACGTTCTAATACGTAATTAATAGATGTATTCACATTTCAATACTTTAGAATTAATAGACGTATTCACATTTCTATAGTACCTAATTAAGACGTATTCACATTTCAATAGTACCTAATTAATAGATGTATTCACATTTCAATAGTATGTAATTAATAGATGTATTCACATTTCAATAGTACGTAATTAATAGATGTATTCACATTTCAATAGTACGTAATTAATAGATGTATTCACATTTCAATAGTTGACCTATTAAGCCTAGTGTTGGCTTAGCGGTTAGGGTGCCGGCTTGGGATACCTAGGATCCTGGGTTCGAATCCCGGTCGATCACTGAATTAACGCCAGGGGGGTTGACTCAGCCTGTCATCCTTCAGAGGTTGGCAAATTGAGTACCAGCTTGCTGGGATGAATGATCAAGGTGTGTACCCCAATTTAGAATAGGTACACTGCATCCCTGTGCATTGTAAGAGGTGACCAAGGGTTGGCGTCAGGAAGGGCATCCGGCCATAAAAACATTACCTCAAACAGGGAACCATGATTGTCATGGGGCCCGCAAGGCTAACCCCTGCTCTAGTGGGAAAATGGCCTTAAAACGATCATTCATTCACATTTCAATAGTACATAATTAATAGATGTATTCATATTTCAATAGTATGTAATTAATACATGTACTCACATTGCAATACCATGAAATTAATAGATGTATTCACATTTCAATAGTATGTAATTAATAGATGTGTGCACATTCCATAGTACATAATTACCTCCACCACCAAAGGTGGATGGAGGCTATGTTTTCACCCCTGTCTGGCTGTCTGTCTGTTTGTTACTTGCAAAATCAAAGATTTTTCAAGTATATTGGTCGGTTCCGTTTGTGGTTCTGTCTGTTTGTCTGTTTGTCACTGGCCTACAGGTCACAATTCTAAACCGATCATCACGAAACTTCACCAAGTCGTATAAGTCGTCCCAATTGAGAAGCCTATTGATTTTGAGGTCAAAGGTCAAAGGTCATCTGGAGGTCAAATTTCTAAAATCGCCATTTTAAATCCGATTGACTTGAAAATTGAATAGCATTTGTATGTCAAGTCACTAAATTGGAAAATGAACTATTTTTGAGGTCAAAGGTCAACTTAAGGTCAAATTTTTTAAATCATCAATTTTTATCTAAAAAGCTGTCAATTCTCAACCGATTGACTTGAAAATTGAACAGCATTTGCATATCGAGTCACTAAATAGGGAAACCAACTTTTTTTTAGGTCAAAGATCAACTCAAGGTCAACCTTCCAAAATCATCATTTTCATCTGAAAAATCGTCAATTTTCTTCCTATTGACCCGAGCTTTGATCAAGATTGTCAATTTTAATCTTGATGAAATGGACAATTTGCTGTATCAATGGAATTTTTTTTCTTGGGGAGGGGAGGGGGGCATATTTTGCAAGTATCGTGCTCCGCATGACGTCTTCTTGTTTGTTTGTTTGTCACCGGCCTACAGGTCACAATTCTAAACCAATCGTCACAAAACCACCAAGTTGTAGATGTCGTCACAATTGAGAAGCCTATTGATTTTGAGGTCAAAGGTCAGAGGTCATCTGGAAGGCAAATTTCTAAAATCGCCATTTTAAATCCGATTGACTTGAAAATGGAATAACATTTGCACATTGAGTCACTAAATTGGAAAACCAACCTATTTTTGAGGTCAAAGGTCAACTCATGGTCAAACTTACAAAATCATTTTTCATCTGAAAAAAAAGCATCAATTTTCATCCGATTGACTTGAAAATAGAACAGCATTTGCATATCGAGTCATTAAATAGGGAGACAAACTATTTTTGAGGTCAAAAGGTCAAAGGTCAACTGAAGGTCAAACTTCCAAAATCAGCAATTTTCATCTGAAAAACCGTCACTTTTCATCCTATTGACCCGAGCTTTCATCAAGATCGTCAATTTTATTCTTGATGAAATGGACAATGTGCTGTATCAATGGAAACCTTTTGGGGGGAGGGCAGATTTTGCAAGTATCGTGCTCTGCATGATGTCTTCTTGTTTGTTTGTTTGTCTGTGAACAAGATATCTCCAAAAATTGTGGACGGATCCAGACGAAATTTGGCAGAGATGAAGCGTATGTGACAAGGAAGGAATGATTAGATTTTGGTGAAGATCCGGATTAGGATCCGGCTAGTAGAATTTTTAAAGTGATTCTTCACCATTGGGAGATAGGGACAAAAATGATACATAGCAGTATATCTCAAAAAATTGTGGACGGATGATTTTGATTAAATGTGATTCTGTATTGTGATTTTCTGGTCTACTCTGCAATACAAAATGTAAACTGTTCACCTGGCGGAGGTTTGTTCTCCACTGAGTGCCGTTCAAGTGAATACATGTGCTCACATTTCAATACCATGTAATTAATAGACGTAATCACATGACAATAGTGTGTAATTAATAGAGGTACTCACATTTCAATCGAACATAATTAATAGATGTAGTCATGTTCCAATAGTCCATATTAATACACTTACTCACATTTCAATAGTACATAATTAATAGACGTACTCACATTTCAATAGTACATAATTAATACATGACTCGCATTTCACTCGCATTTCAATAGTGTGTAATTAATGGAGGTACTCACATTTCAATCGTACATAATTAATATATGTACTCACGTTCTAATAGTCCATAATTAATACACTTACTCACATTTCAATAGTACATAATTAATAGACGTACTTACATTTCAATTGTACATAATTAATACACGTACTCACATTTCAATCGTACATAATTAATACACGTACTCACATTTCAATCGTCATAATTAATAGATGTATTCACATGACAATAGTGTGTAATTAATAGAGGTACTCACATTTCAATCGTACATAATTAATAGTGGTACTCATGTTCCAATAGTCCATAAAATTAATACACTTACTCACATTTGAATAGTACATAATTAATAGACGTACTCACATTTCAATAGTACATAATTAATAGACGTACTCACATTTCAATAGTACATAATTAATACGTACTCACATTTCAATCGTACATAATTAAAACACTACTCACATTTCACTCACATTTCAATAGTGTGTAATTAATGGAGGTACTCACATTTCAATCATACATAATTAATATATGTACTCACGTTCTAATAGTCCATAATTAATACACTTACTCACATTTCAATAGTACATAATTAATAGACGTGCTTACATTTCAATTGTACATAATTAATACACTTACTCACATTTCAATAGTACATAATTAATAGACGTACTTACATTTCAATTGTACATAATTAATACACGTACTCACATTTCAATCGTACATAATTAATATACATACTCACATTTCAAGATTACATAATTAATAGACCTACTCACGTTTAAATAGTACATAATTAATACACGTACTCACATTCCAATCGTACATAATTAGTACATGTGCTCATGTTTCAATAGTATGTAATTAATAGATGTGCTCACATTCCAATAGTACAACATTAATACAAGTACTCACATTTTAATAGAAAGTAATTATTGGACGTATTCAGTTCCAAGAGTACATACTTAATACACGTACTCACATTTCAATAGTACGTAATTAATAGATGTGCTCACATTTCAATACTACATAATTAATAGATGTGCTCACATTTCAATACTACATAATTAATAGATGTGCTCACATTTCAAAACTACATAATTAATAGATGTGCTCACATTTCAACACTACATAAGTAATAGATGTGCTCACATTTCAATAGTACGTAATTAATATATGTGCTCACATTTCAACAGTATGTAATTCATAGAGGTGCTCACGTTTCAATAGTACGTAATTAATATATTGCTCACATTTCAATAGTACGTAATTAATAGATGTGCTCACATTTCAATAGTATGTAAATCATAGAGGTGCTCACGTTTCAATAGTACATAATTAATATATGTGCTCACATTTCAATAGTACGTAATTAATAGATGTGCTCACATTTCAATACTACATAAATTAATAGATGTGTTCACATTTTAATAGTAAGTAATTAATGGACGTACTCATGTTCCAATAGTACATAATTAATACATGTATTCGCATTTCAATAGTATGTAATTCATAGATATACTCATATTCCAATAGTAAGTAATCAATACATGTTCTCACGTTCCAATAAAAGAAGAAGAAGGCCACTCATTTTACATCTTCCGATGCATTGGGCTGCCAAAGCGGTTTCCTAAGCTATTGGGCACAATCCTGGACGAGTTGCCACTCCGACGCAGGATACTTGAATGGCTAATTTTTCCGACCTAAAAAGGATGACAGGCTGAGTCAATCCACCTGGTGTTGGTTCAATGGCATGACGGGGCTTGAACTCAGGGTCCTGAGATCTCAAGCCTGAGATCTCAACCTTAACCATTAAGCCAACATTAGGCTTCACATTCAATTTGTACGTAATTATTAGACGTACTCACATTCCAATAGTACATCATTAATAGATATACCTACTCACATTCCGATAGTCAGTAATTGATACATGAACTTACATTTCAATCGTACATAATGAATAGACGTACTCACATTCCAATAGTATGTAAATAATAGACGTACTCACGTTGCAATTGTAATGAATTAATAGAATACTCACATTTCAATAGTATGTCAATAATATATGTACTCACATTTCAATAGTATGTAATGAATAGATGTACTCACATTTCAATAGTATGTAATTAATAGATGTACTCACATTCCAATAATATGTAAATAATAGACATACTCACGTTTCAATTGTAATTAATTAATAGAATACTCACATTTCAGTAGTATGTAATTAATAGATGTACTCACATTTCAATAATATGTAAATAATAGACATACTCACGTTCCAATTTTAATTCATGAATAGTACACTCACATTTCAATAGTATTTAATTAATAGATCTCGCGAGATCTTGGAGACGGTGGCAGGGGTTTTCGACGGTCCACACGGTCTCCACGTTTTTCAAAGTTAAGTCTGTTCACAATTGTATTTTGTCGAAACTGTATTTATCGTTCGGTGTGTGAACTTATAGTGTCCCCCTTGGAAGTTCTCGGTGTTTATCTTTAATAAATTAATCGTTTGTTTGCCGCGTCGCGAGCAAGGCCTTGCAGCCTCAGGCTTCCCCCGTCGAAGGTTGTTCCTTCCTTCGCTGATTTGCTAGCTTTTTTGATTTCCCCTTCTACACCAAGCTTCACCAAACATCTACTATTTGTCTAACGTTGTAACCCCCACACCCGCCGCCCCCCCGCCAAAAACAAACAAAAAAACAAACAAAAAAAACTTTTATTTCCCTTTCTCCTCGTGTGCTTTTGCCTCTGCCCACGTGCGCTGTCTCGCCCCACCCCCATTTTCCCCTTGCCTTCCACCTTTTGCCCTGTTCAAGTGACTCGTGGTCGTCGCTCTAGGCTTCCTCTCCCCATTGATATTTTTGTGAATATAAGATTGTTCTTCACAGTTCTGTTTAAATATGTTTCAACTATCCCCTTCAGTGTTTTATTCAGTGGTTTATTACAACACGCTGTTTTTCTTCTTATTTAAAATGCTCCTTTCAATTTCCTCTTCAACTCATTCCATTTCAAAAAAATATTCAATCTCTTATGATTCCAAATCACTCCATGCTCTAAATTCTCATTCATTCCATCCCTCCTCAATCGTTCTTAAACGAATCGCTAACTTGAAAATCACAACAAACCCAATTTGTTATATATGTTCATCTTTCATTAATCATCCACTTTCTAAACTCCCCCCTTGCCCCTCCCCTTCAAATCTCCCCCCCAACCATCCCTCCAAAATTCTCCCTCCTCCCACCTCCTTCTCAAAGCTGCCTCCTCCCCACTTCCTCTCCCTCCTCTGTCATACCTCCACCTCCCCCAACCTTCTACTTTCCTCTGCCCCCCCCCCCCCCTCAAACAAACTCTCACTGTGCCTCATTCCATCACCATCAAACCTTTCGTCCTCCTCATCCTTCCCTTTCTTGTAACTCTGTGCTTTTTGTAACCTTCTGTGCTTTTTCTGGTCTTCATCAATGATCTCTCTGACTCTCTTGAAAATCCTCTCTATCTCTTTGCTGACGACTCTACTCTCTGTCGCTCCATTCCTCATCCCTCAGATCGGCAGTCTGCAGCCTCCTCACTCTCTGCAGACCTGGACAAAATCACAGACTGGTCAAACAAGTGGAACATGTCTTTCAATCCTGACAAATCTCACACTCTTACAATGTCTCTCCGAAAGGACCGACTGGACAACCCTCCCATCTACTTTCTCAACAATCCTCTCCAAGAAGTTCTGTCGCTCAAGCTTTTGGGTCTCACTATCTGCCATGATCTTTCTTGGGAAAACCACATTTCCAAGCTGGCCTCCAAAGCCAGTCGCCGACTGGGCATCCTTCGTCGTGCGAAGTCCTTCCTTGGCACACCTGAGCTCCTCACCACATACAAGGCTTTCATCCGCAGCTCAATGGAATACTGTTCTCCCCTCTGGGCTGGTGCTCCTGCCTCACACCTTGCTCGGCTTCACGCTGTTGAGGCCAAAGCTTTCAGAATCATTGGAATCTCCTGCGATGTAGTCAACACCGAGGGCCTTTCACTCACTCACCGCAGGCAGGTTGGTGGTCTTTCTGTCTTCTACCGACTCCTCTCCGGCCTTGCTCCCCCAGCTCTCTCTGTGCTCTGTCCCCCCAATATTCCTTCAGGTCGCACAAGATCTGCCTGCAACCCTCTTATGGTTAAACTGCCAAAGTCTAGGCTCTCTGCTCACCTTCACTCTTTCATTCCCCTTTTCTCCCGCCTCTGGAACAAACTCCCCCACTCCCTTCAATCCCACTCCTCCCTCCAGGTCTTTAAAACAGCTGTTCACCACCATCTCTTATCTTCCCCCATCGAAAACCTTGATCTTTTCTACCCCCGGTAATTCACCCCAGAGTCCTTGCAGTGTTCATATGTTTTATTCCTCTCCCACCTCCCCCCAAGTCCTCCCGATGTCCCTGCTCTCAAATGTTGTGTTTGTGTCCTTCCCCCTCTTCCCCCTCTCTTTTGTGTCCTTCCCCCTCTCTCCCCATCTTGTCTGCCGCTCCCCTTGTTTTTTGTGTTTTGTGTGTCGGTTTGTCTTTTTGTGTGATTAATGTTAGCTCTTTCACGAGCCTCGATCTTGTTTACAAAAAAAAAACAAACAAAACAAAAAAAAAACCTGTAATATCTGACACACTATCAACTGCTCTTCCTACATCCCCCTCTCACCCTTCATCTGACCCTACCCCTCCCCTCCCCTGTCCTGCACCCGATGCTCCCCCTCTCTCCTCACTAACGGTATGGACCTCAAACATCCGGGGCCTTCGCTCAAACCTGATTGATCTCTCCATTCAGGTTGCTTCTGAAAATCCAGACTTGATCTGCTTAACAGAAACTTTCCTCCTTCAAGATGTCTCTGATTCCTTAATATCTCTTCCTGGTTACTCCCTCCTCCGGTACGATAGACCTGATCCTCTTCCTGGTGGTGGGGTGGCTATCTTTATCAAAAACTCTCTTCCTCACTCTCCCTGCACTGCCCTCTCTCCACCCCACCCACAGGAGTACCTCTGGCTACGGCTTCCTCTCCGCTCCCACCTTTTGTTCATATGTGTTCTGTGCCGTCCTCCAAACAGTGATGACTCCATTTACATTTCTCTGTCGGACAACATGGACCAACTTCTATCAACTCATCCAAACTCTCTCTTCCTCATATGTGGCGACTTCAACTGTCATCATGCCAGCTGGCTGGGTGTGGGTTCATCTCTCACCAGCCATGGCACCTCAGCAAAGGACTTCTGCGACTCATTGGGACTGACACAATCTGTCAATTTCCCGACCCGGATCTCAGTCAATGGAGTATCTTCTCTTCTGGACTTGGTTATGACTAACTTCCCTGCAAATGTCTGCGGCTCTTCTTCTGCTCCAATCGGTTCTTCTGATCATGTGCTTGTTAAAGTGGACATCTCACTGGCCATTCTCAGAGAGCCTCCTCAGCGCCGACGAGTCTGGCATTTCACTCAGGCCGACTGGCACGGTCTGCAAGCAGCCATCAATCAACTGGACTGGTCTCCCATCTCTAATGCCTCTGACATCAATTCTTCCTGGGAATTCTTCCAAAGCAAACTGCTCTCTCTCATGCACAGATTTATCCCATCTCGTCTTCAGTTGTCTTACCCTTCCTCCCGTCCATGGTACACTGAATCTTGTGTTGAGGCAGTTGCCCTGAAACAACTTGCCTTTGCGTCTTGGAAGGCAAATCCAACTGAAGGCAATCTCAGTTCCTTCCACCAAGCTCGAAACAAGTGTGTTTCTACCCTCAGGAGTGCCAGGAAGCACTATCTCTCCACACTCAAGATTGAACTCTCAAACCTGTCTCCTTCCTCCAAATCCTGGTGGCATCTGGTCAAATCCATTTCTGGTGTTTGTTCCCCCTCCATCCCCTCCCTTACCTCAAATGGCTACACAGTTGACACTGCACGTGACAAAGCCGAATGCCTCAACTCTGTGTTTGCCTCAAAATCTTGTGTCCCAAACCCATCTCTCTCTGTTCCCACCTTTCCCAGTCGAACCCAACTGCTCCTGGACTCTGTGTCCTTCTCTCCTGACAAGGTGGAGAAGTTTTTATCAAACCTCGACTCTGATTCTGCAACTGGACCAGATAGCATCAGCCCTCGGGTCCTAAAATCCTGCTCTGCCGCTCTATCTCACCTTCTCTCTGTTCTTTTCACCCTCTCTTTTGCTCAAGGTCATCTGCCAGCATCTTGGAAATCAGCAAACATTACCGCTTTACACAAAAGGGTGCAAAAACAGATCCTTGCAACAACAGACCAATCAGCCTGCTCCCAATTATCAGCAAAGTCATGGAATCCATCATTGCTTCAGATATCAAATCCTTCCTCTTCTCCAATGGCTTGATCTCTGATCATCAATTTGGATTCAGACCAGGTCATTCTACTCTGGACATGTTGCTTCTGCTGTCTCAACAATGGATGGAGGTCCTCAATGCCAAACAGGAAATAAGAGCTGTCTCACTTGACATATCATGTGCCTTCGATACGGTCTGGCACCCAGCTCTGCTCACCAAACTCACCTCCTATGGTATTCAGGGAAATCTCCACTCATGGCTTGCGGATTTCCTCTCTGGTCGTAGGCAGCGTGTGGCCCTGAATGGATTTCTCTCATCTTCCCTTCCTGTTCTGGCTGGAGTTCCCCAAGGTAGTGTTCTGGGCCCTGTGCTATTTCTGGTCTTCATCAATTTATCTCTCCGACTCTCTGGAAAATCCTCTCTATTTCTTTGCTGATGACTCCACTATCTGCCGCTCCATTCCTCATCCCTCAGATCGGCAGTCTGCAGCCTCTTCACTCTCTGCAGACCTGGACAAAATCACAGACTGGTCAAACAAGTGGAACATGTCTTTCAATCCTGACAAATCTCACACTCTTACAATGTCTCTCCGAAAGGACCGACTGGACAACCCTCCCATCTACTTTCTCAACAATCCTCTCCAAGAAGTTCTGTCGCTCAAGCTTTTGGATCTCACTATCTGCCATGATCTTTCTTGGGAAAACCACATTTCCAAGCTGGCCTCCAAAGCCAGTCGCCGACTGGGCATCCTCCGTCGTGCGAAGTCCTTCCTTGGCACACCTGAGCTCCTCACCACATACAAGGCTTTCATCCGCAGCTCAATGGAATACTGTTCCCCCCCTCTGGGCTGGTGCTCCTGCCTCACACCTTGCTCGGCTTCACGCTGTTGAGGCCAAAGCTTTCAGAATCATTGGAATCTCCTGCGATGTAGTCAACTCCGAGGGCCTTTCACTCACTCACCGCAGGCAGGTTGGTGGTCTTTCTGTCTTCTACCGACTCCTCTCCGGCCTTGCTCCCCCAGCTCTCTCTGTGCTCTGTCCCCCCAATATTCCTTCAGGTCGCACAAGATCTGCCTGCAACCCTCTTATGGTTAAACTGCCAAAGTCTAGGCTCTCTGCTCACCTTCACTCTTTCATTCCCCTTTTCTCCCGCCTCTGGAACAAACTCCCCCACTCCCTTCAATCCCACTCCTCCCTCCAGGTCTTTAAAACAGCTGTTCACCACCATCTCTTATCTTCCCCCATCGAAAACCTTGATCTTTTCTACCCCCGGTAATTCACCCCAGAGTCCTTGCAGTGTTCATATGTTTTATTCCTCTCCCACCTCCCCCCAAGTCCTCCCGATGTCCCTGCTCTCAAATGTTGTGTTTGTGTCCTTCCCCCTCTCTCCCCATCTTGTCTGCCGCTCCCCTTGTTTTTTGTGTTTTGTGTGTCGGTTTGTCTTTTTGTGTGATTAATGTTAGCTCTTTCACGACCCTCGATCTTGTATACAAAAAAAAAAAAAAAAAAAAAATAGATGTACTCACATTCCAATAATATGTAAATAATAGATGTACTCACGTTCCAATTGTAATTAATAAATAGAATACTCACATTTCAATCGTATATAATAATTAATACTAATAGATATATTCACATTTCACTAGTATGTAATTAATATACGTATTCACATTTCAATAGTACTTAATACATGTACTCATGTTCCAATGGTAAGTAATTAATGGATATATTGTTATGTCGGTGGGGTAGGTGGTGATTACCTTAGGCCAGGTAGATTTGTATAGGTAGGTGCTCCGAATGTCGTGTAGGAACCACCATGTATTAAGTACTTGTTTAGCCCGGATGTCAGATTAAGGTGTATCTTCGTCCCCATTACAAGGAATGGGGCATGTTAACTAGGTATAGGGATTATGTTAATTCCCCTGTTTGTCAAACCTCAGTAATTTACATCCTTTGTCTCTTTTGGCACCACACCGTAGACACTAGTAGGAATCGCCAATGGATTGCACAAAATAATTAGCAATAAAACCAACCGGAAGCCAGTTCTGAACACTCCCGATGGACACACACATCTACATCGCCACACATAGCTCGGGCAGGCTGAGGACATGCCCGGAGGAGCCATGATTGGCCAGGGCGGGGCAAGAAGGCACCCACCGATTGGTCGAGAGAAGGAGGAGCAAGAAGCATCACACCATTGGCAAGGCATGACAGACGACGTCAGAAGGTGGACTGCGCGCTGATTGGTGGAGAGCTGAGCCTGTGGGGTTGGGCTGCACTGATTGGAGGAGAAGTGCCGATGACGTGACGACCCGACGTTAAAATAACTCTCGTACTGACATTTTCTCTCTTGCCTTCTCTTCTTCTCTCTCTTGCCTTTTGCCCTCGATGACCTCTTGCTCCCTTGCTTCTTCTCCCTCGCACTCTTGTGCTTGGACCGACCGTGTCGAAGACGCCACCGGGAGATGTGCAGAGGCAACGGGAAGAGCCGCAGCCCGGGAACTGCAGTTCTCCATGCGGACGATGCGTGGACGGGCGCAGCTTGCCACTGCAGCGTGACAAGGTCGGGGTGAGCGAGATGCCCGGCGAGGCTGAGACGCCCGGCGGGCACGAATGAGTGGCCTGCGGCCTTCCTTCCCGCCAATCACAGAGCCGCATCCGGATGGCGCGCTTGGGGCCGACACCCTTCCTGACGAGATACACCAGCCAATCTGAGCTAAATAGATTAAATAATCACACCATTATTTTCCAACGTTATTTTATCCCTGTGTCTGTGTTTAAGTCTGGTGTGGGGGACGTCCCAGTTAGGAATTTAGTTTTACCATCGCATTTTTCTTGTTACCGGCATTCCGTTTAATAAACCCTTTCGTTATTTTTTGTACATTCTAATTCCTGTCTTTGTTCGAGTTTATTTTCTTTGCAGGCCTTGGGACTGCCGGCGGACAACAAGTAAGTGCTTCATCTTCCCCTCCCCTCTCTTTCACCGCATATATAAAGTCCACAATTTGATAATCGCCTCCGAGTTAAAGCTTGCGTTTGGCCTTCCGTGCTACCCTACGTTATTCACCAAGGGTAGTCACACGACAATATTCACATTTTAATAGTACTAGGGCATGCCCGTACTATATCTATATCTAAAATTATATCCCCCCCCTCTATTTACATGAAATGGTTTGGTCCAAAGCGAACGGCTTGCGAGTGGTGACAATCCCCCCCCCCCCCCCCCCCTCTATTTACATGCAATGGTTTGGTCCAAAGCGAACGGCTTCCGGAGTTTGGTAAAGAAATCGCCATCGCGTGCACAAACGCGCAGGAAAGCGAATGAATCGCAAATTCGTTTTTATTAGTTGTAAAACATAGTTTAACGCCAACATAGTTTGCAAACGTGAAATAAATGAATACGCTCTCAAATGTGCCATCCGAGGCAGAGTGTGCCCGCCACGTTCGGCACACGCGATCGTTCGCTGCTCTCTGATTGGTTGAATCGTTTTTTGGACATAGCTCGGTAAGTAATTGTCCGATTAATATGAAACCTTGAAAAGGCACATCCTCGGGTCCCCAGCAATATACCTGGCAAGTTAAAAGTATATCGGACCCGTGGTTGTCGAGAAACAGCGGTCACAGACAAACGTACAGACAGACAGAGATTACTGGAATTATAGATAGATGTAATTAATAGATGTACTCACATTCCAATAATATGTAAATAATAGATGTACTCACGTTCCAATTGTAATTAATTAATAGCATACTCACATTTCAATAGTATATAATTAATACTAATCGATATATTACTATTTCACTAGGATGTAATTAATATACGTATTCACATTGCAATAGTACTTAATACATGTACTCTTGTTCTAATAGTAAGTAATTAATGGATATATTCACATTTTAAAAGTATTGTCGCATGATTCCCCAGGTGAACACCACAGGGATCACGGATAGCCAAAGCAAGCTTTTAACTCCGAAGCGACTGATCAAATGCGGATTTTACTATATATATGGAGGAAGAAAGAGAAGGGAAAACTGAAGAGCTCACCTGTGGTCCATCAGCAGTTCCCGAACCTGCAAAAAAAACTCAAACCGAGGCGGATTTAAATTGTGCAAAAATAACAAGGGTTTATTCAAAGAAATGCCGATAACAAGAAAACGCGACAGTAAAACTAAATTCCTAAACGGGATCCTCCACACCAGACTTAAACACAGACAAAGGGATAAAAGAACATTGGGAAGGAATAGTGTGATTATTTATTGCACTTATCTGCGAGCGGCTTGAACCTCGTCAGGAATCGTCAATGCCCCATGTGCGCAGTCCGGACCCGGCAGCGTTCTTGGCGGGAAGAAGGCCGCTTGTTCATGCTCTGCTAGGCCTCGCCGGGCATCGCTCACCCTGGCCTCGTCATGCTGCAGCGGCAAGCCGCGCCCCTCCATGCGTTATCCTCACGGAGAACCACAGTTTGCGGGCCGCGGCTCTTCCTGTTGCCTCTGTATGTCTCCTGGTGGCGTCTTCGACACGTTCGGTCCAAGCACAATCGTTCCCGAGGTCCAGAACAAGAAAGCCAAAAGGGAGAAGAGAGACAGGAGGGCAAGAGCGCCAATGGAGCAAGAGGGCAAATGGAGCAAGAGGGCAAATGCCGGTCAGACCTGTTTTTTATGTCCCGGCTCTTCCTGTCATCGGCGCATCTCCTCAAATCCCTGCCGGCCAACACCACAGGCTTAGCTCTCCACCACGCACGCTCAGTCCCGGCTCTGACGTCGTCGGTCGTCCTTTGCCAATCAGCGTGTCCCTTCTTAACCCGGCCTTCCTGTTGGTCGACTCCCGCCCAATCAATGACCTTCCACGCCCAATCAATGGGCGTGGCTCTCTGCCTGCCTGAGTTATGTGTGCCTGCCAAGTCGGGGTTGTCAGACCTCGTGTTTGATGCCTGGCATCCGGTGGTTTTATTATTATTATTTAATGTGCTTTAATTGCCATTCTCACTGGTGTCTATTGCAGTGCCATAAGGGACAAAAGAAATAAATCACTGAGGTTTGACGAACAGGGGAATTAACATAATCCCTATAACTAGTTAACATGCCCCATTCCTCATGATAGAGCCAAATACAGAACTACATCTGACATTCGGGCTAAACAGGTCCTCTACTTATTACATGGTGGTGGTTCTTCTTCTTCTTCACGACAGTCGGAGCATGTTACCTACACAAATCTACCTGGTCTAAATTATCTCTACCCCACCGACATAATAGTATTATTGTAGTCGCAAGGTTTGGGGAGTACTATGCGTCGAGCCTCGGTTCCTCCTGGATTTCCGGACCTGAGGCCACCAGGCGCAGATAATTCGCGATCCGGCGGGTTACCAATTTACCCAAACGCCAATTAGTCAACCAAATCTCCCAGGGTTCTCCATTGAATTACCCTTTACCTGGGGGTGACATGGCAATTTCTAACTGGGTTTAGCGCCCTCAATAAGCACTGATCTTATTTTAGGCTTTAATCAGATGCACCCGAGAGGAACTGCCAGTACACACTTTACGTAGCCTGGAGACAATCTGTGGGAACTGAAATGTCCCGGCTATCACTAGTATGGGCTATACTATACCAATGAAGGAAAGGACATGCACAGACAAATCTGAAGAACAAATGTACAGGGTTTATTTACAAGGATTGGGAGGGGGGTGGGGCAGGGGGAAAAGCATGTGTACATTCAAAGCAATTGATTTTATTTTATGTGCAGCAGACAAGGACACAAGACAAGCAATGGGGAGTGTTTGTGGGGGTGAGGCACATGTTCATAAGTAAAAGGACACGGCGCAGAGGTAACCCATCTAATTAACGCACAATTACAATCTTAAGAACGTAACATTGGCACCAAATCAGAATCACACTGGCAGAGTTTAAGAAAGAGGAAGAGAAAGATCAAGGCTGGTCCGTCCTCTACCTCAGCGTGAGGACTGTCATGTCCTTCATTTTCCTGTGCTATGGAATGGGAAATAACTGGTTGAGCTCTTTTATTGATGGACTGGGTTATTGCTGATCCGCTGGTCTGCTCCCAGCTCCCGTTTTGGGTTCAGCCCCCAGGTCAGCACCCTCGTCAGCTCATTCACCTCCCTGTCTGGAACTCCGCTCTCAGCCAGACTTGTGAACCATAGACTCATACTCTCCATCGGGAACAGACTTGTAGACTCCATAAATACCGATACTTGTAGACTCCTTGTTGAATACAGACAGACTCGTGGAATGCAGACCTACGTGTTGATCCCAGACCTACTGACTAACCACTGTCTGGTCACTGCCTTTTATCTGCCTGGAGGGGGTAGGGCCTAGGCAGGCGTCGGGGGTCACACTCCGCCTCTTCCAGGCATGACTGCTGTGGGCAAGGTTCATGCGCTGCCCTTTTTGGTTCTGTTGCAGCACATCCATTGGCCCAGACGAGCCTCATGCTGAGGTCATCCTCGCTGCCTGGCTGTTGTCCTTGCATTGTCTTCAGTGGTTCATTTTGGTTCACATGGTTTACATGGTTACATGGTTTGGGTTACATGTTACAATTACATGGTTTGGGAGCTATGATATTTTGAAGAATAAACCTTAAAAAAAACACTTCTCCAGAAGGGCTAAACAGATTGAGTGGAAACTTCACAAATATATCACCCATGCCTTGGGGATACCATGGTGTCCTGGAATAATTCATAGGTCACATGGTTTGACAGCCATAATTAATTGAACGAAAATATTTTTAAAAAATTATCTCTTGAACCTCTTCATCGATTGACGTGAAACTTCAGAATGATGTAGCAGTCGTCAATCGAAACACTTGTTTACATTTTCAACATGATTGGTCGTACGGTCTGGTAGCCAGAAGTTGTTATTGTTTGAAGAAGAAGAAACTTTACATTATTATCTTCTCCAGCCATTTTATTTTTCAGTATACAGTCACGTGAAAAAGTAAGTACACCCCATGTAAAGTTTTGACTTTTTCAACATATTTCAACATACAGCTATTTGATCTTCATTTCACCAATATTGATAGATAAAGGTGATATTGTAGCGGCTACCGCTGGGTTTTCACAATCGCCTTGCACCTATCAAGGACGCGGAGCGATCACCATGCCGGGCTCGTCCAGGACGCCCGGGCAGGCTCGCCCTCAACTTGCCAGGCCGCAGCCAGGACGCTGGGCCACGCCCCCTCTCGCCTTTCCTGGGCAAACGCTCCGGGATAATATGTATATATATTGCTGCCCGATAAACGGGCTTTTCAGAGTGCCTGAGTGTTTGGTTTGATTAAAGCAACTCGGATGAATTCCAGCTTTTTGTCGCGTCCATTCTTCCGATCGACGTGGGAGCCCCAGCTCCTTCATTGGTGACCTACCGACATGGACATGGCAGTCGCCCTTAAACTGCCTACCTTCTGGGAGGCTCACGCGGCGGTTTGGTTCGCACAGGCGGATTCCCTGTTCGCCCTGCGAGGCATCACGGCCGACGACACCCGCTTCCACCATGTGGTAGCAGCGCTCGGTTCGGCCACCGCGGCCCGCGCCCTGAGCCTCCTCGAGAGCCCGCCAGCCGCTGACAAATACGGCGCGATTAAGAAGCTTCTCCTCGACGCTTTCGCAATCCCATCGGCGGAACGCGCACGGCGCCTGCTCGACCTGCCCGAGCTCGGCGACACTCGCCCTTCCGAGCGAATGGACTACATGCTTTCACTGCTCGGCGAGCACTCTCCGGCATTCCTGTTCCGGGAGCTGTTCCTCCGTCAGCTGCCTAACCCGGTACGCCTCGCCCTGGCAAGCACGACGATCACAGATCCCCGGGCCCTTGCCAGAGAAGCCGACAAGATCTCCGCCGCAGGACAGCGCATCGCAGCGGCGACATGGGACCCACCGCCATCTGACGCAACACCCATGGCGCCCGAGCACCCGGCACGGTCGACGACCGAACTGCCGACGCAATTGGCGGCCGCTACACCGAGCCGACCACCTCCAGCACGACGACCGGGGCCTCCACCTGACCAAGCGTGGTGTTACTATCATGCCAGGTTCGGACAGAAGGCCCGGACATGCCGACCCCCGTGCACCTTCGGCAGGCCGGGAAACGGCCGGGCCGGCGTTCATTACCAGCCATGAGCGCCGGCCACACGGGCAACTTACTGTTCATCACAGATAAAGCGTCCAGACGGCGCTTCCTGTGCGACACCGGCGCCCAACTGAGCGTTATACCCGCCTCTGACCAGGACAGGCAATCCGCGGTTTGCGGCCCCTCCTTGGTTGCAGCCAACGGATCGACCATCCGCACCTTCGGCCCGCGCAACGTCACCCTCTGCTTCGGCGGCCAACGCTTTGCTTGGACGTTTGTAACCGCAAACGTGCCCATGGCTCTGCTAGGCGCCGTCTTCCTCTGCGCACACGGACTGCTGGTGGACGTCCAACGGCGTCGTTTAATCAACGCCGAAACCTTCAGCTCCCTGGTATGCACATTGAGCAGCTCCGCGCCGACCGAGCTGGCATGCGCCGTCCCGGCGGCGAACGAGTTTGCTCGCCTGCTCACGGAGTTCCCGGCCCTCACGCGGCCGACGTTTTCGGCCGTCGCAGTACGGCATGGGATCGAGCACCACATACCAACCACGGGCCCGCCGGTCTACGCCAGGGCCCGCCGCCTCGACCCAGCCAAGCTCGCCGTGGCGAAGGCCGAATTCGACGCGTTGGAGCACCTCGGCATCGTGCGGCGCTCCGATAGCGCGTGGGCCTCGCCACTGCACATCGTGCCAAAGCCGGGGGGTGGATGGCGCCCGTGTGGCGACTACCGCCGTCTCAATGACGCTACCACCCCCGACAGGTACCCGATCCCGCATATCCAAGACTTCTCCGCCCGTCTGGCGGGACGGGTCATTTTTTCGAAAATTGATCTCATACGGGGATATCACCAGGTACCTGTCAGGGCGGCCGACGTCCCTAAAACGGCAGTCATCACGCCGTTCGGCTTATTCGAATTCTTGCGGATGCCGTTTGGTCTCAAGAACGCGGCTCAGGCGTTCCAGCGCTTGATGGACGGCGTGCTGCGTGACCTGCCGTTCCTTTTCGTTTACCTGGACGACATCCTCGTCGCCAGCACGTCCCGGGCCGAGCACCTCCTCCACCTCCGAACACTGTTCGGGCGCCTCAGCGAGCACGGCCTCATCGTCAACCCGGCCAAATGCCACTTCGGCACGACGGCCGTTGATTTTTTGGGCCACCACATCACCAAGAACGGGGCCGTGCCGCTGCCAACCAAGGTCGAGGCCATCACCACGTTCCCGCGTCCTCGCACCATAAAGGCCCTGCAGGAATTCCTGGGAATGGTGAATTTTTATCACCGCTTCGTGCCCCGCGCTGCTCAACTCATGCGGCCCCTCTACGAAGCCCTCCGGGGCAAGCCGGCCAAGCACGACATCGCCTGGTCCGCAGCAATGGATGCGGCCTTCCAAAGCTCAAAGCGGGCCCTCGCCGACGCAACACTGCTCGCTCACCCGGTGCTCAACGCTCCCATCGCCCTCACCACGGATGCCTCTGACTACGCGGTGGGCGCCGTACATGAGCAATGGGTGAACGGGGTTTGGCAGCCACTCGCTTTTTTCAGCCGGCAGCTCCGGCCGAACGAGCTCAAATACAGCACGTTTGACCGGGAGCTCCTCGGTCTACACCTGGCCGTCCGCCATTTCCACCACCTCCTGGAGGGCCGACCTTTCACGGCGTTCGTCGACCACAAGCCGTTGGTTTACGCCATGGCCAAGGTCACGGAGCCGTGGTCGGCCCGCCAACAGCGCCACCTCTCCGCCGTGTCGGAGTTTACCACAGACATCCGGCACGTCGCTGGCAAAAACAACGCCGTGGCCGACTGTCTTTCCCGGGCCAGCGCGAACGCGGTCCACCTGGGCGTGGACTTTGCGCTTATGGCGGCGGACCAAACCACCGACACCACGGTGCAAGCCCTCCGGGCGGCGGACACGGGACTCCGCCTGGCCGACATCCCCTTCGCGGACACTGTCCTGCTCTGCGACGTCTCCCAAGGCCAGCCTCGCCCCATCGTGCCCGTCACCTGGCAACGCCGCATCTTCGCCTCCCTCCACGGCCTTTCCCACCCGGGCCGGAAAGCTTCCCAGAAGCTGGTGTCGGCGCGATTCGTCTGGCACGGCCTTCGTCGGGACGTCCGCGATTGGACCAGCACCTGCACGGCCTGCCAACGGGCCAAGGTCCACCGACACACCCAGGCCCCGCTGGCACCTTTCACCGTGCCCGAACGACGTTTCGACCACGTCAACGTGGATCTGGTGGGCCCCCTCCCCCCGTCACGGGGGTTCACACACCTGCTCACCATGGTGGACAGGACCACCAGGTGGCCGGAGGCCGTTCCCCTCGTCTCCACCACCACCGCCGACGTGGCGCAGGCTTTCATCGCCACCTGGGTCGCCCGCTTCGGTGCACCGGCGGACATCTCGTCAGACCGCGGACCACAGTTCACCTCCGAGCTGTGGGGCGCGGTCGCCCGCAACCTGGGGGTCAAGCTCCACCGTACTACGGCCTACCACCCCCAAGCAAACGGGTTGTGCGAGCGATTCCACCGCTCCATGAAGGCCGCGCTCATGGCCGGCCTTCAAGACGGCGGTTGGGCCGACCGGCTGCCGTGGGTCCTTTTGGGCCTCCGCACGGCCCCCAAGGAGGACCTCCAGGCATCCACCGCCGAGCTTGTCTATGGCCAGGCGCTACGCGTCCCGGGCGAATTCGTGCCCGACGCTACCAGTCCCTGGTCCGCAGCTCACCAGCGCTCGGACCTCCAGGAGGCCGCCCGACGGTTTGCCCCCGTGCCAACATCCCACCACGGTGACCCCCAGTTCTACGTCCCCCCAGCACTTCGCACAGCGGAGTATGTTTTTGTGCGTCACGACGCACATCGGGGGCCACTCCGGCCGCCGTACGACGGGCCCTTCCGGGTGCTGCGACGGGACGACAAGTCGTTCGTCATCGACATCGGCGGCAGGTCGGACCGGATTGCGGTGGACCGCCTCAAGCCGGCGCACGTGGACGTCGACCACCCACCACGGGTGGCCCTTCCGCCGCGGCGAGGCCGCCCCCCGTCCACGGTGCCCCCCACTCGACCGCCCACCACCACACCGGACCCCCTCCCACGACCCGCCAGGGGTCGCTTCGGCCGGGTCATCAGGACACCCCTCAAATTGACCCTGCCGGTGCAAGTCGATTCTGGGGGGACGTGTGTAGCGGCTACCGCTGGGTTTTCACAATCGCCTTGCACCTATCAAGGACGCGGAGCGATCACCATGCCGGGCTCGTCCAGGACGCCCGGGCAGGCTCGCCCTCAACTTGCCAGGCCGCAGCCAGGACGCTGGGCCACGCCCACTCTCGCCTTTCCTGGGCAAACGCTCCGGGATAATATGTATATATATTGCTGCCCGATAAACGGGCTTTTCAGAGTGCCTGAGTGTTTGGTTTGATTAAAGCAACTCGGATGAATTCCAGCTTTTTGTCGCGTCCATTCTTCCGATCGACGTGGGAGCCCCAGCTCCTTCACTATATTGTTTTTCCAATTTCAGCTTTGGTCTCCAGCATTTTCAGGTTTGGACTCCCGCCTAACGTTATTGTCCCGGGTACCGATAAAACGTCTGCACCAATCACAACGATACACCTCCATGCCCGTGGGATTCCCATGGGTGACCCCACTAGTTGGATATAATTGTGTTCTGAAAGAAGTTGCCTTCTGCCCGAGCATGGAAATGAACTAATGAGCATATCAATTGAAGCACCAGAGGTACTGGACACACGGGAAGCCACAAAGGATGATCGCGCTGCATTGAAGAAGTTCATCAACAAAGTCGTGCAAGATTCCAACAAGAAACCAAGAAGGAGGGAGATGTAGTTCATGTTGTCCTTTATCTAAGGCCTGAATAACCAACATTTTTCTTCTTCAGTCGACTCTCAGGCCGAACTCAGATGACTTCATTATCAACAACTGTTCATTATCAAGATGACATGACTTCATTGTCACTCACCTTAAGCCAACATTAATTTACCAGATGATTGGTAAATACCTATCGAACTATCTAGTGTCATAGAGTCATGTCCAACTTCTGGTGACATCCATGATCAGGTTTCTCCAAACATCCCTATCCTGCATTGATTTCCGAAGTTCTGGCGGAGACAACTTGGTTACAGTCTTTACCTGTCTTTATCAGGGACTTATCAGGGTAAAATAAATATCAGGCTTATAAAACCTTTATCAGGGACATACAGGGTCTGCCCTCTTCCTCTTCTTCCCTCAACCATACCAAGCATGGTTGACTTCTCCAAACTTTCTCATTTTCTGCACCCATGATGTGTCAAAAGTATGACAGTTTCTGCTTTAGTCTCAGCACTTCTAATGTACATAGTGGTCTAATTTCTAGAAACACCGATTCGTTTGTTACCCTCGCCAGAGTCCATTTGTTTGTTTGTCTGTTTGTCCGCACAGAATAAATATGATTTTCTCTGCAACCGTTCGTCCGATTGACAGGAAATTTTCACCATAGGTACAACTCCACCTGTAGAATTTTTAATAATTATGATGTCATAGGTCACGTGGTTCGGCCGCCATCTTGGAAAAACCGAAAAACTTTGCACCTCTGTATCTCCGAAAGCAGTGAATAGAAAAAATTCAGACGTGGCTCATTGTAAAGAACTCTCCATGCGGAATAAAATATGTTAATGCTGATGTCATAGGTGCCTCCATTATGACGTCATAATTCGACAAGTACAAAACTTCATCCAATCAAGATGAAATTTCTTGAGCGCCATGTCAGCATAAACTGGTGGAGGAAAAAAATAATGATGACGTCATCGGTCACGTGGTTCAGCCGCCATCTTGGAAAAAGAGAAAAACTTTGCACCTCTATATCTCCGAAAGCACTGAATAGAAAAAATTGAGACATGGCTCATTGTAAATAACTCTCCATGGGGAATAAAATATGTTAATGATGATGTCATAGGTCCCTCCATTATGACGTCATAATTCGACAAGTACAAAACTTCATCTGATCAGTTGAAATTTCTTGAGCATAATCTAGGAATAAATTAGTTTAGAAATAAACAAATAATGATGACGTCATCGGTCACGTGGTTCGGCCGCCATATTTGTTTTAACACAAAAGCCTTAAAAACACTGAAAATACATCCTGGCGAGGGTTTGCAATCTCTGATTGCTCTTTTTCTTGTTAGTTTTGCAGTCTTTAGGGTTATTAATATTCATCTGCAACACCACACATCAAAACTGTTTTTAAACAACTATCGGGGACACCTCTTCCCAGTGGTTGTACCCCCAATGCAAGTCCGGGGTCAAATCTTCGCCATTCTTCCCTGCTGCCCGGATTCGTCAGGGCAGCGCGGTCACAGTTAGAGTGCCGATTGGTTCCCTTGGACCGGCCCTTTCACTCTTGTCTCTCTAACTCTGTCGTGGCCTTGACTTTGTGAAGGCGGGGGTACACCATCCTGGATGTGATCTCTGGGTCACTCCTGCAAGATTGATCGGCTGTCTCTGTGCCACGGGCTTGTTCAAGAGAGCTGTCTGGGGCTATACAACAACAATAACAACTGTTTTCAAAATCTTCTCCCTTTTTCAACGAATACAATTGTCATCAAACTTTGTTTCAATTTCTACTGTACGGTATTATTACACAGACTAGGCCTACCTTAACTAACCCTCACTGTCTCAACCCATCATGGAATATAACTGATCCTAAGTCCTCACCTCCTGGACATTCAAACACCCCCTACCCCCGCTAACTTAAATGTCTGGGGAAAACACTGCCTGTGTGCCCGGGGCACAAAATTTTAGTGTCGAGCACCCTCAAAATGGCATAATGGATATCCATTTTGACCCCAAGTTTATGATCACAATGGTCAGGGCAACAAGGTTTTTGAAATCCACTTGTTCAATTAAATATCGCCAAATTTAGAGAAAGAACCACCTTTAGAGGCCATTTTTCCTCGCAGAGTAGGGGTTGGACCTTTTTCGGGCACCATGGTCCCCTTTTTGAAGCAATGTTTTATGACCGGATGCCCTTCCTGCCGCCAACCCTGTTAGTCGCCTCTTGCGACACACAGGGAATTACCAGTGAACTTGTACTCAATTTGCCGACCTCGGAAGGATGCCAGGCTGAATCAACCCCCCTGCCATTAATTCAGCGATCGACCGGGATTCGAACCCAGGATCCTAGGATTCCAAGCCGGCACCCTAACCGCTAAGACAACACCAGGCTGTTATCGCCAAATTTAGAGGTGCTATCAATATTTCTCAAATGCATTACACTCGGCTGTGGCCTGTGGGAAGATGCAGCAAACTTGCAAATACGTGAACCAAGATGTGAAAACGATTGGTTGATTTACGATTCACAATTTGATGATCACCTCTGAGCTCTATCCAATAGAACGTACATTCTTCTGATAAATATTGGTGGAGTTTGATTGAGAATATTTTATCCCAAGTCTGGTACACGAGGAGGCTTGCATTAGGCAGGGATAACATTGCCCTTTCAGACTAGTCTGGAGAATGAGTCATATAACGTGTCTTGGGTGAGGGTCAGTCTCGTCTCCGAGCTATGTTCAGTAATGTAAACACAATCACAGGCTCACATAGTTCTCTCAATTTGTCCTTGCGTAGTTTCCTGGTCAATTTATTCATTCAAAATATGAAAATGAGGTTTTGGGGGTATTCCATGTACGACAGGAGTAACTAGAGTTCATAGAACATGTTACCCCATGCAGTGTTCAAGCGTATACAGTAAACCCTTAAATATCGTGGGTTTTGACCAATTGTGGGTAACCAATTGTGTTCTGATTTAGTTATCGCGGGACTTCATTTCGACCAATCGCGGCTTTTGAGCTGAAATTAATCATCATTTGCTTCCGCGTGAACTATTGCCTCCCATTACGAGCCTTTTGAATAATGGCACCCAACATAAAACGATGGACAAAAATAATTGTGCCAAAAGGGTAGAGAAAACTTATGATTCACGTTGTGAAAAAAAATCACGAGATCTTAGATAGGTTGGCTGGAGGTGAAAGTGCGGCATCTGTGGGACGTGATAACGGGATCAATGTATCTGCTGTCATAAATCCGTAAAAATGAGTCATTACATGCATCCATGCAAGTGTTGGGCTGGTTCGGGAACTTCAAAAGAAGATTCGGCCTCCATCATGTCAAATTTGTTGGGGAAGCATCACCGGCAGACCATGATGCTGCGGAGAACTGCGGAAAACCACCCACCACAGCTAAACTAATCGAGGTGAAGGGATTTATGTCGGAGCTGGTTTTTAACATCCATGAGACAACATTATTCTTGAAGAGGATGTCATCTCGTAGCTTCCTGTCCAAACAGGAAAGATCTGCCCTGGGGTTCAAGGTATTGTTGCGGATCCCGGGTTTGTCGACGTACTAAGGGGAGTTTATTACCCCGCTCCTCCTCAAACCCTGCGTCCACAGGCCGCCGACCGTGACTACGCTCGTGGTCGACAGGTTGCTAAGCAACTTCAACCGCCAACCTCCCCGCCACGCATCGAAGAGTTCGCTGGTCAAGGAATCCCAAATACCTTCAATACACGCAGCCGAAGAAATCGCGGGTTAAATCCTCGCTTTCCACACACCTTATTTCGTGCTGAGCGATCTACACGGTGCGGAAAGCGGCGTTACCCTGCGTGATTGTCGGGCCTGATTCAAGCCAAATTCCATCTCGGATGATGCTAGGCCAATGGAGAAAAAAACTATCCGACCAGGTTTGAAAGAAACATGTACAACCTTTTATTTATAAGATAAAGAGAAAGAGACGGAAAGGCAGCCTTATCAATTCTTACCTACCTAAACCCACCTTCACACACAGGTGCCTTCACACACACAGGGAATGACACACACACTGGTTATTCTCGTACTGATGTACATGCAGGGACTGACTCGAGGGTGGCCGCGGTTGTGCGCAGTGCGCAGTTCGATCCGCGATCCGGACGTGCAGCTGGTGAAGTAAGGTCCGAAGGACGAACCGCCGCCTCGAAGTCAGCACAAACGACGAACTTCAGCGCAGGAACGATGACCCAGCTCGGATGAATTGCTGCGCAGGCAAGAAGAACCAGCACGTCGGACAGCCAGCTTCGAGCAGAATCATGGGGGAGATGAACACTTGCAGGTCGGCCGGATCAGGGAGAGAGGAAGGAGATCGTGTGAGGACCATCGGCGAGGATCAGCAGCCAGGCAGTATTCTTCAGCGAGAGCATTCAGCAACCAGACAGCCAGGATTCAGCAACCAGCGAGCCAGCGAGGAACATCAACCAAACAGCCAAGCCGAAATGCGATGGGCATCGGCTTATATTGGGTGGCAAAAGCTCCCTAGAATGTTCAGTCCCGACCTGATTGGCTGTTCTGCCCGTCCTCGATCTCTCATTGGTCAAAGTTTGCCGTCGCAAGTTGCTGAAGCAAAGTCCAGACCTGATTGGTTGTTCTGCCCGTCCTCGATCTCTCATTGTTCCTGCGTGCTCACGACCTGTCATTGGCTGCTCGCTGGTGACGTGGGTGGTTCCTTTAGCCACGCCTACCTGCACATCGTTTGGATTCCTGCCTACTCAACACATATTGGTGTGGATTACTAAACATTGGGAGGGGAGTTAATCTTTACATTTAATAAGAAATAACATACTACTGCAGGCTACATGTTGTCGTGCAATTAACTATAGGAGGTTTGCCTTTATGGCAAAACCGCAACAGTATAAAAGGATCACCTTACTCTTCTCCAATGTGGCAATGTTGCAGGCAACTTCATCGTAAAGCCAATGCTGCTCTTCCGATCGCTGAATCCCGAATCCCGCTGCCCGCTCTCCACTCAAACAGCATCATCATTATCCTGAGCTAAGTCTTGTGGTTTATATTTACGGGAGAGTACATTACGTATTGTTCTTACCCTCACCCATCTCATAATTTTGTAAAAATCACCTGGCTGTTTCGGAATAAATTTAAATGGTAAAAGACTTGTGTTTTGTTTATTACCTCCGCCCTCCAAAGTTGGATGGAGGTTATGTTTTCAACCCTGTCTGTCTGTCTGTTTGTCTGTCTGTCCGTTTGTGAACAAAATATCTCAAAAAGTTGTAGACGGATTCAGACGAAATTTGGCAGAGAGATAGTGTATGTGACAAGAACGAAATTATTAGATTTTGGTGAAGATCCGGATTCGGATCCGGCTACTAGAATTTTTAAAGTGATTCTTCACCATTGGGAGATAGGGCCAAAAACTATACATAGCAGGATATCTCAAAAAGTTGTGGACGGATTTGGACGAAAATTGGTGGACAGGTTGGGTGTCTGCCATTGACGATTCGATTCGATTTTGGTGAAGATCTGAATACGGATTCGGATATGATAATTATTTAATTTTTTGAGTGATTCTTCACCATTGGGAGATAGGGCCAAAAACGATACATAGCAGGATATATCAGTCATTATGCGACTTCATAGCATCAGTGGGGAACCGCCAGTAAAGTGTTCCATACAGCTTCTGCAGCACCTTACTGGGAGCGATAAGCACCGCCTGCCACATGGTAACATTATCTCTGGTATCCACTCACGATATGGAGTCGAACTGGATGCGGTTGGGTGGACACTTGTGACAGTATCTGAATTTAACCTCCATAATGACACACTGTTAGATGGCTCCTCCGGAGCTTGGCTTGCTGCGCAGGCAAGATGAACCAGCACGTCGGACAGCCAGCTTCGAGCAGAATCATGAGGGAGATGAACACTTGCAGGTCGGCCGGATCAGGGAGAGAGGAAGGAGATCGTGTGAGGACCATCAGCGAAGATCAGCAGCCATGCAGTATTCTTCAGCGAGAGCATTCAGAAACCAGACAGCCAGGATTCAGCAACCAGCGAGACAGGATTCAGCAACCAGACAGCCAGGATTCAGCAACCAGACAGCCAGGATTCAGCAACCAGCAAGCCAGCGAGGAACATCAACCAAACAGCCAAGCCGAAATGCGATGGACATCGGCTTATATTGGGTGGCAAAAGCTCCCTAGAATGTTCAGTCCCGACCTGATTGGCTGTTCTGCCCGTCCTCGATCTCTCATTGGTCAAAGTTTGCCGTCACAAGTTGCTGAGGCAAAGTCCAGACCTGATTGGTTGTTCTGCCCGTCCTTGATGCGGACAATGCGGACAATGCGGACATACGTGGCGATGACGTCATGATGTTCGCTCATTAGGCGGACTGGGTGCCGTGCCGTGTGGAGCACCAAATTACAGATAATAAATAGCAGGATATCTCAAAAAGTTATGGATGGATTTGGACGAAACTTGTTGGACAGGTTGTGTGTGTGACAAGGAAGAATCAATTCAAATTTGGTGAAGATCCAAATCTGGATCAAGCTAGTATAATTTTTAAAGTGATTCTTCACCATTAAGTGATATGGCCAACCAGGCGGAGGTATGCTCTCGACTGAATTCCGTTCTAGTTTTGTCCTGTATTTATTTTATTTACATGTTTATTTCAATGTTAACATGCTTTATATTTATTTTGCATGTTTATTTCAATTTTAAATTTATTTTAAGCTGCTGCTGACCTTCCTCTATATTCTCTCAAAGCCCAGGAACCTAACCCCCCTTTTTCCATAGGCCCTTGGTTTTAACTATTGTGGTTTTGACTGTTGCGTAATTTTCCAGGAACATAACCCTCATGATATATAATGGCTTATTGTACTTCAATTTAAATAAAATAATGATTTGAAAGGCTGTTTTAAAAATTCTGGAATTTTGGTGCTATTGAAGTAGTCTTATACACCACCCTATTTAATATGTCCAATTACTGCAAAACTGGAGGTTTTTGGAAATGATCATATGGTGACTTGTATTGTACAATTTTCAAATATAAAAGTCAATTTAAATAAAATACAGATTGTAAAAGTCTTAAATAAATAAATTCCTGAGGTTTATCACAGTTTTACCACCATTGACGCAGCATCTATTACACCACCCTATCTACGTGTTGCATTAGTTATTCGTGCCTGTTGTTTGTGTCCTTTATGACATTCTTAAAAACCGTAAGTTTCCTGTTTGGAATGATTTTCAATTTTGTTTGACTGCCAGACAGGCAGATAATAAAATATTATCTCACTCGTCTCCGCGTATGTGCGATCGGGACAAATTCAGAGCCAAAGTACTGTTACGTTTATACGGGGTAGGCAATGGATTGCCTTAATCCAGGTAGAAGTGTATAGTATAGTGTGCTCTGAATGTCGCGATGAAGAAGAAGAAACCCCCCATATACATAAGTAGGGAATCCGTTAGACCGGTTGTCGCGTAAGTGTCTCTTTGTCCCCATAACGAGGGGTGGGGTTATGTTCATTAGTTAGGGATTAATGGTAAATTCCCCAGTATATAAATGGCCTCTGTGATCTTCCCCTCTGTTTCTTATGACACTGCACCACATAAATAGCCAAGCCAAGCAATCGGCATGTATTATAACACTAAATAAAATAACCAGAACCAAGACATTGAACAATACCACTGGTGCCGCCAGCCGCCACATCGCAACATCAAGCAGGCAGGTTCGTGAGGCCACGCCCTGAAGAGCAGTGATTGGTCCGGTACCATAGAGCAAGGAGATGGACTCACTGATTGGAGCACGCACGGACGTCATCGGATGACGTAAGAGCCTTGGGAACAAAATAATGTGTCCCGACATTTTCCCTCTCTCGGCCCTGGAGTTCGCTGTGAACGGTCGCATATACAGCGCTCTTGCGCCAGGGACATTGAAAGCAAACAGTCGCATTTGTTTTTTCTCTTTGGTTCGGGATTTTGGAACAAGCAGCCGCACGTCCTTGCTCGGTTCCTAGTGTTCGGGGGAAGACGGACGCATCCACGCATTTCATTTTCTTTGCTTGGTCTGGGCAATCAGTTCGAGCAGCCGCATTTTCCTTTCCCTGGCTCATTGGTGCTGACGGTGCAGTGACTGGATGCCGTGCCGTGTGAGCTTGGAGGGACTGCATGCTTTGTGGAGCGACGGACTTGGCGACCTTTGCTGCGGCTGCCAGGTGAACGAACGGCGTGCCAAGCCTAGTTCCCGCGCACGGACTTCGCGCCAACCAGTGTGCTTTCCCGTGCAAGGTTGCGGAGGCCTGTAACGATCTGGGATGATCAAGGGGACCACAGCTAAATACACACAAACACATATTTATTTTCCATTTATTTTCCCCTTGTGTTGTATACGAGTCCGTATGGAGGGTCCCTCGATTAGGAATTTTAGTTTACAGTGCATTCTTTTGTTACCGGCATTTCTTTCAATAAAGCCGGTAAATAAATTTTTGCATTATAATTCCGTGTCGGTTTGAATTGATTACCAGGGTCGAGGACGTCCGGTGGAATCCGTACAGGTAAGAGTTTCGCTGCCCTCATGCCCCACGCGTATTCACACTGCCATTGGATTGAACGCCTTGGAGTGTAAAGCTCGATCGGCTATCAGTCCCTAGAGGTGTTAACCCCGGGAATGTGACAGTCCTGCTAAATGGCAAACTTGTCTTCCTATTCAGGTTCAAAATACAATATAACATTCAATTTAAATAAGTTGTTCCTCGATCATAAAGTGACGCTTTTAGACATACAGACAGATAGATTGACAGACAGACATAAACCAATTGCTCAACCCCACATTTTGCTTCGCGTGCGCAGGGTAAATATGAAGTTTACTAGCACAAGTCAACTGCAAATATTTAGTGGGCAATTAGTCCGTGGTAGATTATTAAACTTAATTTAATCATAATTTACAGTGGAATTAAACTTTTTTGGAATCCAACTTACAGGTAGATATTAAAATATACGTACAGTCGTGGCCAAAAATATTGGCACCCTTGCACTTTTTTCAAATAATGCATCATTTCTTCCAGAAAATTGTTGAAATTAAAAAGATATTTTGGTATCCACATGTGTATTTCTTTGGTTTGCAGTGGAACAAAAAAAAAAGCTGAAAAATTACTAAATCGTTGCTTATTCCATACAGAAATCCTAAAATGGCCCGGACAATATTGTTACGGACGTGGCTAGGATGTTAATTGGCCGAGCGGATGGCCGCCGCACCCGAACAGTTACCCCGACTAACCCGATTCCTGAACGTTGGCCAAAATCGCGCCACAGATATTCAATGGGGAAAAGACAAAGGCGACGTGGATGTGAAGAAGAGGAAGGAGACAAAAGTAGGGAATACGAATATAATTTATTTGTATTTACAACCAAAAGTAACCAAGGAGAAGGAAGGATAATAAAATAAAGACAGACAGAGGGACGGACCAGAAGGACACAGTGAAACTTAGCTTACCTATGCAGTCTTACTTAACCCAGGACAGAACAAACGAAGACGGACTCACACGAATGGGGAATGGAGGCAGGAACGATTGGCTGGACTGGGAGGAAGGTTCAGCTCGCACCACAAGCTGGAAGGCTTGGCAGGGCGCACAGCAAGCCAGGCCTTGTCAGGCTGGGAGCGAGCAGGGCGACGTCGGCACACGTATCTCGCTGCACGCGGCCGGGGCTGGTTGTCGCTCCACGCCTCGGGTTCTTTTGGTCCTCCCCTTCTTTCTCCAAATCGTCTGACGCGTCTTTCTCTCCTTGCGCACTTGTCTCAGAGGCTTCCTTCTCGCTTCTGTCGCACTTGTCTCAGAGGCTTCCTACTCGCTTCTCTTCCCTCCTCGCGCACTTCTGGCAGACGGCTTCCGCGCGCGCTCTTTTTAACGCCGCGGGCAAATCGAGCCGCCGGCCTCTCAAACACGCCCATCGGTGAGCTCGCCTCGGCCCTGATTGGTCGGCACGGCCCTCTGGCTCCACCCTTGATGACGATGGGCGGGCACGCCCAGGATTCGGCAGCTCCTCCCCCTTCTTCTCCGAGCCACAGTTGGCAATTGCGGCTTTGGGAATGGGAATAAAAGGGGATCTATTTATTTGAATTCGGTGCAATGGAGTGTCAATTAATGGAAAACAAATCCTTAGCCTACTACACAGAATAAGGAAATAACTGTCAACAAGGGGGAAATCTATGATTGGCTAACGTGAGTGCTTATGAACTAATTACGGGACGCACTTTGACCTTTATACATAATTGGAGCAAGGAGGGCGATATTTTTACAACAATTTACACAACAAGAACAAAAAAACACCATTCTCATATCCACAACAATATTATTGGCACCTTTTAGAAGTTTTTAGAAATAATAATATTTTAAGCAGGTGATTCTCCTTTACTTTGGAATTAAACTCACCTGTGGTGAGTTACAGGTGCCTGCAATATAAAAATCACTCATTCAACCAGTTTGAATGTAGAAAAGGAGTCATTCTACGGTTTTGTGTCACTGTGTGTCACCGCAATGAGCATGGAGAAAAGAATGAAAACCAGAGAATTGTCTGAGGAGGTCAGGCACAAGATTGTAGCCAAGCATGGACAATCTCAAGGCTACAAGTCCATCTCCAGAGACCTTGATGTTCCTGTGTCCACCGTACGTAATGTTATCAGGAAGTTTAAGGCCCATGGCACTGTAGCCAACCTCCCTGGATGTGGCCGCAAGACAAAATTTAATCGAAGATTGCAGCGAAGGATTGTTCGAATGGTAGAGAAATCACCTCAATCGACTGCCAAACAGAGTCAGGCTGACCTTCAGACACAAGGTACAACAGTTTCAACTCGCACCATCCGTCGCCAACTCAATGAAAGGGGGTTATAGGGTAGGAGACCCAGGAGGACCCCACTGCTGAGAAAGCCAGACTGGAGTTTTCCAAAGCACACCTGAACAAGCCAAAATCCTTCTGGGAGAATGTCCTGTGGACAGAGGAGACCAAATGAAAGTTTTTTTTTGGTAAAACACATCATCTCTATGTTTACAGAAAACAAAATGAAGCCTTCAAAGAAAAGAAAACCTTCCCTACAGCGAAACATGGAGGAGGTTCAGTGACGTTTTGGGGTTGCTTTGCTGCCTCTGGCACTGGGTGCCTTGAATGTGTGCATGGCATCATGAAATCAAGAGATCACCAAGGCATTTTGGAGCGCAATGTTCAACCTAGTGTCAGAGAGCTGGGTCTCCGTCGAAGGTCATGGGTCTTGCAGCAGGAAAATGACCCCAAACACACTTCAAAAAGCACCCAGGAATGGTTCAAGACAAAATGCTGGACTGTTCTGAAGTGGCCAACAATGAGTCCAGATCTAAATCCCATTGAACACCTATGGAGAGATCTGAAAACAGCAGTTGGGAGAAGGCATCCTTCAAATCTGGGAGAACTGGAGCAGTTTGCACAAGACGAGTGGGCCAGTCTGCCAGTAGAGAGGTGGAGGAAGCTCATTCATGGCTACAGGAAGCTCTTGCCTGCAGTTATTTTGTCCAAAGTCTGTGCTACCAAATATTAAGTCAAGGGTGTCAATAATTTTGTCAATGCCATTTATTTTTATTTTCTGATTTAAAAGGATATATTAAGTTCTGAATCAAAAACAACGGTTCTGTAATATTAACAGTGAAATAAAGAATTGTGGAGACCAAATACTTTTGTCAATTTCAACTTATTTTTCGAGAAAATTGTGAGTTATTTGAAAAAAGTGCAAGGGTGCCAATATTTTTGGCCACGACTGTATATATCAATGAATATAACATGACATCCTCTTTCGAGTAAAGTGTGCCCAATTTGGGCCAAGATAGATCGATTGAGGTCAATCAGAGGAATGAGTTGGAAAAGACTCAATTCGGCCTCGCACCTGTAAAAAGCCAAAATGTGGAGATTGGGGCAGAAAGTCGAGAGGTTGCAGCAGGAGGAGGACAAGTTGAGGAGGAGAGTTTGACCTCGTGTTCGGCCGGCAAATGAGCGAGCTTGGCTGGTGCCTCTGCCGGTGACGGACGTTCGGTGTCCCATATACAATTGGCTTGTATTAACTACCCCATCAATGTGAGGGCTGCGTACTTCTAACATAGCAATGATGAAGTTCAATCTAAACTAGAAAGCATCTGAAAATGCAAAGCCCGTCCGTGCCCGTTTGCATTCAGACGTCTTCTTCTTCTTCTTAAGTTTGCTCAAAATGACAAAAACAGTTTTTTTAAAATACAAAACGAAAATTGATGATTTTATGCAGCCTTTACCTTTGAACTTTTGATCTAAAAAAAAATAAAATCAGCTTCTAGGTTTTGAATAGTGAACCATTTTCAGTGACCCAATATACAAATTCTTTAAATTTCAGGTCAATTGGGTGAAAATTGGTGATTTTACAAAACCTTGACCTTTGACCTTTTGATCTAAAAAAACAACAATCAGCTTACTAGCTTTTGATTGGCGAACCAATTCAGTGACCCATTATGCAAATTCTTAAAATTTCAGGTCAATTGGATGAGAATTGACGATTTTATGTGATGCTGACCTTTGACGTTTTGACCAAATTATTAATTGGCCTTCTCCATATTTTCATGATAAAGCTTTGTTGAAAATTTGATGACAAAACTCAAATGATAAATTGAAATTTCAGGTCAATTTGATGAAAATTGATGTTTTTTATGTGATGCTGACCTTTGACCTTTTGACAAAATTATTAATTTGTCTTCTCCATATTTTCATAATAAAGCTTTGTTGAAAATTTGATGACAAAACTCAAATGATAAATTTTAATTTCTGGTCAATTCGATGAAAATTGACGATTTTATGTTATGCTGACCTTTGACCTTTTGACCAAATTATTAATTTGCCTTCTCCATATTTTCATAATGAAGCTTTGTTGAAAATTTGATGACAAAACTCAAATGGTAAATTTTAATTTCAGGTCAATTTGATGAAAATTGACGATTTTATGTGATGCTGACCTTTGACCTTTTGACAAAATTATTAATTTGCCTTCTCCATATTTTCATAATAAAGCTTTGTTGAAAATTTGATGACAAAACTCAAATGGTAAATTGAAATTTCAGGTCAATTTGATGAAAATTTATTATTTTATGTGATGTTGACCCTTGACCTTTTGACCAAATTATTAATTTGCTTCTCCATATTTTCATAATAAAGATTTGTTGAAAATTTGATGACAAAACTCAAATGGTAAATTGAAATTTCAGGTCAATTTGATTAAAATTGACGATTTTATGTTATGCTGACCTTTGACCTTTTGACCAAATTATTAATTCGCCTTCTCCATATTTTCATAATAAAGCTTTGTTGAAAATTTGATGACAAAACTCAAATGGTAAATTTTAATTTCAGGTCAATTTGATGAAAATTCATGTTTTTTATGTGATGCTGACCTTTGACCTTTTGACAAAATTATTAATTTGCCTTCTCCATATAATCTTAATAAAGCTTTGTTCAAAAGTTGAGGACAAAACTCAAATGTTAAAAAGTTGCGGCCCAGACACACAAACACACAGACACACGTGACCCATTCCCCCCCCCCCACCCCCCCCCCCACCCCACACACACACACACACACACACACGACCTATCCCCACCCCCCCCCCCCCCCCACACACACACACACACACACGTGACCCATCCCCACCCCCCACACATGCACACACACGTGACCCCCCCTCACTAACACAAACACACACGTGACCCCACACACACACAAACACACACACACGTGTCATAGAAAACAAGTTTTACAGTTTTCTTTTTATTTCATTTCATTTAATTTTTTGGGGCCAAAATTTAACTTCCAGGGGCATAATAAGTATTAACACCCCAAAAAACCCTCAAATGTACAAACCCGGTATGGCACCATAAAAAATAAGTTAATGTCGAGCCCTGTATATGGGTATATGGGAAGTAAGGGGAAAGTGGTTGGGAGGGTTATCAAATAATATATTTTATGTACATAATATTAAGATGCAAATTGTCTATTAAGTCGATAATCTTTGGTCTTTTTTGTTTTAATAAGAATGGTGTTTTAAAAGCTTAATCCACATGATGTTCTTCCGGTCCTCGATTCCCAAACCCGACTCGAACCTGTCCGATTGGTGTTTCACAGGTAGAGCGTTGCATCACCGTGTGTGCCACCTGGGTGCCATGTTTGCCAGCAGTAGCTCACCTTCGGGCCTCTCCAGGCGGTTTGTGAAAGCCTTGGCACAAACACTACCTTCCTCGCAGCCCCCACAACAATGTGAGTATAACGTCAAACAATGAGTATGACTATGAGTTGTCGTTTATCAGGTTCCTCCAGTTTTGCTGAGTATGTCGGATAAACAGAAAGTTCTTTTTTCAATGTGGACCACTCTTTGTCCCAATTCACCCCAACAGTTGTACATATTAGAGTAGCTCATGGTGGTGTTGTATGCAATTGTATGTCCAGAGCTAAACTCTTCAGGAATCCACTAATTGAAGGTCCAGGAACAATATTTGGTTGGTAACACATTTCCCATTGCGGGCGAAATGGGTGAAATGACCACGCCCTTTTTGCGCAAAGTACTACCATCCGCCGCGACTGTATCTCCAGAACCGTTGGACATAGGAGGTTGCCTGACCACTCAAAATGTGCGGAATGGCCACATTATGGGGGGTCAGTAATACATTGTCATATCCAAAAGTCAATGGTTTTTTAAGATAATTACCAAAAACCGATTTCAGCATGTTACGCACCACAATTATACAATACCACCAAGGCCACAACATATGTATGACACTTTATCATATTGTCCCTGTTGTACCTTTTGCATATTGTTCCTATTTTGGAATTTAATTATTTGGATTTCTACACTTTTTGGCTTTACTACAGCCACAAAACGTCACACAATTTATGTTCCTTTCTCTGCAAGTGCACGTTTTTTTACTCATACATGATGTTGGGCATTTGCATGGAGGGGGCAGGTCATCGGGCCTGCACGATACTGGCAGTATCACTGGTGTTATGCCAACATCCGTTGCTTCATACCCATACTGGAGTGGATCTGGTTTGGTGACTGCAGGAGTTGGGGCTTGCAACCACATCTTACACTGCAGATATGCTCGCTTTATGTGTTCTTGTATCATTGATGAACAGCACATAAGCTGGTTGAAGTCCAGTTCTTTCTTGGAGTTGTGGTACTGCACCCATCGATATTCATCGAAAGTGGAACAGTCGGTCATCTTTAACCCAGACACAAGGAACTTTTCAGCATTGCTTGTCATCTGTGGTGACAGTTCTTCTACACCAAACCCTTCCAGTAGGGAGAGATCCATGGATGCTTTCAGGCCAGACAGCTTTGGACCCACCTTGCTGGTACTGTCGCAACTGCTGAGAGCATGAATGGCTGGGAGACACGACACCAAACCGTTGTCCAGTTGATCAAGTAGGTTACCAAGCTTCACGTACAGCTTTTGTAGTTGCCAGGTTTTGTTGAAGTGGAAGATGAGGTTGATAAAGACATCTGTGTCAGGTGAGTCAACCAAGACTGATTGAACCCCGTGTTTCACAACACCATCATTAATATGGAACATGATTCTGTCGTCGGCTTCTTCTTGGTTGCTTGAGAGCTCTGTGATCTGTGTTTCAGTGCCAGCTAACAGTTTCCTGCATTCACCCCCATATACTCCTCCAAAGACGATCTCCTTGTCCGACTCGACATTCTGCAGCATCCACTTGAAGACATACTCCTGCAACCGAACTTTGTTCAACATTGAGCTCCAGAACATAGCAAGATCGACAGGGAGTTTCTGATTGTCAGACCTAATGGTGATAGTGATTTGTTCTGAAGAACTTCTCTGTGCCCGTTCCATTTGCTTGATTGATGCTTTTAGATAAACATCAAATATAATGTCTATTCTTGTGGACTTGGAGCCTGTAGCAAGAATGCTGTTGGAAAGACTCTCAGCCAATTCCCCGAATGTGTGAAGGCCCATCTTTTTCATCGCTAGTTTACGCACAAGTGCCATGAAGTCCACTATTGTCATCTGAGCGTCACTCTTTACATTCCTCGTCTCCTGTGGAAGTTGACTGACAAGTTCCTTGGTTAAGGAGGCTTTATCGGGCTTCTTCAATTTGATGCCATCTTTACATTCAGTGGTGAGGAACTGGGATGTGCTGGTCAATTCATACTTCAGGAGTTCTAGCATGCTGTACCCTCTTTCTCTAGCATAGTCAATGTACCTAATCGTTTCTGCAGCATCCTTTTTCGCCATCGATTTCTTCGCTGTGGGTGGAGTACGTTTCACGAAAACAGTCTTGCGGTTGGTAGGGATTGTATCATGTAGGTGCTTCTCCTTATCCTGAAATCTGGTCTCAACAAACTCTTGATAACTCTTCTCACCAATTTCCAGGCATTTAAGTAATCCATCAACAACCTCCTGGGGTATGTCAGCTTCAGTAGAGATGTTCTGAAGTCTGATTCCAGTGCCGAACGGATTGTTGATGGATTTTATGTAATCCAGAAGCGTCTTCGCACGATCATGGCCAATCTTCGTAGAATTTGGATTGAACTCATGGTGTAGGCTCAGTTCACTGTCATCTTTGTCTCCCAAGTTACACCATTCCAGCAGCTGTGCCACATGAAGATCTTTCTCATGCTTTAGGAGATTCCATAAGGCTACTGCTTCTTTCTGTCTAGTCATCCCAATGATACCTCCAGCAAACTTGGCGGGTTTATTGTAACACTTCTCGAGTGCCATGTCAAATCCTACTGCACTGCCTTGTCGGAGAGTGTGGTACATCACCCATCCACCATCTGTAAAGCATCGGTAGATACCCGGGGAACTTCCTTTGTATGTCCAGGCAATCTTCAAGGAACAGCGTACCCCATCTGCAATAGTTTGTCCGGCCAAACCCGAAGAACAAAGGCATGCACCTCCGCACAGCTGAAACGAAAAGATGCCAATCGCCTTGCCGAATAGAGTGTGTCAGATCTCTCAGGATAGGATACAGCTCATCCAGAAACAAGCTCCAGTACCTCACATTCTCAGTACAGGCTGTTTCCATTCTGTGAAAGACTTCTTCAAGTCTGCGTGTAAGATCTTGCTTTCTTCCCAAATCCCTCTGAACTCTGCACGGTCAACATCTAAAGCCTGCTGCAGCTTAGTTTCCATGGTCTCTATTTGCTGGTCTAATTCACAACTAGTACTGTCCTGGTCAGCTTGAAACTGCTCAAACATAAGAACTGTCATCACCCCTGATACAAGACTCATTGCCTCCTTGCCTTTGCAATAGTGACCTCCAGTCATGACACTATTCTCTACAACAAGCTTGCCAAAGGCTTCAGTCTCAATCAAAGCCAGATCAATACCGATACAGCCTAAAAACTTCCCAAGGCAAGCGATGACAATCTTCTCCATGTGAAAAGGTCCCATTCCAAGGAATATGTTACCAAACTGATCTAGCTTCAACAGCTGGATTTCCTTGGCGATTGCATACACCCCTTCATCAGACCACAATGCCCCTGACACGGCATTCTTTTGTTTCAAGACATCCTGAAAGTTAATCATGGATGTAAATATTGTGTCCATTTCGGTTGCGACATATGGAAGGATGGGTACAAATGACTTCTTTGTAACATCAAACTTCAGTGGATCCTGGAGTGCACTCATTGTTGCTGTGAAGCTAGGAAAAGAGCCCACCTCGCGATCTGTGTAATTTTGTCTTGCCATGCACCAAAGGAAATAATCATCATCAACACTGTGCTTTCGATTATCGTTGTATGGTGTAGTTGAAAATGTCTCCGGTATATCACCAGTGCCTTTGACAAGGTGTGACTTCTCAATGACCTGGCATGGCAGCACATCAGCAAACTTTCTCTTTCCTAGTGGTGTTGAGCAGCTTGTCATCTGGTTAGATGTCTACATCTAAAAATAAACGTCTAAATTAGGGTTCAATGTAGTTTTTTATGCAGATTGTTGCTAGACTTTTCTATTCAGGAATCAAGTAATTGAACAATAGGAACAGGAACAATAGGAATAATTGTGGTGCTTAACATGCTGAAATCGGTTTTTGGCAATTATCTTAAAAACCATTGACTTTTGGATATGACAATGTATTACTGACCCCCCATAATGTGGCCATTCCGCACATTTTGAGTGGTCAGGCAACCTCCTATGTCCAACGGTTCTGGAGATACAGTCGCGGCGGATGGTAATACTTCGCGCAAAAAGGGCGTGGTCATTTCATCCATTTCGCCCGCAATGGGAAATGTGTTACCAACCAAATATTGTTCCTGGACTTTCAATTCGTGGATTCCTGAAGAGTTCAGCTCTGGACATACAATTGCATACAACACCACCATGAGCTACTAGAGTAACACCATGTCAGAGTACTGTCCTTTCATTTGGTGGAAAGGTGTTGCACCATCTGTCTGGGCCACACATCACAGATCCGGGCCACACGTCACAGATCCGGGCCACACGTCATATAATCCGGGCCACACGTCACAGGTCCAGACCAATCGTCACAGGTCCCGACCAATCGTCACAGGTCCCGACCAATCGTCACAGGTCCCGACCAATCGTCACAGGTCCGGACCAATCGTCACAGATCCGGGCCACACGTCACAGATCCGGGCCACACGTCACAGGTCTGGGCCACACGTCACAGGTCCGGGCCACACGTCACAGGTCCGGGCCACACGTCACAGGTCCGGGCCACACGTCACAGGTCCGGGCCACACGTCACAGGTCCGGGCTACACGTCACAGGTCCGGGCTAAACGTCACAGGTCCAGACCAATCGTCACAGGTCCCGACCAATCGTCACAGGTCCGGGCCAAACGTCACAGGTCCGGGCCAAACGTCACAGGTCCGGACCAATCGTCACAGATCCGGGCCACACGTCACAGATCCAGGCCACACGTCACAGATCCGGGCCACACGTCACAGGTCCAGGCCACACGTCACAGGTCCAGGCCACACGTCACAGGTCCGGGCCACACGTCACAGGTCCGGGCCACACGTCACAGGTCCGGGCCACACGTCACAGGTCCGGGCCACACGTCACAGGTCCGGGCCACACGTCACAGGTCCGAGCCACACATCACAGGTCCGGGCTACATGTCACAGGTCCGGGCTACCTGGGTGCCATGTGTGCCAGCAGTAGCTCACCTTCAAGCCTCTCCAGCCAGTTTGTGAAAGACTTGGCGCAAACACTACCTTCCATAAAAATAAGGCGTCATAGTGTATGCGGTTATGTTGCAATTAACAGGGGAGTGAAACTTTCATATAGAATCTTGAAACTGGTACTTATTGACTTCTTTAGATCACATAGGACTCAAAACCACCTGTTTCCAATTTTCTCCAGCATGGATACGCACTAAATCCAAGATGGCGGCCATTTAACACGATAATCGCTTAATCGCCAACTATTTTGGACATTTGTAATGGATATAGTTGTCCAGTATATCGTTTTATAGGTTTTTTTGGTCACTGAATTCATTGAAGTACTTATATCATCAATAACACAAAGCATAAAGTGAATAATCATCCAATATGAGGTATAATTGGTGCCATATGGCATGGCACACCCATATAAATACCCAATGAACGGTACACAAATATTTGGGTTATAATAATGATTATGTATATTTGTTTTTCAGCAAAATAAATCTGTCCTGATCGTTCTATGGAAGACTGCATGGCTTGAGCCATAATAATGTAACCACAGGAATGGATGCATGGGTGCAATCTGCCATGAAATCAGAGTTGACCAGCTTATGAAGTGTCCATTTCTAAACATGTATTTTCTTTTCTACTTGCAGGTAAATAATGGCATCCGAAGCGGAACCTCTGGAGAAAAGGGCACGTACCGAACTAAATTTCAAGCTGTGCATCAAATGTCAAACTTCAAAAGAAGAACAATTAAAGGAACCCCCACAGTCCCAAAAGCAATCAACGTATGACAAATTTCTAACAGCGGTTCGTTTGAGAGCGCAGTTTGGAAACACTGACTTTATTGCACTCAACGAAAAAATTGGACAATTGACAGCACAAGATTTATGTGACAAACATGTTGTGTGGCACAGAACGTGCTATGCTATGAGCACAAATAAAGAACATATAATACGTGATGAAAAGCGCTACAACCGAGCGTGTGCAACATCCGATGTTACTCTCCTTAGTAGCCGAACCGTGGGGAGACCAACTGCTTCATCAACACTTAGTGCTACGGACGAAGAGCCAGTGTCAAAAAAGTACACCCGATCACAGTTAACTGCATATGACAAAACAGAATGTTTCTTCTGTCAAGATAAAATACAAGGTCCCTTGCACAAATGTCAATCAGCAAATATTGGAAAGCAGATAAAGGACATAGTACACCACTCCAACAACCAAGAATGGAAGGTTAACTCTGCCACTGTCCTATCTGACAATGATGCGCTGTCACGTGATATTGTCTACCACAAGAAGTGCATCACCGAACAGTGGCAGTTTCTAAAGCAGGGAAATGCTGCAGACAGTGGATCATGCCCGAAGACAGCTGACCGCTGCAACACAGATGCCAGTGGGCCGACAGTACACCACATCACGGCTGAAATTGAATTCTTTGCCGAAATACAAGATCGCATCAACGAGGGAGAATTTATTCCAATGGACGAAGCAGAAAAGCTATACTTATCGAAGATGGAACAATACAACATCCAGTATGTCTCGAAGTTTTCTAACGCCAAGTCCGAGCGGAGGTGGCTACGACAAAATATCGAGGAAAATGTTAATCTCGTTCAGTTCACACCATCACCGAAGAAGCCTCCACTGATACATTCCAAAGCTACACAAAATGCTGCAGTTGATGAAGCTGTCAAGAACAACACATAGGATGACATGAAGAAGTTATTTGAAGCAAGCAGAGTCCTACGTAAATTGATCCAGGAAACAAAGAAAGACCCGTGGGTTTTCACCGGAACACTCGAAAATAGTGAGCATTGCGTAGTGCCACAGGAGCTCCACAGCATGGTGCTTTGGATCATGAAAGGTACAACTACAGTTAAAACTGAAGCTCGTGCACAAGAGTTTAATAGATCTGCGTCAATCGTCTCTCAGCAAATAGTACAAGCCCACAAATCTAATCGGCAACTCCTGTATGATCCAAAATCACCAGTGTAGATTGTAGGGTGTAGAGAAACTGTAGGGTGTAGGGTGCAACCAGGGTGTAGAGAAACTACCTCCAACTCAAGGATCCATAACTGAACACATTCTGCGAGCACACTTCCAAGCTAACATTTGGGTGCAGGGCACAGTAGCTGTTCCAAGTCTTCTAGATCCAGTATCTTTGGGATGGAAACAACTAGATGACGGACGTTGTGTTCCTGTGACGTCGAAAGTTCCACCGGTACCAGAGGCTGTCGTCGGCCTCGTGAAGTGTTCATGTATTGCCAGCAAATGCAGTGGACGGTGTTCTTGCAAGACCAATAATCTGTCATGCACAGAGCTTTGCAAGTGTGAAGGTGCTGAAGGATCATGCACTAATGTTGCAAATGAGGAGACAGAGAGTGATGATGATGATGACAGCGACAGTGATGACTAATAACGTGGCAGATAACTAGCATCCGGATACATGTATAATTGAGCATCCAATTTGATATGTGTATGAACACCATTTTGTTTTCCCCATGATTGTTAGATACATAACATGCCTAGGTAAATTTCCATAACACAAGTATGTTGATAAATGGTTTGATTTTTCTGTATATGGTGGCCACCATCTTGGACTTATTCTACGACATTAATGAATACATTGAAAACTTCTTAAAGAAGTAACATACTTGGTAGAAAAGAATATATTGTAATCACAAAAATGTCCTTCGCTTATCATTATACATGTACGTAAATAAATGGTTCAGATATAAAAATATCGTATTTTTTCGAAATTTGGTGGACGCCATCTTGGATGTTGTCAATGGATATGAATGAAAACATTGAAGACAGTCTATTTCATACAACCATATGTAGATACAAATATATTGTAATCAAAAGCATGTCCATAATAAGCTTATCATTGTGCATATATTGAATACGTTGGTTCAAATATAACGATTTATTGCTTTTTCGGTATATGCTGGCGGCCATCTTGAATTTTGCCACTGGACATAAATTAAAAAATTGGAAACAGGTTGTTTTGTGTTCAGTGTGATCATAGAAAGTAAAAAATCACAAGTTTCCAGATTCTATATGAACCGTTCACTAAATAACACAACGACCTACACTATCACAGATCCGGGCCAAACGTCACAGAGAAGATCCCATAGTGAATCTGCATTCGGTACCAAACGATTTATTGCCTTGACGCTCCCCCTGCTGGTAGGTAGACGTAAGAAACAGGTATGTGTAACAATCAGGTGCAGGAGTACGTCAATATACAGGTGGTTATATGTAACAACCGGTTGTACGTGTGAGAACCAGGTGTACCATGTATATAAGAACCAGGTGTTTGTAAGAATTAGGTACATGTAAGGAACAAATGTATCATGTATAAAAGAACTAGAGGTATGTAAGAAGCAGGTGCATGTAAGAACCAGGTGCATGTAAGAACCAGGTGTACGTAAGAACAACGTGTACATCAGGACATGGTGTATGTAAGGACCAGGTGCACGTAATAACAACGTGTACGTAAAGAACAGGTTACGTAATGACCAGGTGTATGTAATGACCAGGTGTACGTAAGGACCAGATGTACGTAAGGACCAGGTGTATGTGTATTGTGTATGTAAGGACAAGGTGGATTCCCGATCCCCGCAGCTTCGTGAAAAGCGATTGATAACAAGGGCTGATCTTGATCACAAATTGCTAACCTAATATACATCTGAATAACTCAAATGATATATAAATGCACCTGTCTGAAGATGAGGTGAAGGGGGAAGACTGAGGGGGAATTGTGCCATTTTGGGGTAACTACGAAAAGATGGCCCCATTAGTCACAGGGAAATGAGGTTTTTGTGATATTGCCTCATCTTGGTTAGAAAATCATGCTCTCATCATGTATCAATTTATATCATGATCAATAGCCATAGGGCTCACGTGGTGATGATGTAACTTACAACACATCATGTGATGTCAAGAAACTTTGATTCCGCCTTTTTCATGAAATTTCAGGTGAATATTTTCTGCTTTTTAAAACCTAATTTAGGAATTCATTAAATCTCCTGTCTATCAAATCAGGTGTATATGTTTATTCTTCTTAACGTCTAAATGTCACAACACTGGCAAATGACCTGATGAGTTACCGGATTCTGATTATGGGACAGAATGTCAAGAGGTCTTTGAATGTCACAGTCACGGTGATCATCCTGATCAATACCATCCCTATCACTATAATCTCTATCATCCCCATAATCCTGATCAATGCCATCCCTATCACTATAATCTCTACCATCCCCATAATCCTGATCAATACCATCCCTATCACTATAATCTCTACCATCCCCATAATCCTGATCAATACCATCCCTATCACTATAATCTCTACCATCCCCATAATCCTGATCAATACCATCCCTATCAGTATAATCTCTACCATCCCCATAATCCTGATCAATGCCTTCCCTATCACTATAATCTCTACCATCCCCATAATCCTGATCAATACCATCCCTATCACTATAATCTCTACCATCCCCATAATCCTGATCAATACCATCCCCATCACTATAATCTCTATCATCCCCATAATCCTGATCAATACCATCCCTATCACTATAATCTCTATCATCCCCATAATCCTGATCAATACCATCCCCATCACTATAATCTCTACCATCCCCATAATCCTGATCAATACCATCCCTATCACTATAATCTCTACCATCCCCATAATCCTGATCAATACCATGCCCATCACTATAATCTCTATAACCACCTTTAGAGGCCATTTTTCCCCGCAAGCGGGGGTTGGCCTTTTTCGGGGACCGTGGTTGTTGTTGTTTTTTTGGTCCCCTTTTTGAAGCAATGTTTTACGGCCGGATGCCCTTCCTGACGCCAACCCTTTTTGTCGCCTTTTTACGACAAACAGGGAATTACCAGTGAACTGGTACTCAATTTGCCGACCTCGGAAGGATGACAGGCTGAGTCAACCCCCTGGCGTTAATTCAGCGATTGACCGGGATTCGAACCCAGGATCCTAGGATCCTAAGCCCTCACCCTAGCCGCTTGCCCAACACCAGGGCAACACCAACACCAGGGCACCAGGGCACCAGGGCACCAGGGCACCAGGGCACCAACACCAGGGCAGGATGGCTAGGCACCATCACTATAATCTCTATCATCCCCATAATCCTGATCAATACCATCCCTATCACTATAATCTCTATCATCCCCATAATCCTGATCAATACCATCCCTATCACTATAATCTCTATCATCCCCATAATCCTGATCAGTACCATGCCCATCACTATAATCTCTATCATCCCCATAATCCTGATCAATACCATCCCCATCACAATAATCTCTATCATCCCCATAATCCTGATCAACACCATCCCCATCACTATAATCTCTATCATCCCCATAATCCTGATCAACACCATCCCCATCACGATAATCTCTATCATCCCCATAATCCTGATCAATACCATCCCCATCACTATAATCTCTATCATCCCCATAATCCTGATCAACACCATCCCCATCACTATAATCTCTATCATCCCCATAATCCTGATCAACACCATCCCCATCACTATAATCTCTATCATCCCCATAATCCTGATCAACACCATCCCCATCACGATAATCTCTATCATCCCCATAATCCTGATCAATACCATCCCCATCACTATAATCTCTATCATCCCCATAATCCTGATCAACACCATCCCCATCACTATAATCTCTATCATCCCCATAATCCTGATCAACACCATCCCCATCACGATAATCTCTATCATCCCCATAATCCTGATCAATACCATCCCCATCACTATAATCTCTATCATCCCCATAATCCTGATCAACACCATCCCCATCACTATAATCTCTATCATCCCCATAATCCTGATCAATACCATCCCCATCACTATAATCTCTACCATCCCCATAATCCTGATCAATACCATCCCCATCACTATAATCTCTATCATCCCCATAATCCTGATCAATACCATCCCCATCACTATAATCTCTATCATCCCCATAATCCTGATCAACACCATCCCCATCACTATAATCTCTATCATCCCCATAATCCTGATCAATACCATCCCCATCACTATAATCTCTATCATCCCCATAATCCTGATCAACACCATCCCCATCACTATAATCTCTATCATCCCCATAATCCTGATCAACACCATCCCCATCACTATAATCTCTATCATCCCCATAATCCTGATCAACACCATCCCCATCACTATAATCTCTATCATCCCCATAATCCTGATCAATACCATCCCTATCACTATAATCTCTACCATCCCCATAATCCCGATCAATACTATCCCTATCACTATAATCTCTACCATCCCCACAATCCTGATCAACACCATCCCCATCACTATAATCTCTATCATCCCCATAATCCTGATCAATACCATCCCTATCACTATAATCTCTACCATCCCCATAATCCTGATCAATACCATCCCCATCACTATAATCTCTACCATCCCCATAATCCTGATCAATACCATCCCCATCACTATAATCTCTATCATCCCCATAATCCTGATCAATACCATGCCCATCACTATAATCTCTATCATCCCCATAATCCTGATAAATACCATCCCCATCACTATAATCTCTATCATCCCCATAATACTGATCAATACCACCCCCATCACAATCACTATAATCTCTATCATCCCCATAATCCTGATCAATACCATCCCCATCACTATAGTCTCTATCATCCCCATAATCCTGATCAATACCTTCCCCATCACTATGATCTCCAATCATCCCGATCACTATCATCCCCATCATCCTGATCAATACCATCCCCATAACTATCACTATAATCTCTATCATCCCCATAATCCTGATCAATACCATCCCCATCACTATAGTCTCTATCATCCCCATAATCCTGATCAATACCATCCCCATCACTATAATCTCTACCATCCCTATAATCCTGATCAATACCATCCCCATCACTATGATCTCCATCATCCCGATCACTATCATCCCCATCATCCTGATCAATACCATCCCCATCACTATCACTATAATCTCAATCATCCCCATAATCCTGATCAATACCATTCCCATCACTATGATCTCCATCATCCCCATCACTATGATCTCCATCATCCTGATCACTATCATCCCCATCATCCTGATCAATACCATCCCCATCACTATGATCTCCATCATCCCAATCACTATCATCCCCATTATCCTGATCACTACCATCCCCATCAACCTGATCACTACCATCCCCATCATCCCGATCACTATCATCTCCATCATCCCGATCACTATCATCCCCATCACTATCATCTCCATCATCCCGATCGCGATCATCCCCATCATCCCACTCACTATCATCCCCATCATCCTGATCACTACCATCCCCATCACTATCATCTCCATCATCCCGATCACTATCATCTCCATCATCCCGATCACTATCAATCATCCTGATCACTATCATCCCCATCATCCTGATCACTACCATCCCCATCACTATTATCTCCATCGCTATCATCCCCATCGCTATCATCCCGATCACTATCAATCATCCCGATCACTATCATCCCCATCATCCTGATCACTACCATCCCCATCATCCCGTTAACTATCATCTCCATCATCCCGATCACAATCATCTCCATCATCCCGATCACTATCATCCCCATCATCCTGATCACTACCATCCCCATCACTATCATCTCCATCCCCATCACTACCATCCCCATCACTACCATATCCATCCCCATCACTATCATCCCCATCATCCTGATCACTACCATCCCCATCACCTTGATCACTACCATCCCCATCACTATCATATCCATCATCCCGATCACTATCATCCCCATCATCCTGATCACTGCCATCCCCATCACTATAAACCCCATCATCCCAATCACTACAATCTCGATCATCCTGATCACAACCATCCCCATCACTATCATCTCCATCATCACGATCACTATCATCCCCATCATCCTGATCACTATCATCTCCATCATCCCGATCACTATCATCCCAATCACTATCATCCCCATCATCCTGATCACTACCATCCCCATCACTATAAACCCCATCATCCCAATCACTACCATCCCCATCACTATCTCCATCATCCTGATCACTATCATCCCAATCACTACAACCCCCCTCATTCTGATCGCTACCATCCCCATCACTATCATCTCCATCATCTCAATCACTATCATCTCCATCATCCCGATCACTATCATCCCCATCATCCTGATCACTACCATCCCCATCACTATCATCTCAATCACTACAACCCCCCTCATCCTGATCGCTACCATCCCCATCACTATCATCTCCATCATCCCGATCACTATCATCTCCATCATCCCGATCACTATCATCCCCATCATCCTGATCACTACCATCCCCATCACTATCATCCCAATCACTACAACCCCCCTCATCCTGATCGCTACCATCCCCATCACTATCATCTCCATCATCCCGATCACTTTCATCTCCATCATCCCGATTACTATCATCCCCATCACTATCATCCCAATCACTACAACCCCCATCATCCTGATCACTACCATCCCCATCACTATCATCTCCATCATCCCGATCACTATCATCCCCATCATCCTGATCACTACCATCCCCATCACTATAAACCCCATCATCCTAATCACTACAATCTCCATCATCCTGATCACTACCACCCCCATCACTATCATCTCCATCATCCCGATCACAACCATCCCCATCACTATCATCCCCATCATCCTGATCACTACCATCCCCATCACTATCATCTCCATCATCCTGATCACTATCATCCCAATCACTACAACCCCCCTCATCCTGATCGCTACCATCCCCATCACTATCATCTCCATCATCCCGATCACTATCATCTCCATCATCCCCAACACTATCATCTCCAGCACTATCATCCCCATCACTATCATCTCCATCATCCCGATCATTATCATCTCCATCATCCCGATCACGATCATCATCATCCCGATCACTATCATCTCCATCATCCCGATCACTATCATCTCCATCATCCCCATCACTATCATCTCCATCATCCCGATCACTATCATCTCCATCACTATCATCTCCATCTTCCCCATCACTATCATCTCCATCATCCCGATCACTATCATCCCCATCATCCTGATCACTACCATCCCAATCATCTCCATCATCCTGATCACTACCATCCCCATCATCATCATCTCCATCATCCTGATCACTATCATCACCATCATCCTGATCACTACCATTCCCATCACTATCATCTCCATGGAACCTCCATGCATGGCTTGCAGACTTCCTCTCTGGTCGTAGGCAACGTGTGGCCCTGAATGGGTTTCTCTCATCTCCCCTTCCTGTTCAGGCTGGAGTTCCCCAAGGTAGTGTTCTGGGCCCTGTGCTTTTTCTGGTCTTCATTGATGATTTCTCCGATTCTGTGGAAAATACATATTTTTGCTGACGATTCCACCCTCTGCTGCTCCATTCCTCATCCCTCAGATCGGCAGTCTGCAGCCTCCTCACTCTCTGCAGACCTGGACAAAATCACAAACTGGTCAAACAAGTGCAACATGTCTTTCAATCCTGACAAATCTCACTCTCTTACGATGTCTCTCCGAAAAGACCGTCTGGACAACCCTCCCATCTACTTTCTCAACAACCTCCCAAAGAAGCCCACGTCTCACTCAAGCTTTTGGGTCTCACTATCTGCCATGATCGTTCCTGCGAAAACCACATTTCCAAGCTGGCCTCCAAAGCCGTTCGCCGACTGGGCATCCTCCGTCGTGCGAAGTCCTTTCTGGGCACTTCTGAGCTCCTCACCACATACAAAGCTTTCATCCGCAGCTTGATGGAACACTGGCGTCACTAGGGGGGTGCGGAGGGTGCGGACCGCACCGGGTGACACTATCAGAGGGGGTGACACCAAATGTTAGCAGTGTCAAGGCTTTCCGATCTTGCGATATTATCAATTGAAAGTGAGTTGGCGAAAGGCATTGATTTCGACGAAGTGATTCACAAGTTCGCAGCTTTTCAGGCCAGGAAAGGAAAGTTCTGAATGAGTCGAGATGTTCACCAAGTGCTGAAATGCTTGTGTATTTGTTCCTGTTTATTTTTATGGTATTATTTCATTTATGAGTATATTTCCATATGCATTTGTCTACAGGTTCGACATGATTTGGGCCGTTATTGATGATGCAAACCTAATCCATTAATGTATCTCATGCAACAATAAAGTTTAACGTTAAAATCGACATAATTTTGATGTAGTTCTTAAACGTTTTTACTTCGAATTCTGTTGTTTTCTTACCGAAACTATGTAAATGTAAATACATTTAGGCTGTGCGTATGATATTGTAATTTAAAGGTGTAATTTTAATTTTGCTAGTTGTTTATGTCACCACTATTGCCATTACATTCAGTGACATACGGGAATTACGATTTACGAGTAACATTAGCACAAAAAACATTACGAAGGATTCTGTATGGTCTGGTACGGGAGGAGGTCCATGTAGTCAGGTTCACTATGTTTTTTCGTTCAAATTTTTTGGAGATTAGCAAAACTATACATTTTTGGAATATTTAGAGCATGAGGAACCCAAAAATTAATGTTGGTATTTGCATAGACACCTTTGCGAAAATGACATTGAGGACAGTGATGAAGATCTGTAAAAGCATATTCCTGAACGGTATAGACCTAGTAGATCCTGTGTATGGGACTTATAGTTCAATCTGATACTAACAAGGCCGCTTTCTTGCTTTATAAACCCATACCTATAACTTCAAAGGACTTGCAATATCATGTATTATGTTAAATACAGTTATATCATAAATATAAAGACAATGGTTTTCAATTACCATTGTTTGTTGCTTTTCTATAATCCTGAGCACTATTTTGAGGCCTTTATTGGATTCCTTCACCCAGAAAACATAGGATTACTATATTGAATTAAGTTTCTAGGTTGACTAGAAGCCGAGATAGCGCAAAATACGTATTTTATGGCGGCCATTTTGAAAATCCTAAATCTGTGTCTATGCAAATGCCAACATAGATTTTCGGATTCTCCATGCTCTGATGATTCCAAAAATGTACAGGTTTGCTAATCTCCAAAAATTTTGAACGAAATTATATTTGTTAACATAGTGAACCTGACTAATGGGGGGGGGGGGGGGGGCACCATGAGTTACCGCACTAGGTGACACCAACCCTAATGACGCCACTGCAGATGGAATACTGCTCTCTCCTCAGGGCTGGTGCTCCTGCTTCACACTTACCTCGGCTTCACGCTTTAGAAACCAAAGCTTTCAGAATCATTGGTATCTACAGGTCTACTGACCTACAGGTCGCACAAGATCTGCCTGCAACCCTCTTCTGGTGAAAATGCCAAAATCAAGACTCTCTGCTCACCTTCACTCTTTCATTCCTCTTCTCCCGCCGCTGGAACAAACTCCCTCACTCTCTTCAATCCCACTCCTCCCTCCAGGTCTTTAAAACAGCTGTTCACCACCATCTCTTATCTTCCCCCATCCAAAACCTTGATCTTTTCTACCCCCGTTAATTCACCCCAGATCCACTTTTTTGATATACCAACTTCTTTTCCTGGAAGTCCTAGAAGTGTCCATGTGTTTTTTTTACCTCTCCCACCCACCTTTCCACGCCTCCTCCACCTCCCACAGATCTCCCGATGTCCCTGCTCTCAAATGTTGTACTTGTGTGCTTCCCCCTCTCTCCCCATCTTGTCTCCCGCTCCCTTTATTTCGTCTTATGTGTCCGTTTTTTGTTGTAATTAATGTTAGCTCTTACACGAGCCTCGATGTTGTATCCAAAAAAAATAATAACTCTCCCGTGATGAAGCTGATTCTGAGGGCTTTTCACTCGCTCACCACAGGTTCTGTGTTCTACATTCCTTTCCGGTCTATCACCTAGCTACCTCCAGGTCTTTAAAACAGATGTTCACCACCATCTGTTCAGCAGCCCCATCCAAAACCTTGATCTTTTCTTCCCCTGTTAATACACCCAAAATCTACTGTTGTTGTTCTCCACTGTTGTTGTGCTTGTGTGCTTCCGTCTCTCTCCCTTCTCGTCTCCCACTCCCTTTATTATATGTTTTATGTTTATATATTTATGTTTTTATGTGTTCGTTCTTCCACAAACCTCGACTTTGTATAAAAAATAAAAAGACAATGAGCCATGTTTCAATTTTTTCCATGGAGCAGTTTCAGAGATATACAGGTGCAGAGGTTTTCCAAGATGGCACTTGTACCACGTGACCTATGACATCATAATTATCACAAAGTTCTACAGGAGACGCTCTTATGGTGAAAATTTCTTGTCAATCAGACCAACTGTTGCCGAGAAAATGAATTTTCAAAATGCAGACATCCACTTACGCCATACGTACTAACAGATCGCTTAACCCCGCTTTTCGCTTTGTAAGCGCAGGGTAATATTAATCATTATGGAGTATTGTGACATTATGGAGTATTGATTAACCCTGGTGTTGGGCTAGACCCTGGTGTTGGGCTAGCGGCTAGGGTGCCGGCTTAGGATCCTAGGATCCTGGGTTCGAATCCCAGTCGTCAATCGCTGAATTAACACCAGGGGGGTTGACTCAGCCTGTCATCCTTCCGAGGTCGGCTAATTGAGTACCAGTTCACTGGTAATTCCCTGTTTGTCGTTAAAGGCGGCAAAAAGGGTTGGCGTCAGGAAGGGCATCCGGCCGTAAAACATTGCTTCAAACAGGGGACCGAAAAACAACAACAACCACGGTTCCCGAAAAAGGCCAACCCCCGCGTTGCGGGGAAAAATGGCCTCTAAAGGTGGTTTTTTTTTTTATGGAGTATTGTGACAGGCCTAATCGAGGGAAGACATTCTAAGGGTTGTAACCGAATTTCATGAGTGCATTGAAATGTCTTCTGTCATTATTTTTCGTGCTGGCCATTTTAAGACGTGTGGAATTTTGCCTCCATCTTACCAACAGAGAGGAGGAGTTACAGTCCGTTTGCTCAGTTACCCTGCCATTTCACTCAGTGGAGGAAGGAGAGGGGAATAGCTGACTGGACGCACGACTCTATTCTACTCTATCACGACCTTGCTCCAGTGAGGAGGAATAAAGGATCTTGGGCTTCGCTGAGCGTGTCCAATGCAATGTGAGATCCCATGAAGAAGGGGTTAGGAGGGGTGAAAAGGTAGGGACCCTAAAATAGAAAAGCTATGGCAAACGTGGTGATACCAAGCTCGCTCCCTCGGTCTGCTTTTTGCGATTAGTGCCACATTCACCACAGTGACTGTCTTCTCTTCTCTATGCAATCCGTAGCCACATGATGCATACAAAAGGCAAAGCATATCTTGTGGGCAGCTGTGACCACGTCACTTTGACAGCACCTCATGGACTCAGTTGAGTTCATGAGTTGCTGTCAAAGTACATACCTGCTCAAATTTTGCAGGGCCTCCGAAGGGCCGATCAGGTGCACTACAGAGCATACTTTCTGATGTGTTCTTGGTATTTCTCACCCTCAGAGATAGATTCTCTCGGCTCCCATAAACAGAATCGTGCAAGCTCCTTGTCAAAGTCCATGTCACGGACAAAGGCCTATAAGGAAAGGTTTCGTGTGTTGTATTTTAAGCATTTTGGCTTGCACAGAGAATGAATATACAGTGCCTTGAGAAAGTATTCACACCCCTTGACTTTTTCACATTTTCTGTGTTAGCCTGAATTTAAAATGGATTAAATTGAGCTTTTTGTCACTGATCTACACATAATACCCCATAATGTCAAAGTGGAATTTTATTTTAGAAATTTTTACAAAATATATATATTTTAAATAGCTGAATGCACCCGGCGTTGCCCGGGGTCTTTTTGAATGAATTTAATCTTCTGGACATAGGTCTGACGCGAGCACAGTATCAGTTAGTGCTCAACGATTCCTTGTTCTTTCTTCTGTCCGGCCCCGCGAGAGAGAATTTTGAAAGCATGTGTTGCAATCAGTCAGATATTCCTATTAAGTGCATAAGTTGTACTTCAAGAGAATTTTGAAAGAAGATTTATTGCAAAATGGGCCCAGCCTGGCCGAGGCGGCCTCGCCACCTAGCCTATAACATTCCCGGGGTCCGTCCCGACATTTTTTTATTTCAGAGGTTTCCTCCTATCTTTCACCGTTCAGGAGATTAGTGCGTGCAGACAAACAACCAAACAAAAACTTTCTTTTATATACATAAATAGATGAAAGAGAAATATCGAATGTACACAGGTATTCAACCCCCTGAGCCAATACTTCGTAGAAGCGCCTTTGGCAGTGATTACAGCTTTGAGTCTTCTTGGGTATGTGTTCTGTCAGCTTTGCACATATGATTTGGGGAGTTTTTCCCTTTCTTCCTTGCGGATTTGCTCAAGCTGTGTTAAGTTGGATGGGGAGTGTCGGTGAACAGCAATCTTCAAGTCTTTCCACAGATTCTCAATGGGATTCAAGTTTGGGCTTTGCTGGGGCACTCAAGGACTTTCATGTTCTTGTTCTGAAACCATTCCAGTGTTGCTTTGGCTTTATGCTTGGGGTCATTGTCATATTGGAACGTAAATCTTAACCGCAGTCTAAGGCCTTTTGCAGCACTCTGAAGCAGGTTCATCCCAAGGATTTGCTTGCATTTAGCTCCATCACCTCTATCCTTACAAGTCTCCCAGTCCCTGCCACTGAAAATCATCCCCATAACATGATGCTGTCACCAACATGCTTCACAGTAGGGATGCTGTTAGCCTTGCTCGGTTTCCATCAGACATTGCACTTTACAATCAGGCCAAAGAGTTCCATTATTGTCTCATCAGACCACAATCATTTGCCTCATGCTCTCAGTCTTTCATGTGCCTTTTTGCAAACTCCACGTGTGCTATCATGTGCCTTCTTCTCAGGAGTGGCTTCCGTCTGGCCACTCTCCCATGAAGCCTAGATTTGTGAAGTCCTGCAGAGACTGCTCTTGGGAAACTTCAACACTCTAGATATTGTTTTATACCATCCCCAGATCTATGCCACCTCACGATTCTATCTCAGAGTTCAACGGACAGTTCGTTGGACTTCATCGTAGAGTTTCTGCTCTGGCATGCAGTGTCAGCTGTGGGACCTTATATAGAAAGGTGTGGTTATTTATAAATCGTGTCCAATCAATTGAAATGGCCACAATGTGGACTTCAATTAAGTTGTAGAGACATATTGTTGCGGATCTCCGACGTCGGCTCTCCCCTTATCAAGAGGGGGTTAATCCCCTTGTCCTTTATCTGGCCGACGCGATCCTGAAGTTATCACGTTCCTTCCGGTCGGTGTTAAATAGGGTTGTTGGTCGAATTTAGTCCTATTACCTAATTACTAACACCGACCGTGAAGCAAGGAAATAACTCCCGCCCGAATCACGGATATCAGGTGGAAACGCCGAGCGGATAGCGATCCACGATCCGAGCTGTTAACAATGGCTAACCCGATTATAGCGGTTGGGATCGTGCCACGTTTACCCAATGGAGAAAAGACTAGGATGATCGGATTAAGGAGAAACCAGGAATAACAAGGAATTTATTAACAATGTACAAAGAAGAGGAAAAGAAAGGAATGTACAAGGAAGAGGAAGGAAAAGTACACAGGGCAGCCTTGGACAGTCTTATTCTATTCCCTGGACACGGGCCCGATCGCTCTCAGACTTCAGACTCACGCGGGGATGCAGATGGTAGGATGGAAGGTCCGGCGATGGCGTTCAGGCTCCGGTCCTCGACCCGTACCAGGCGATGATGGTGGAAACCCGGCAGGCAGCTCTCCGCGTAGCGTAGGCGCGAGCGGACAATTATTGTCACGGGGAAAGGGTAAGCCGGGCCAGCGCGACTTCGTGGCTCTTGGCCGCATATGTAATATGTGTACCGCTCCCCTTCCCCAATGTCCCTCTGCACGCTGCAGTTCTTGGCAATGCGTGCCGCGCGCCCGCCCTGGGTAAGCTGGTTGCCACAGCGCGTCTCTCCCTCTCGTACTCAACTCTCGTAAAGCGCAATTCCTTCAAGTCCTGTGTAATGAGCGCTGCTGCGTAAGTTCTTAATAAGCCAACGTTCCAACAAGTCCTCTGTAATGAGCGCTGCTTCGTAAATATTCTCATCAGTCCTTCTCATGAGTCCTTGGCTTCAGTCCTTCTCATGAGTCCTTGGCTTCAGTCCTTCTCATGAGTCCTTGGCTTCAGTCCTTCTCATCAGTCCTTGGCTTCAGTCCTTCTCATCAGTCCTTGGCTTCAGTCTTTCTCATCAGTCCTTGCGAGGGCTTTGTGTTCGCGCTTTTATAAGCCAAGCCAGCGAACGCTCTGGAAGCCCAAACCATGCCTGGTCAGGCGATCTCCCCTCAGCCCTGATTGGCTGGTTATGGCTTACCGGCTCCGCCTTAATGGCTGCGTGACATGGCCGCACCTCCTCCCTTGCGCTCCGCCCCCTTTTCGGGCCTCACCTAGTGGCTTCAAGGAGCGTAACAAATTGGGAGGGCCGATGGGGCATAGACTGGAGAGCGCTTAATGGCATCACTTGGAGGGAGGCTGCCAAAATGAACAAAAGGGGCCTACTCTTATTGGTTTTACGCAACGCAGATGCAACTATTGGGAATGGCCTTATCTAAACACATACTATGGAATAACTACCGTCCTAAGGTGACCTACGTGTTGCTTGTGGCCTACCTATGGGGTGCAACCTTTAATGATGTTACTTGTGTGGGTTCTCAAAACCGCAACAATATCAAGGACGATCAAAGGAAAATTGGATGCACCTGAGCTCAATTTGGAGTGTCATAGCAAAGGGGTTGAATACTTATTGACAAGACATTTCTGCTTTTCATTTTTAATTACATTGTAAAATTTTCTAAAAAGAAAATTCCACTTTGACATTATGGGGTATTATTTATAGATTATTGACAAAAAAAATCTGAATTTAATACATTTTAAATTCACGCTGTAACACAGAAAAATGTGAAAAAAGTCAAGGGGTGTGAATACTTTCTGAAGGCACTGTACAAACACAAGGCACAAAGGACATGCTGTACTAGGGGAAATCACTTATGCAGTTACTGGATAATTGCGTACATATGTGAATGAACTCACTAAAGATGTCAGGAATGTGAAAAATTTTGCACAGTGCTTTATAATAAATAGGTTTATCTTTGTAACCAGAAATTGAATTTCTCATTGGTGAACCACACACTTCCATATAGTAAGGGAAACATATGAAAATCTGTTAACTAAATTGTTACCAAAAAATTTCTTCACCAATATGTTTGTAAAGGTGTGTAATAACATGTGTTAAAATGTTGAAGGTCAACTCCCGTGGGAAACCCAGAAAAAAAGCTGTTGAATTCGGGTACCGAAAAATTATTTTCGAGAATTTTTTTTTTTTTAATCGGCCCTTAAGTAACTTATGAGGGGTCAAATAAGGGTTTTTCATGATTCTGAGTTGATTGTTAACATTTATATTTCACCACAGACACTCCTTTGTGGAAAAATAATTTCTAAATATATCTCATTTTCTACTTTGCAGGACATGGAGTCTAGCAATATGGATGAAGACGTTACTCCACCTGTGCTCAATTGCTTCATCTGTGCACGCTCGGATACACCAGCTGAAAGGCTCATACAGGCAACTCCAAAGGGATACTCAACTTTATTGAAACAAGCAGAAACTGTCGAAAATGTTACTGTTGTGGAACGTATGAAGGAGGCTCAAAAGGAAGGAAAACTGAGGTACCACCAGAAGTGTAAAAATGATCTGTACAACAACTTTGTTGCAACCACCAAGAAGTCAGCTCAAGCATCAAAGGCAGAGAAAGAGTCATCAAAGTTGAAGAGAAGACGCACTACTTGTGAGTTCAGTTCATCAACTGGCTGCAGTTCTAGAAGATCACAGTCAGTTGACCTCCTGTATAAGGATGTATGCATTCTTTGCAACCAACCAGCCCAGCTCTAGAAAAATAATCCAGCACAAGCTAGAAAGAAATACAGAGTGCCAGATAATTTGACTGCAGATACACTGAAGGCAAGCTTGCTGAAGACAGCATGGAGTCGCGGGGATGACTGGGGCACTGAAGTCACTGGACGCCTGGAAGGGATCAACGACTTGGTAGCAGAAGAAACACTGTACCATTTGCGATGCAAACTTATGTTTGCGAGAGGTGACAGTTTGTCCAAGACTGATGAGGAAGGAAAAAGGAAGAGAGGACAGAGGAGTATTGATGAGGAGCGAGAGGCAGTTTTTATTGAATTCTGCGAATGGTTAGACTCAGAATTAGAGCATGGGGTAATGAACATGGACCAAGTCCATGAAAAGCTGCAGGAGTTTGATCAGTCACCAGAGAAGAGCCTTTCTTATTCAAAGCATTGGCTAAAGATAAAACTTCTAGAGAAATACGAAGACACCTTGTATTTCACAACACAGGAAAGAAGGGCAGATGTACTCTGTCTCAAAGATGGCACCGACAATATTCTGCGAGGGCATCATGCTAATCTTGACCATGGAGATGAGAAGACTCAGATCATAAAGATGGCACTCATGTTCATATCCAATGATATTGCCTTGATTGATTTAGGTCCAAAGTCATACCCCACCACACACAGTATGACTGACATCGATAGTCAGCTGACACTTGTTCCTGCAAGCCTTCAGATGTTCTTGAGACCGATTGTCAAGGCAGACGAAAGAGTTGCCGTTTGGGGGCAGAATTTTATTAAGGCCTGTCGACCTCGGTCTGGAGTATTGCCACACCAAATGGGGCTTGCCATACAACTTGATCATAGATTTGGGTCAAAATGGATGCTCAACAAGTTCCACCGGCTGGGATACACTGAGTCTTACACGGAGACACAAAACTACAAATACTGCTTCCTTAATAGTAGGAGTGGAGATGATGTTCCAGATACTTCTGGCACTCTTGACACCATTGTGGAGGAAACCGATGAACAGATCAATGATGAGGTTGCGGTTGATGCTGCGCTTGAGGATCAATCAGTGATGACAGCCAAAGTGAAAGCCAGTGAAAGTGAATTGTCAAGTAATGATCAGGTGGTCTTTATGGAGGTTGGGGAAACAAACAATGCAGTCACTCAGTTTGTTGGAGACAATATAGATTTAAACATTGTCTCTATTCACGGAAACACTCCCTTTCACTCAATGGGTTGGATCGAAGTCACCTCTCCGGCACCACCTTTGCCAGATCCACAGACAACAGCAGCTTTCCCCCGGGTGAAGTTGAAGGCACTCGACAAAGCTAAGATCCTGAGAGGAACTGAAGTAAAGATTATTCCATTTACGAACAGGAAACAGATAGGAACGAACGCGATCATGTTTCTCCCCCTCGCTGAGCTTTCCTCCTCCCTGGCTCATGATCAGCCACTCCTCACTCCAGGTGACACACTCTGGGCAGCGGGGTGGGTGATCAAAGCCAACACTGGATGAGCCAGTTCCAACACTGGACCCCACGGCTCCTGAGGAGCTATTGCAGTTCACGAGCTGTAATTGTCATGGAGATTGCAACAACCGGCGATGCAGCTGCAAGAAGAATGGGGTCACGTGCATCTCGGCCTGTGGAGTCTGTAATGGAATTACATGCAGAAACTGCAGTCATGATGTTGTTGAGTCTGAAGAAGACATAGACAATGACTGTTGAAACTTCTGACATTGTGAATGAGAAATAACTCTTGAGTATTATATATGTATGTGAAATAAAAGCTACTTTGTGTGTAAATGTAAAAGTGAAAATATAAATGTTAACAATCAACTCAGAATCATGAAAAACCCTTATTTGACCCCTCATAAGTTACTTAAGGGCCGATTTAAAAAAATAAAAATTCTCGAAAATAATTTTTCGGTACCCGAATTCAACAGCTTTTTTTCTGGGTTTCCCACGTGAGTTGAACTTCAACATTTTAACACATGTTATTACACACCTTTACAAACATATTGGTGAAGAATTTTTTGGTAACAATTTAGTTAACAGATTTGTGAAATATCTCATAAAATGCCCTTACTAATAGCTTTAGAAGCTAAATGGTATGAAGTTAAATTTGCGATTCAATTGCGGGGAGAATAAATCGCTCGGCTTCTTCAAGGTTAGATGGTTAAAAAAAAAAGGTCCTTAGGATCGCGGGACATAACACGTGTGAGCTGAGAAGGCAGTCAGGGTTTTGAGTTTTGTGGAACATCTGGGATTAATGATAAAATTGTGTCAGAAGTGGGAACCAACTAGCCTCGAGATTCAAACTAAAGTGGTATTTCAATTATTACATTTGAAATTATGTCACTTTCAAAACTAATCAATTGCGATTTTAAACCTATTACTCGCACCGTAGAGCCAGGGGAAATGGGTGTTGAGTAGGTGGCTTTCGATTTGTCACAGGTAGAGAGGGAAGAAGCTTCACAAAGAGTAGGTGGTACCATTGGAGATGGAGCCAGGTGTCATAATCTGGATAAAAAGGAATAAGGGAGTCCATCCAAAAATTGTCATCTAAAAAGGAAGCAAGTGTCCAAAATTTGAATCCTGAGAGCGAAGATGGTGGGAGAAAAGCAGAGTCAGTTTGGATGACTATGAAGCACCTTTGTCTTTTGGTATACAAGATTTTGGCGGGGAGGAAACACAGTTACCAGCAAGATCTGAGTTTAAAGTAGCTAAAGGGAGGATGATGAGGACTGAGTAAAGGAAGATTAATGAGTGGTAAGGGAGTTGAGGAGGATTTGTATGGACAAAGGGGGTGGGGGGTGAGGGAGAACATGTCCGAAGAAAAAAATCAGTTTGATGAAAGCCGACATATTTGAATGGATCTGATATGGCACGTGTGTTGTACATATAGGCTGAATGTGGTGGTAAAAATTCAGAGAAAAGGAACGCCTTGAAGAAGTTCCAAACATATTTTTGAAATATTTGGGGTGGCATCAGTACACCAACAATGATCACCCGAGCAAGGCATAAAACAATTGCTGCTAGTGATTAGGGCTATCGATTTATGACATACACAGCAGGATAGAGGGGATAAAGGGAGGATGGCAGGAGAGAAAGGAGGGAGACTGGGGAGAGAAGAGAACGAGTTTGGGAGGAGATTGGAATAAAGCGAAGGAAGAGGAAGGGTGCGACGATCCTCCAACATGGAGGACTCCAGGGCAGATCTCACTCGTATGTGATGATCCTCCAGCATGGAGCACCCCAGGGGCAGATCTCACTTGTGCACGATGATCCTCCACCATGGAGCACCACCCCAAGGGCAGATCTCACTTGTGCACGATGATCCTCCACCATGGAGCACCCCAAGGGCAGATCTCACTTGTGCACGATGATCCTCCACCATGGAGCACCCCAAGGGCAGATGTCACTTGTGCACGATGATCCTCCACCATGGAGCACCCCAAGGGCAGATGTCACTTGTGCACGATGATCCTCCACAATGGAGCACCCCAAGGGCAGATGTCACTTGTGCACGATGATCCTCCACCATGGAGCACCTCAAGGGCAGATGTCACTTGTGCACGATGATCCTCCACCATGGAGCACCCCAAGGGCAGATCTCACTTGTATGCGACAATCCTCCACTATGGGGGGGGACCCAGGGGCAGATCTCCCTCGTATGCGACGATCCTCCACAATGGAGCACCCAAGGGCCAGATCTCACTCATGCACGATGATCCTCCACCATGGAGCACCCCAAGGGCAGATTTCACTCATGTGTGACGATCCTCCACTTTGGAGCACCCCAAGGGCAGATTTCACTCGTATGCAACAATCCTCCACCATGGAGCACCCCAGGGCCAGATCTCACTCGTATGTGACGATCCCCCTGCACAGACATTCACTAGAGTGACGAATATTCATGACCACGAGTAGCGCAACATCAGCAGGATCATGTGTCCACACTCAATTACACTCCAACAGCTGAGTATGTGCAGTAGTTTTTTGTCGTTGTGAAAGAGTGTCATAACCAAACTGCACTTTGCAATCTGGCTCCTTGGCCAAAAAGTGCAATTTATATTTTTTGCTTTCCTCCTGCGTACCTACACAAAATGGACCATCATCTCACTTTGAACAGCACACATCGGTAAAACTGGAGGTAATTTTGTGCGGCAGTAGAGGGGAAGTACATCAAACAGGGAAATAGGTTTGAATATCTGGGGGAGAGTGGGAGGGTGGGAGGGTAAGGGGGGGAACAGTGACTGAGGATGGCAAGTCATAGGCAGAGGTGCAGAAGAGGAATCAGGTTTGTGTGAATGCATGGAGGAGGGTGGAAGGAGTAATGGCACACAGAAATAAATCAAGGAAATTAAAAGGGAAGGTTTTGGTGACTTGTGTAATGCCGGCCTACCTTTACGGTCGTGAAATGGTGGCAATGACAGAGAGACCAACAGAGGTTGCAAGTCTGCAAGAAAAACTGGGCCAGGAGGAATGCAGGAGTGACGAGGATGGATGAACTGAGGGAGGAGATTGATGTGCAGATGAGCTCGACGGGGAGATTGGTAAAAAGCCAACTGAAGTGGGCCTGAAGTGGAACACATGGTGTGTATGGAGGAAGAGGGAATGGCAGAGAGAGTGGATAGGTTGATAAAGCAAGGCAGGAGAAAAAGAGGCAGATTGGGGATGAGATGGGAAGATTGTGTGAGGGATATCAATAAGGTGGGGGTGATTGGAAAGTGGAGAGAGATGGCTGAGGAGAAGGGGCAGTGGAGGAATATCGTGGTCGAGGCAGGGCAGAAGATTGGTACTATTTGACCTCAACCCTTATAAAGGCAAGAGAAGGAGAAGACGTAGACTCTTGAATGGATGTCTTACGCGACAAAGTTGGGGAACGCCCAAACCTATCAGGCAAGAAAGGCGTAACTTTCATGACAATCATTCTAATTACATTTTTAAAGAACAATCATTTCTTTAATTACACATTTTTAAAAACAAATTTATTCCAGTATTAAACAACCACCTTAACACATCCATGCGAGTGGCTTAAAATAACCCAACAATATGCAGCAATGAGACCATTTTTAAAAAGTCATAGAGTCACCCGTGACGTACGCGCACCAAGACTGAGTGCACAGTTTGCTAAATGTGTCGGTGTGTAACAAATTAGCAGCATGAGGATCGCTCCTCATTACTCAACCACTAACGACATTGTGGCACAGAAACCAGGAAGTGCAAAGCTTCAGAAAAACACACACCTCTCTTTCCTTGCAAGTTCTCGATACGATGTGAACATCCAATGGTTAACAAAAATTATTTTACATTCTGAGCTTTTACAAAGCATAGGGCACCGAGTGTGCCCATTTAAACGTATTAACCTTTAATTATTACCCTCTCATCAACTCCTGTTTTTAGAACTTAGTGGTTTGGCAATATGTGCTTTTTGCTTTAAAACGACCTTACTAATCCAGCACAATTAAGACAGCGTTAGCGATCTCGAACCACTTTTGCCATCGATACAAATCGAGCACAGAACCAAACATTCCCTTAACCATTGCCAGTGTTAAATAACTGGTTATATTTGTAACTTTAAAGTCAAGCAACTATGAATAAACCCAATCACTACCCGAGGTAAATACAATCAAAGCTAAAATAAAATTTAAAAAATAAACAATTTTGTAGTTGAATGAAGCCAAATGTCAAGTGCTTCTTTTCAGGAGGTTATGGCACTGCTCCAATGGTGGCAACAATACAAACATGGCATGCACAAATTCTGCGGATTAAGGCCATGCGATGATGCATGGCCCGAATGAAAGCAGCAGAGGGCCTACATCCGTGGCACAGTCTAAGAATATGGCCTTAAAAAAGAGACTTTCCATTCATTCCCTCCCCAGCATGTGTAATTGGCTCATCGTCGAGTGACGCTTCTTGTGCTGCTCCAGGCTAGAAGAGGCGAATCATCGATTCCCGATCCTTACCAACTCCCACCCACTTGACTGAAAGAAAAAAAAAAAAGGAAGAAGAAACAACTGGAGGTTATTAATTGGAAAAAGACAGACACAAAGACGATTTAAAAATATGTAGGTTGGAATGGAAGAAGACAGATAATGGTGGGCTGCAACACTGATGAACTCAAGGAAAGAATGCAATTAAAGATATGGCGGCAACTTCACAGATAAGAGAAGAGGAACAAAGCAGTGCAGGTGTACACATGAAGCAGGCCGAGAGTTTAAAGGTGCTAAGGGTTCTTGGTAAACACATTTAATCTGGTAGAGCTGCAGGGAGACAGAGAGAAAGGGGTATCTGAGGTTCATACCGAGTATTTTGTGCAGTTTCCAACTGTGCACTCCAGGCATTGTTGTACTGGATAGTTATTTTTGGGTGAATATTAAAACCGACAGCACTTCCAAGGACAGACAGTGGTGAATATTGGGTTCCACATAGCAAACCTTATAGTTTTCCCAACAGGTGGGAATTTATTGCAAGCAGATCTGGTGAGTGACGAGAATGCGGAAATATTATGACGCAATTTTCCCAACCAGAGTATCAACTCAACACAGTGCACTACCATAGTGTCCTGATGAATTAAATAGCTATTGAGGAGGTGCAGGCAAAGCTTTGCCTGCAGCCAACAGTAGTGACGTGTTGGACGTCCTGTCAATACTGACCAATTTAATCTGACCATTTGGATCAGGGCAAGAAAATTAAACCATATTTGTCCAAGAAAAAAAATTGCACAAAGAACTGTTTTTAGAATAAATTTGAAACCACAACACTCACTGCTTTGACTCGCTGTACCGTGGGAGGGAGGGAGGGTGTGTGTGGAAGGGGGGAGGAGGTGAGGGGGAGAGGAGAGATCCAACAGTCATCCATCATGATGATGGCTAATGTCAAAATATTTTTCTCCCTGTACCCTAATAAATTAGCCCACAGCCCTTCGTTCCATGATTATTCGATTTGTGCCTCCCTAATCACCACAACACCTCTCTATCGAAGGTAAAAGTGCTGAGGACAAGTTAAAAAGTTAAAGTAAAACAAAGACCAATTACTGTACTGAAATCCCAAGAAGGAAGCCGAACATTACAATACACACGCTCACACATATACATATGTTATATATATATATATATATATATATATATATATATATATATATATATATATATATATATATATATGTAATCTTACTATAATTCACCAAATGTCCGTATGTCCGTATGTCCGTCTGTCCGTCTGTCCGTTCGAAGGTACCGCAAAAACGGCTGAACCGATCACAACGATATTTTGGGTGGGTAATTCTGGGACCCCCTGAAGTAAAATAGGCTATATTGTTTTTCCAATTTTTCCAATTTTTCCAGATTTTCCAAACATGATGGAATAATATTTACCGATATGAACAGTGATGTGGCTTTTGTTGAAATTCTACAAATACTGTTTATTCTATGTACCAGGAGAGAGTAGATCGACTCCTGACGAACTCTTCCTATATAAACGTGCGGCTCCGAAGTAACACGGCAGCGTGTGCAAAGCGACTGAGAAACAGGTGTAGCGGCCACTTCCGTGTTACAGATTTGGCGCGCACTCTTCACACATAAACGTGCGACTGAGAAAGACGTGTAGCGGCCGCTTCCGTTTTGCAGAATTCAATCTTTTTTCAAAATGGGTGCCATGTACTGTTTAGATTTTGATGATTTGCGTGTGATATGATTCAACGGATGTTTATATGAATCTTTTAAAATTTAAAAAGCCTTCAATTTCTGATATTTTGCCTTTTCATTTGGGCCTCCCAATTGAAGCCCCACCCATAGGGCGGGTACCGTTGCTAGTATATATTAATCTAAGTAGCTGAGATGAAGACATTGTAACCAATGGAAGCCATTCACCAGTCCTGTTATACTCACACAGAACAAAGTTTACAATGTGTATCTCATATACGCAAAGTAAGCATTTTCCACAAATGCCAAAAATGACCCAATATTTGAGTATTAAAAGAAGCAAAAATAAAACAAAAATGGTGAATGAAAAAAAATTAAAAAATGAAAGACTTGCATGGAGATGAAAAAGTAGCAAAAACGTTAAAGGCAAGGTGCACATGTTATATGAGTGTGTATATGTATGTGCATGTGTATATGTATGTGCATGTGCATGTGTGTATGTATGTGCACAAACGTCTGCTCAAAATGTTACACAGTAAAAGAAAAAAAAAGATTCGGAAAAAATATTCAACATGGCATAAAAATGATGCAACTCACTAGGAACACCCAGATGTTTTTCGATGAAGCAAATGTAGTTTTGAGCATTGACGGGAAGTTCGTCAAAAGAACGCAATTTGTCAATGCCCGTCTTCCAACCGGGAAGGGTAACGTAATCCACATGTACTTTGTTTAGAACCTCCATGTTAGCTGGATATCGGAAGAAAAGGGCATAGGAGGGAGAATAAAATTAATAATGAACCAAACAAATAAGCAAACAAAACGATAATAATAATAATAATAATAATAATAATAATAATAATAATAAAATGTTAAAAGACATAAGCAACAGGTTCCAAATCAGGAAAAAGGGTTTGCTAAGCAAATGTGTCATGACCCAAACCACCGTGCAAACAAGGTTACACAACTTGCCACTTTGAGAATTACACTTCATTTGAATACAACCCAGAACTCTTGTTCTTCCAACATCTATATAATAATAGCGTAAGGACTCGACTTTGTTATCCCTTTTACGCCGCACCCAGTGACCCGATGCCCACGGCACGAATGGATTTACGATCTACGAACCACGCTCTTTGTTTATCACGTACACACATACTCGAAAAATCTGAATTAGCCGATGTTGGGGCCCAAAAGCATCCGATTAACTGCCGATACGACGCCATCTTACGACGCCATCGTATTGGCATCTGCTGGGCGAAGGCGAAGCGAGCCGTCCGCTGATTGGACAGTCGAGTGGTGTGAACATGGGTGGTGTGAACCAAATGGTCTTTTTATTCCCTTGAACATTTTAAATTAGGATATATAAGGAAACGTCTTTATCGTCATTTTAATAAAGTGAAATGGAGTGACGTTGCGATACTCGGGGTGCGTTGCATAAATCCTCGTAACTCAGAGAGTTGTAGCAGGTGGCGAGACGTAAGGAAGCTTAAAGATAACGAGCTGAAACAGACGAACGATATGTCAATCCCTTTCTACACCGAACGGCAATAAAAGTATGAGAGCGGGAAGGCATGGCCTGAGCACTTCGAGCAGAGAGGACTGATTTGACTTAACTTAAAGAGAAAAAATTGGAGCTTAACAGAAGAAGAAGATCCCATGAGCGCTCCCCTATGCCATCCATAATGGTACACTCTATCCATACACCACATCCTCCCTTCCGTGGATGTTCCACGGGTTTCACGTCTTTATCGTCATTTTAATAAAGTTAAATGGAGTGACGTTGCGATACTCGGGGTGCGTTGCATAAATCCTCGTAACTCAGAGAGGTGTAGCAGGTGGCGAGACGTAAGGAAGCTGAAAGATAACGAGCTGAAAACAGACGAACGACATGTCAATCTCTTTCTACACCGAACGGAAATAAAAGTATGAGAGCGGGAAGGCATGGCCTGAGCACTTCGAGCAGAGAGGACTGATTGGACTTAACTTAAAGAGAAGAAATTGGAGCTTAACGGAAGAAGAAGATCCCATGAGCGCTCCCCTATGCCATCCATAATGGTACACTCTATCCATACACCACATCCTCCCTTCCGTGGATGTTCCACGGGTTTTGGCTCGTTCCCAATATTTGCCCTTGTGTATGGTACATATCCAAACATAGTTAATTTTCTGGATGCGATAAGATGAGATGAGATGTATTTATTATCAACAAGAGCAAGGGCTATGCATGCAGGAGAACAAGTCTGGGATGGCAGGATAACCTAGAGGTACACGAACTTGCCTTTGAGCCATCTAGCCTGGATTAGAATCCAGAGACAGCGATAAACTGTCATATTGGTGTATCGTAGGCTCGGTGACACAATGTGTGTGCTATCCCTGGGATGGACGTTAAACGGGCGTCCCGTCTACCAGCATTAGTTGGTGGACATTAAAGATCCCGCGGTGTCCTTCGCGAAGAGTATGCGAGCTATCGCAGACACCATGAACGAATTACAAACTCCTTCCCTAACCTACAGGTGTTGCTCTTCAGTGGTATGTACAGCCAAACTCTCAGCCAATGATGCTACTCGCAGCCTTGTGTTGCCTCCAAAAGAAAAATAGAAGATGATATCCAAACATGTGTTGACATTGATCAATTTATAAACAAGGACAAAAGCTGACAGCAGATATTGGCTTTAAATGCACCAAAATAAAATCATCAGCATCCATCTAACAAAGACGTTGGACAGGTATCAAAAAAAAAACAATCGTAAAAAAAAAAAAAAACTTTTATACTGTGGTTTCAATCCATGAGTTCAGCACACCTCTGCAAAGCAAAAGCAAAAAGGAAACGCCGACATCTAGAAAACAGATTCACTACCAAACAGACAAGCATATAAGCAAGATTGTCATACCTGGGAAATATGGTATAGGTTTCTCATCCACCTTGTAGGAGACGCCGACTTTGATTTCATCCAGGGCATCGAGAATATCCAGCTTCGTCAATGCAAGCCTGTGCAGATTGGGGAAATTTTTTTTCCAAAGAGCCCATCAAAAATGTTACAACATATTCTACACAAGATATTTCAATTCATCGGGAATGTGGGAAAATTTGCATTTGGATATGCATACCCAGACAGTAGGATTCTTAACAGTGGGCAACCAAGAGGCAGGTGCTCCATGAGGAGAGTACTGAGTTACGAGCATATATTGACAAAATGATCCAAACGACTGTACCACATAATGAGGTGAACTAGTTTTCTTTATGATAATGGATAAAACCAAAACTACAATTGGAAATAAAGTTAGGCGTGAGAACTGATTGCTCAGTCCAAACAAAATCTATGTCAAACAGAAACGTCCGAAGTGCAACATGCATCAGGGATTCAAACATCTGCATCTCATTGTGTTAGAAACAAACAGTTTGCTTTTGAGTGAGAGAACTCACATGGGCATATCACATCAACATTCATCTGTAGGCTACGGAAAAATGTAACTGAGCGGAACCAGGATTTCAGCCAAGTTGGCCACTAATGAAATATTGCGTACTAAAATCTACATCAATGATGACAAAGAAAATGAGTAAAAACAAAACACATATACACAAAAACACACACACACACACCAGGCAGGAATCCCAGAAAAACATCCAAACAAGGTAGGAACGAGAACAGCACTCGGGAGAGCGCATACCTAGGGGAGGCTGAACAGTATATTTTGTAGCCCACTGATAGGCCGGACCTAAACCAAAATCCATTCGGCTTGTTTTTCTCACTTAACCAACTCATCCAGCAAGTTTTGTCCGAATCTGTCCCAAACGTTTGAGATATCCTACTCACAAACAGACAGACAACAAACAAGCAGGGGAAACAAACTTCAGTGGTGGAGGTATTCTGGCATTTTCTACAAGCTATGGAATGTCCCTTCTTTTATATAGTATGCCACATACCATATAAAGAGGCCTGTGGCATTTTTCCTAAGAATATATATATATATATATATATATTGTTGCGAATATGGAATTTGGCCTCCATATCCGCTTGTAAATATTCCCCTATTTCTCCAATACTCCCCAACTTTCCCCCAATCCCCCATTCCCTAGTCCCATTGCATGTAAATAACAATCAGTAGAGCCGACCTTCCCCTTATTCCCCCATTAAATGTCGTGCCCAGGTCCACCGCACCACACGTAGACAACTTTCGGACATCTTGCTAGTTATTCTTAGTCTATGTCAGTTAAGGCCTCGTTTCCATTAATTATGACTCTTCGTTGCACCAGAATGTGATTATATGGCATCAGTAGTGAGTTTAGGACCTTTCCCATACCTCCTTCCATCTTCCATACCTCCTTCCATCTTCTTCAACAACTATAACTACAACAACAGAGGAGATGGGGGCGTCGCGGGGGAGGATGCGTCCTCACACCGGCTCGATTAGCGCCATTGACCACGCGCTCCACGGGGTTACCACGGAGGGGCTGGCTGTCAGCTCCTCGTCAAGGGCGGAGCCTGGTAACCCCCCCGCACCCAATCAGAAGGGCGGACCGATTCCATCTGGGGCGGAGCTAACGAGCCGAGGGCGTGTCACTCCCCGCCGGATATACGTGGCGACTTAGCGGATGTGAAAAGAGATGCGCCCCCAGCTGGAGAAAGAAGTACCTGCGCGCGCTGAGTCAGAGGCGCCCCGCCTGAGAAAGAACGTTGCCTGCGATCGCTGAGAGGAAGCGAACCCGCCTGGGAAAGAACGTTACCTCCGAGCGCTGTGACCTCCCCGCATCTTTGGACCGGACCGAACCGTGTGGATTCTGCCCCGAGCCCAGGCGCACCTGGAGCCACCGATACCTGCCTTTCACCACCATCAATCCCCGTGTGAGTCAGCCGTTGTCCCGTTTATCTGTCGTCTGTCCGGGGTCAATATAAGAGTGTGTCTAAGTGCTTGTCTTTCTGTGATATACCTCTAGCCCCCTGTAATCTAACCTTTCCGTACGAATATAATTGAGAAATCGAAACATTGGTGTCTGTCATTATAATCCAGCCGGGTGTCTTCTTTTCCTTTATTGATCCAGCGTAGCGCGGCTCCGTCAACGTCGAGTATAATCGGGTAATTTGTGCGGACACGACGGCCATTCCGCTCGGCCCACCTTAACATCAAAGTCGTGTCTGTAACAATTGGTGTCGAGGAGTGAGATTCGGACCCGGGACTAAATTTTTTTTAGGCCCAAACGTTGGGAAGTAAAATCGAGCCGGAGCGCGTACGGCGCTCGACCGAATCGATTCGGAGCGCGGTCCCGCGGTTACTGCGCTCGCCGAAATTATAACGAAGAAAAAAAAAATTTGGATTTGTTTTACGAAACTCGAATTTTGCAAGTCGCGCTATGGCGGATCAAGACGGCTGGGGTCCGGTAGGGGAGAGTGAAGCAGGGTCGGTCCAGGACCAAATTGAGGGACATGAGGGACAGGAGGAGAGCGAAGCAGCGAGGGTAGCAGACGCACAAAATAGCGTCGTTGTGCCCGACATTGCGGGAGCGCAAAATGGCGCCTCGCTGATCACCGCGACCGTGGCAGCGCCGCCGGTGGATTTGAACTCGTTTTTCATACAAATGAAGGCCTTTATGGCCCAGAATAGCAAAGAAATGGAAAGCAGAATGAGGGAGCAAATGAAGGCTCAGAGTGAGCGATTGGGGGTAATGGGAAACCAAATGGGGGTAATGAGGGACGAAGCGAGGGGTACCGGTGAGGGATTAGAAAAGAAATTTGAGGGGTTAGACAACGGGATAAAAGAGGTGAAACATGGGTTAACGGGGGTAGAAAATAGAATGGCTGCCCAGGAGAATCAGATAGAGGGAGTGAAAAATGGGTTAGAGGGGTTAGAAAACAGTATGGAAGGCAAATTGAGGGACATGAGGGACCAAGCGGAAAGGGAAGTTAAACAAATGGAGCAGCAGATAGAGGGGGTCAGAATGGGGGTAGAAACCAAACTGGATGCTCACAGGGAGGAAATGGAGCAGATGAGGGTGGCATCTGGGCAGGAGATGCAAGTGATGGGAGAAGAGATCAGAAGAGGTGTGAGTGAGGAGGTCGGAGGAGTGCGCGAGGAGGTGAGGCACTGTAAGGAGCACATGGAGAAGGAGGTGAGAAAGGGGACTGTAAAGTTACAAGGGGGCATAGAGGACCCTGACGCAGGAGGTGGAGCAGCTGACGGTGGGACAGACGGAGTTAGTGGAGCAGGTTCAAAGGAGCACTGCGGTATTAGGAGGGTTGAAAGCGACACAGAAAGAAGTGGAAGGGATGAGCGAAATTAAGAAGCGACGGAGAGGGGATAACAAAGAGATAAAAGAGGAGATGAAAGAATTGGTCCAAAGTCTGTGTTTGGATCGTGATGTGCTCATTAACCGGATGAGGGATTCGCAGGTGATGGAGGAGAAGCGAAGAGGAAGAGGACCCGGTGTAAGTGGTGACCAATATGGTCGTGCGTATGATGCGCCAGGTGATTTGATAAGCTTGGGGGTCGAGATTGACCCGGGTGTTCGTGAGAGGCCGTTGGTGAAGTGTGCGACAGGTCTGGTGTGCGAAAAAGGAGGTGTGCAAGAAAGTCCGACTCTGGGGTGTGTGAGGAAATAGTGCGTGCCAAGGAGTGAGTGTGCTGGCGAGAGTGAGTCGGTCGTAGCGCGTGTGCGAGGGAGCATGTGGAAGCGCGGTGTGGTGAGTGTTACAGAGGGTGTGACGGGAGAGTGTGCGCAAGAGTGTGCGCGAGAAAGGTGTGTGACGGACAGGTGCATGAGGGAAGAGTGCGCTGTCAGAAGTAAAGAAGAGTGTCCACCTGTGGTGAGTGTTACAGAGGGTGTAACGGGAGAGTGTGCGCGAGGAAGGTGTGTGACGGACAGGTGCACGAGGAAAGAGTGCGCTGTCAAGAGTAAGGGTGAGTGCGTTGTCAAGAATGGAGGTGAAAGTAGTGAGAGTGACATGGAGCGTGAGTTAGTTGTGACAGGTGAGAGAGGATGTACACCTGGGATGGAAGGATGCACACCTGGAATGGTAGAGCGTGAGTGGGAATGCACGCTGGAGTTGGTGGTGAGGCACGTGGTTGGGTGTGTGAATGAGGGCACACCTGTGATTGTCACAGAGGAGGTGACCGAGGAGGGGGCGCGAAGCGGTGTATTGGTGAGGTGTGCTACCAACGAATGTGTGCCAAAGTGTTCGGTGGTCAGGTGTGTGACCAAGGCTGTGAGTGGAATGGGTGTACCTGGGTGTGTAAGGAAAGGTACGAGGAGCATGGGCACGGCTGGATGTGTGAGCAAGGAACGGGCTGCGGGGTGTAAGCGTCCAGGTGAAGCATCGACGTTAGACGGGGTAGAGTTTAGAACGACTTATAGCCGAATCGGGCCCTCGGTGCGTGCTGGGCCTCGCTTTGAACGGCCGCGTCCGTGCTCCACTAGGCGGAGCGGGCAGCCCGATAGGAAGGGTCGTTATGGCGACCACGTTTTGTTGAGACGTGCCGGCAGGTCGAGATCGGGACATTGGATGGCTCCACGCCGAGGTGATGCGTGGGATCTCGGCCCGGGTAAGCCCCGGTCCCTGCACCGAGTGCCGGACGCATTCAGCCGCTGGCACAAAACAACCAGCATCCATTGCTTGGCTTTACGAAGCCGGGCTTTGGACAGGGATTGGCGCACCGAGAGGTATTAGTGAGTCGACTGGGTGATGAGGTTAGTGTTTTGGACCCCAAATTAGAGAAAAACAAAATTTGATGATTGGCAAAGGATTGGCAGTAGTGATTGGCAGATGATGGGCAGTGATTGGCAAATTTTTGATTTGTTGAAATTTGATGTGCAAAATTGGTAGTGAGAGACCCCCGATGTGGTGGGATGGCATCCCTGCCACCCTTCCCATGTGGGGGGGCAAAGGAGCAATAGCTTATGGGGTGTATGGCAGTGAAAACTAGCCCGGGTGGGTTAGGATATTGTGTGTAGGGATCTAGAGAAGATGACCTTAGGTAACGTTAAGGTTAGTTAGTGACTGATACCTGTAGTGGGGACGCAGGTAGATTAGTGTGGATGATAATGACGTGGGAGCGCAATAGTTTAAAGGGACGACTGGGAAGCGCAAGTTTCAGAAGGGAGTAGTTAGCTGAGATGATGCCGTGTGTGTGAGGATGGAACAGGTGTGATTGCACAGGTGTGCAATTGGACAGGTGTGTGGAGCAGTGTGTGAGTAGTGAGTGTTGTGGATCAGCGCGAATGCGCTTGGGGAGAGAAGGGTGCAGGTGGCACCAGGTGTGAGAGCACAGGTGTGCAAGTACAGGTGTGTGGGGAGAGTTGGAGTAAGTGGTACGGAGTGGTGTGCATGGTGCGAAGGTGTGGATGGGGGAAGAGTGGACCCCCTTTCACGAGTACCCGGGGCGGGTAGTGTAAGTGTTAGGTAGAGGGTACAGGTAAATTGTGGTTGGATATTGGCACTTGTGGTGCGGTTGCAGAATGGTGTTGTGAATGGGTGCATTAGTGTTGTGGAAATGGCTGGGCGTGTAGCCTGTTAGTGCGTGTAGTTGGTTGGGCACTCCACCACTGTGAGGATGTCGGCCAGGTGAGGCCGCAGGTGGGCTCTGGGAGCCGGTAGAGTTGTGGATGGGGCCCGAGGATCCGGAGGACGGACCCGGGTAGCCCAGTGCCAGAGAGGGCACCGAGTGGGGAGAGTGCCAGAGGGCCTTCCCCAGGTAGTTAGGTTAGGGCAAGGAGCAGGTAAGCTCGGAGGCAACTGCAGTGGTGGAGGTGTGCAGGTGGGTAGACCCACTGGGAGAGGTACACGCCACAGCCCAGAAATTGTGCGAGGGCACCGGGAGATGAATCGGGGGAGTGAGACCCCAAATTGAAGCGCACCACAGTTTGGCCAATGGGAATTGGTTTTTAGAACCCATAGTGTAAGAGGGCCAATGGTTTGGCCGGAGAAAGACCCCGGGTAGTGTAAAGTTGTTAAAGTCATTTAGGAAATAGTTAGGATTAATGAACCTGTCGCACCATACGCAGCCACTTACCTGTGGTGATGATGATGACTCCACACCTGTGTTTTCTTTGTTTTGTTGCAGGAAATGAGATTGCTGTGGATTTGTGAGACGCATCACGACGTGGATGAGACATTGGGGTGATTCCATCTCTCCCTCCCTAGGAGGGACTGATGATGAATTGGTAATGGCAAATTTTGATGTGCAGTTGGAGATGGCAAATTTTGATGAGAGTTGAAAATGGCAAATTTGATTGGTTAGGAGGGAGAGAAGACGAATTTGGTTTATGGGAGGAACGGGGAAGACAGTAGGGATGTTTGTTGATTTGTAAAGTAGATGTTTATGGGTAGTGTTGTGTTGTGTGGATACAGTAAGGGGTAAGGGAGGGGCCATGTAGGTTACCTGGTGGGGGGGGGGGGGGGAGCGTACGGTAGGAACGTACCTGTCTCACCTGGTTCCCATGTGCCCCCAGTGTGCATTACCTTGCATTGCGTGCACTTTTGCGCCCTTACCACCTTACTCACTTGTCTGCTTCTTTTGTCTCCCACCTCCGAGGATCTGGCTTTGGGGTAGAGAGAGAGGAGAGAGAGGTGCTGGCTGCGCAGTTGTGGGCCTGCACTTTCGCTGTTTGCTGCCGGGATCGATACACCATATGGACCGCAATGTTTGTGGCCACCCACAATGGACCGCAGTTCGTTTGCGGCCAAGCACCACCCGGGGAGGGACCTATGGGTCAACGTGGCACCTATGCCATACAGGTGAACCACTTTTAGTTAACACCAAGTGCACCACAAGAAGAGCAAGAGACACCTGCAGGGTTAGGGGTTGTCGAATTTATTTTTATTCCAATGAACAATGGTGACTGCACCGATTGGTGGTGGGGTGGTGCTTTTGATGCTCGGGAAGGGTGCTCTGCACGTTATTAAAGGCCGTCGGCCACAGAGCACTCGTGGGTTGGTGTATCGATGTTGGCAAGCGCGCTCTCTCTATGCATAACATCTGCATGTGTTCCTCCAAAAACAGGTCCTGGATCGTAGTGTAAATAGCAGCGTAGTCTTGTAAATAATGCTCCCTACCGGCTGTATGTGTAGTTTGAGAATTCTTTCCGGATTCGGTTATCCTGTGGGTGTGTTTCTGTGAGGAGAAGGGTGCAACGTCGCAGGGGGACATATTTACTCATTTGTGAACATCTGTAAAACTGTCGCACTCAGGGTAGAGTTAATAGTAGAGGGAACTACATTGCGTGCCACACTAAAGTAGGTAAAAATTTATCGGGTCGGGACGCCCCGAGGGTAGAGAAGGGTGCAATGTTGCGAATATGGAATTTGGCCTCCATATCCGCTTGTAAATATTCCCCTATTTCTCCAATACTCCCCAACTTTCCCCCAATCCCCCATTCCCTAGTCCCATTGCATGTAAATAACAATCAGTAGAGCCGACCTTCCCCTTATTCCCCCATTAAATGTCGTGCCCAGGTCCACCGCACCACACGTAGACAACTTTCGGACATCTTGCTAGTTATTCTTAGTCTATGTCAGTTAAGGCCTCGTTTCCATTAATTATGACTCTTCGTTGCACCAGAATGTGATTATATGGCATCAGTAGTGAGTTTAGGACCTTTCCCATACCTCCTTCCATCTTCCATACCTCCTTCCATCTTCTTCAACAACTATAACTACAACAACAGAGGAGATGGGGGCGTCGCGGCGGCGCGGGGGAGGATGCGTCCTCACACCGGCTCGATTAGCGCCATTGACCACGCGCTCCACGGGGTTACCACGGAGGGGCTGGCTGTCAGCTCCTCGTCAAGGGCGGAGCCTGGTAACCCCCCCGCACCCAATCAGAAGGGCGGACCGATTCCATCTGGGGCGGAGCTAACGAGCCGAGGGCGTGTCACTCCCCGCCGGATATACGTGGCGACTTAGCGGATGTGAAAAGAGATGCGCCCCCAGCTGGAGAAAGAAGTACCTGCGCGCGCTGAGTCAGAGGCGCCCCGCCTGAGAAAGAACGTTGCCTGCGATCGCTGAGAGGAAGCGAACCCGCCTGGGAAAGAACGTTACCTCCGAGCGCTGTGACCTCCCCGCATCTTTGGACCGGACCGAACCGTGTGGATTCTGCCCCGAGCCCAGGCGCACCTGGAGCCACCGATACCTGCCTTTCACCACCATCAATCCCCGTGTGAGTCAGCCGTTGTCCCGTTTATCTGTCGTCTGTCCGGGGTCAATATAAGAGTGTGTCTAAGTGCTTGTCTTTCTGTGATATACCTCTAGCCCCCTGTAATCTAACCTTTCCGTACGAATATAATTGAGAAATCAAAACATTGGTGTCTGTCATTATAATCCAGCCGGGTGTCTTCTTTTCCTTTATTGATCCAGCGTAGCGCGGCTCCGTCAACGTCGAGTATAATCGGGTAATTTGTGCGGACACGACGGCCATTCCGCTCGGCCCACCTTAACATCAAAGTCGTGTCTGTAACAATATATATATATATATATATATATATATATATATATATATATATATATATATATATATATATATATATATATATATATATATATCAGTGGGATACAACACGTAAACTGTTCAGCCTAGTGGAGAAATGCGATCTATCGAGTGTCGTTCTGTTTTGCAGTGTTTTATATGCAGTTGTCTTGCATTTGCTTCAGTAATTGGGCCTTTCACCTCTACTTGGTACCACAAATGATCACCGAGTTGCACATTTCAATTCAGGTGATTATGTCCACACAAAAGCTTTGTGATAGCTGGCCTCTAATCCGTTTTGACCATAAATCAAATCCAGATTGAGAGAAACCAAATGTTAAAAATTGCCATCATCATATGGCAGTAGGGGGTGCTGCATCGTGTAGCTTTATCTGCACCAATGGATGTACGTATATGCAAGATTCCACAGTGTCTTTTTTAACCAGCCCAAAATAAAAGGGATCTTACCCAATAACCCAAGTAAAAATAGAACATAATCCAAAGAAAAATGCCTTTTTAAATTTTTGACTTCCAAAGGTGCTGTTGCCGGGCAACAACTGGTCCCTCCTCCGACCCCTTCCCTTCCCTTCCCTCATCCCACCTCAACCTCTCCCCGCCCTCCAACGCCACCCATTCCCCTCCCTCCTCCAGCACAAGGTGCAGGTATCTCTGACAGTATATATATATATATATATATACAGTCACGTGAAAAAGTAAGTACACCCCATGTAAAGTTTTGACTTTTTCAACATATTTCAACATGCAGCTATTTGATCTTCATTTCACCAATATTGATAGATAAAGGTGATATAATATAACAAATATCATGAAACATTTACATTTTGTAGTCCATTGTATAATTTAAATGAACATAAATGCAAATTTTGCATGTGGAAAAAGTAAGTACACCCTTGGCTCTAATAGGTGGTATTGCCCCCTTTGGCAGAAACGACCTCAAGTAGGCGTTTCTTATAACTGTCTACCAGTCTCTGACATCGACTGGGAGAAATTTTTGCCCACTCCTCCATGCAGAATTCTTTCAGCTGTGCGATGTTTGAGGGGTTTCTTGCATGCACAGCTCGTTTCAAATCCCCCACAACATATCGATGGGATTTAGATCCGGGCTTTGACTTGGCCATTCCAGACCCCTCCATTTCTTTCTTTCAGCCATTCCTTGGTGGATTTACTGGTATGTTTAGGGTCATTGTCATGTTGCAAGGTCCACCTTAGGTGGAGCTTCAACTTTCCGACAGATGGCCTCACATTATCCTCAAGCACCCTCTGGTACAATGAAGAATTCATAGTGGATTCTATGATGGTGAGCTGCCCAGGCCCTGATGCAGCAAAGATGCCCCAAACCATAATATTTCCACCACCATGCTTTACAGTTGGTATCAGGTTCTTGTGGTCAAATGCTGTCTTTGGTTTTCCCCAAACATGTCTTCTGGTACTGTGGCCAAATAGCTCTACCTTTGACTCATCTGTCCAGAGCACATTGTTCCAGAAGTGCTGGTCTTTGCCTAGGTGTTCATTAGCAAACTTTAGTCTTGCCCTGATGTTCTTTCTGGACAGCAAAGGTTTCCTCCTGGCACACCTCCCATGTAGATCAAATTTGTGCAGCCTCTTTCTAATGGTAGACTCATGCACTTTGACATCACCAGTGGCAAGAGCTACCTGTAGATCACGTGATGACATTCTGGGGTTCTTAGAGACTTATTTTAGCATCTTGCGGTCTGCTCTCGGGCTGAACTTGCTGGGGCGGCCTGGCCTGAATAAGTTGGCAGATGTTTGGAATCTTCTCCACTTGTACATGATCTTCCGGACAGTCAAATGATTGATTTCAAATTGTTTGGAGATCTTTTTAAATCCCTTCACAGACTCATAGGCATCTATAACCTTCTTTCTGAAGGCCTCAGAGAGCTCTTTTGATCTAGGCATGGTGATGCCGCACACTTCAACAACAAAGAGCAAACCAAACTAAATGTCTGAGGTTTAAAGAAGACAGGTTCCTCCACGATCCTCTCTAATAATAATAATAATAATTCATTTATTTTGTATAGCACTTTTCAAGAAGCCCAAAGGTGCTTTGACAGAGTGGAAAACATAATGCATAACAATACATGAAAACAACAATTGCAAAAAGACAAGAATCAATAGGGAAATATTTAAAGCAAAAGGAGGGAGAAGGAGAAGAGATAGTCAGGGGTTAAATGCTGTGGGTTGAATGTTGAATGCAGTGTTGAACAGGTGGGTCTTTAGTGATGTTTTGAATGTGGTGAGTGAGGAGGAGTCTCTGATGGTGTGAGGTAGTGAGTTCCAGAGGGTGGGAGCAGCGATGGAGAAGGCCCTGTCCCCCCAGGATCTGAATTTGGTCCGGATGGAGGGGGTCAGGAGGTTGGTACCAGCAGAGCGGAGGTTGCGGGTGGGAGTGTGTCTGGAGAGGAGGTTAGCCAGGTAGGATGGGGCCAGGTTATGGAGGGCTTTGTATGTCAAGAGGAGGATTTTGTACTGGATTCTCTGGGGGATGGGGAGCCAGTGAAGCTTGTAAAGGACGGGGGTGATGTGGTCACGGGTCCGGGAATGGGTGAGTAGACGGGCAGCGGAGTTCTGAATGTATTGGAGTTTATTGGTGATTTTTGAGGGTGAACCATAGAGGAGGCTATTGCAGTAGTCCAGACGGGAGGTGATGAAGGCGTGGATGAGGGTTTCTGCAGCCGTGGAGGAGAGGGATGAGCGGAGACGGGCAATGTTTTTCAGGTGAAAGAAGGCTGACTTTGTGATCTGTTTAGTGTATTTGTCGAAGGAGAGGGTTTGGTCAAAGATGACGCCAAGATTCCGGATGTGAGGGGAGGTGGATACTGGGGTACCGTCGATGTTGAGGGCAAAGTTATGGGTGGATTTTGTGAGCGTTTTTGGGCCAATGATGATTATTTCAGATTTATCATAGTTAAGTTTGAGGAAGTTGATTTGAAGCCAGGATTTTATTTCAGTGATGCAGTTTGTCAGGATAGAGTGGGTGTCAGTAGAGACGGACTTGGTGGAGATGAAAAGCTGGATGTCATCGGCGAAGCAGTGGAATTGGAGACCATGACGGCGGATTAAGTGACCGAGGGGGGACAGGTAAAGGATGAAGAGGAGGGGGACAAGAACTGAACCTTGGGGGACACCTTGGGGGAGGGGAGCAGTGGGGGATTTGCAGTTATTGATGGAAATGAACTGGCATCTGTCAGAGAGGTATGATTTAATCCAAGAGAGGGCAGTGCCGGTAACGTTAAAGGTGGATTCAAGTCGGGTGAGGAGGATGGTGTGATCGATGGTGTCAAAGGCACCGCTGAGGTCGAGGAGGACGAGAATGTTGAGGTTGCCAGCGTCAGAGGAGAGGAGAAGGTCGTTGGTGATTTTGAGGAGAGCAGTTTCAGTACTGTGGTTGGAGCGGATTCCGGATTGGAATGTTTCATACAGGTTATTGGCAGAGAGGTGATGTTTGAGTTGAGTGGCTACAGCGCATTCCAAAACTTTTGACAGAAAGGGTAGGTTGGAGATGGGTCTGAAGTTGTTTAGGGTGTCAGGGTTTAGACCAGGTTTTTTTAGAATGGGGGTAACAGCAGCAATTTTGAGGGAAGGTGGGACGATGCCTGTAGACAGGGAGGAGTTTATTGTTGCAATGATAAGTGGAGAGAGAGCAGGGAGGGAGGCCTTGACAAAGCTGGAGGGGATGGGGTCAAGAGTGCAGGTGGCAGTTTTCATTCCTATGAGGAGTTCAGAGAGGTCAGTAGGGGAGATTGGGGAGAACCGAGACAGGGGATGGCAGGACAAGGGGGGGCAGGTGGTTGGAGGGGGAGCGGGTGCGGCGGTGGTCAAGCTGTTGTAGATGTCAATTTTGCGTTGGAAGAAAGAGAGGAAGACCTCTCTAACGATGTTCTAATCATTTGCACCTGATCTGGCGCACCTGATTCTAATTTTAGGTATTTGAAGTCGTGATAAATATAGGGGTGTACTTACTTTTTCCACATGCGAAATTTGCATTTATGTTTATTTAAATTATACAATGGACTACAAAATGTAAATGTTTCATGATATTTGTTATGTTGTATCACCTTTATCTATCAATATTGTTGAAATGAAGATCAAATAGCTGTATGTTGAAATATGTTGAAAAAGTCAAAACTTTACATGGGGTGTACTTACTTTTTCACGTGACTGTATATACATATATATATATATATGATTTTTAGGAAGGCAACATATGATTTTTAGGAAGGCAATGCTAAGCCACCCAGCATAACCCTTGGGCCAAAAAGCTATAAAATCATAATCAGAGAGTACGGTAGTACTCTCTATGTAGGTGGCGTGGAAAAAAATGGCGGTCCCATTTGCTACATACAAAACTAAAGTTGGATTATCTTCTTTAAAAACTCGCTTTGGCTACATATGAGAGCCTACCTGGTCTGTCCAGTTGATTGTCAAGGTAGGGGTCATTTTTGAGTTCTCCAGACCAAGGCAAAAGCAAAATAAAGCGAAAAAACGGGATCTGTCAAACCCGGGAATTAATATTCTTGTTCATAATAATAATAATAATAATAATAATATTCTTCAGACGGCATATTTCCGAGCTGCCTCCATCAATGTCAATGATTCTGCTACCATTCGATAGAGTTTTACTTCCTGCAACATCCTTTGGTATTATAATTCTCGTAGCTTGAAAGGATTCCTCGAAAAGTACGGAGAACGACATTCCTATGTAAAAGAATGGGACTGGGATAGGCGTGGCTGTGACTGTCAATCAGCTTGATGGGGGCGGAACCGCAAGACACAATTGCCTCAGTGTCGACGTTATGCGTGATGTTACGTGGCATCAAATAATATCAACAGAAATATCACGTCTCGGGAAATGATTCGTTTTTCAGTTACATTTATTGAAATAAAATAATAGCGAGGTACCAGTGCTATACATCGCACAAGGGACAAGTGATCACGATCCCTCCAGTCGCGGGGCAAGGTAAAAGCAAACCACGTGATCAATAAACCATCTCGAGTCACGGTTTCTCGGCGCCAGATTCGTTACGTCGGAGCATCACTGATGGCGTCATATAAACAGCCTGAACAAGGAATCCATGGGAATTGAATCTACTATAAATGGAGGTGGGTGTGTGTGTGTGTGTGTGTGTGTGTGTGTGTGTGTGTGTGTGTGTGTGTGTGTGTGTGTGTGTGCGTGTGCGTGTGTGTGTGCGTGTGCATGTGCGTGCTTGTATCTGTCATACTTTTTCACGTCTATTAATTAATTACGTACTATTCAAATGTGCCTTTTAACCCTTCAGACTCCTGAGACCCCTTACACCTTGGAAGACCCTTTAACACTCGACCCAAAAGACCCCCCGAGGATCCAAAAGACTCAGATGAACCAAAAATCCCCGATGACCAAAATCACCCAAAATTCCCCAAGTACCCAAAAGTCCTTTATGACCGAAAAGACCCACATGACCCAAAGGTCCCCGAGGACCCAAAAGACCCTTGAAGACCCAAAACACCCAGATGACCCAAAAGTCCTTGATGACCCAAGAGACCCAGATCACCCAAAAGTCCATGAGGACCCAAAAGTCCCCAAGGACCCAAAAAGTCCCTGATGACCCAGATGGCCAAAAAGTCCCGATGAACCAAAAGTCCCCGAGTACCCAAAAAGACCCTGATGACTCAAAAGTCCCCGAACACCCAAAAGTCCCCGAAGATCCAAAAGTCCCCAATTAAAATTTGGTCCAATGGACAAACGGGCCCCTTAGTTTAATAAATATTTGAACTGACATTTAGTGTTCCTTTCATCGTTGTTTTAGCATACTGCATCGCCTGGAGTGGTCAATGATCAATTAATTGATATTTAAATATAAAGATCCTAGTTTCCTTATGTCTATGCCCTATTAGTATTACCTATGGCTACTGGGGTTGGGGATTTGGGAGAGGGAGGTGGAAGCAGAGGGTGGAGGGGAGGGAACAATTGTTATTTTAAAAAAATAAAAAATTATGCCAGACACCCTCAGTACGCCACTGGTGAGCACTTCTATAAAGTTTGTGCTACAACATTTGTAAATCAGTAGTAGAACATCATCTACTCAAATATTATAATAATTATTCAGACGGTGTATTTCTCAGCTGGGCCTCTCTCAATGGCAATGACTGGAGTTTCACTTGGTGCAGAATCCTTTGTTATAATTTGTTTCTCCAGTTCATTTATACAGTTAAATATTTACAGATACTCTCTGAGAGTGTGTTCTCTCGTACTCAACTGACGCCATCGTAGTTTGGCAAGGCCACGCCCTTCCCCACGCTTACTCGATCACCCCTGAACCTTGCTATGCGTATGCGCAGATAAGAAAGCATGTCACGTGTACACTGTACAGTGTGTTTGACCAACGTCTTTCTGATGATATATAGTAATGGATTTTTGTCTGGTGAGAATCTACTCAAGTATTACCGAGGTCTTCTGATTTCTCAGAACCATGATTTGGATATCACAGATAAATACTTATATCTTGGCTTGATAAAGTTCTTCATTGAAGTTAATTATACAAAACTATTATTATCAGAGAGTGCGTTGGCACTGTCGACTCTACATACCAACGTCGGGATGACACGGATAAAAAAAATGTCGGCCCCACCCACTGATACAAAACAAAGGTTGGAGTATCTTTTAGTCCTCTCATCGTAGTTTATCGAGGATATTTGCATTGCGAGTGTATAATAAGTTTTATTGACACTTCAAGTGAATAAAACAGTAAAACCCACGAGAGTGTCTTTCATGTGTCCGGCCGTGCAGAAATTGGAGAGGCTCCGCCCCTCCCCTCTGTCCCCGCCCTATTGGTTAGAGGGAAACCACACCAGTTATTTTGGGAATTTCTAAGTGCAAGTCCTTGTGTGGCCTGAGAAGACATTACTCTTTGAGAAACGAGCAATAAGACAGAGCTGCAAGATACAGTCAGGGTTATGCAAGACAATATATGAACATGTGCAGTGTTTGACTTTGCTGACAAAGATATCTTGGCACTTTTTCTCCAAGATTGGGTATCCTCTGAGTACCACATACCATTATGTTATTCCACATTGCAAACAATTACAGAAAAGTGAATAAAAAAATTCATGCTAAATTAAAAAGGCAATGTAGGTACGACAAACTACAGTCTAAAAAGGTCCTAAACAAGATAGGGATGATGTTGGTTTAGACTTTAGAGAGTAGCTAACAGTATTGCCATCATATAACAATCCCTACATCACTGCCTCATTTACACTTCATCAGTTATTGTTTCAAGCTTCGACAAACACTCCACTGGTTACCACAGTACTTGATTACTCTTGTAGTGTAGCCACATACTGAGACTCTACAAATTAACAGCCCGAGTACAATGTTATAATATCAGTACATGATCGTCAACTTCTTACAACCTGCATGGACATCTCCAATAACAGCATTCAATAATTATCTCCATTTGTGATTGGTTACTCTAAGTTGATAGAAAATAAAAGTAGGAAAGACAACTGAAGCTGCAAGAAGTCCCTGAAATTTTATTGGAGCTTCTTATACTTATGCAGAAATGAAATATAGGATCTTCTAATACATCTAGCTAGGCCTAGCCCTAGACAATAGTCTGGAGGCAGTGATGTAGGGATTGTTATGTGATGGCAATACTGTTAGCTACTCTCTCAACCAACATCATCCCAATCTTGTTTAGGACCTTTTCTAGACTGCTGTTTGTCATCCCTACATTGCCTTTTTAATTTAGCATAATTTTTGTTATTAACTTGTGTACTGTACTATAATCCGATTCTGATGTACCATACTCTATTACAGAGCGTTGGTGTTGCCAAAGCAGTTTCGGCAACACCGATGCTCTGTAATAGAGTATGGTACATCAGAATCAGATTACAGTACAGTATGTGATTTGATGAATACGAGCTAATTGACTTTCCTTTTAATTACCATAGATGCATGGTGCAGTGCTTTTTTGGACAAAAAGAAAATAAATAAGAAAAGGGCAAAATGAAATTACTTCTACATGGTGATGCATCAGTTAAATCAAAATCATAGGTTGACGTGAGCTCAACTTGAATTCTGATATGGCTCTGATGCAGGGGGGTAGATACCCCTACAGAGGTATTGTTGTAAATTAGGGGTAGGGGAATATCTCGATCCAGGTAGATCTGCATAGGTAGGTGTCCGGCTGTCGTGATAGCGAATCTAGATGTAATAAGTTCTGTAGCCCGAATGTCGGATTAAGCTTGTATCTTTGTCCCTGTTACGAGGGGGCAGGGCATGCTAATTAGTACAGGGATTATGGGTAAAATTCCCTTATGTGTCATTCCCTCTGAGCATCTCAGTGTCCCTTATGGCAATACATCCCATAGACATAAGATAGGCCCATTAGCGCACCACACATTAAATAATTCCCCCGCCGCCACAATGACTTTGGAAGAGCCAACATGCAGCAGCCATGCAGTACGCCACCATGGGCGACAAACATCGTGCCAGGCAGGCTGGAGCCACGCCCAGGAGAACGTGTAATTGGACGGGGAAGGGACAAAAAGCTTCCCCGTAATTGGAGGGTAATAAAGGGAAAGGAGCGGCACACTGATTAGCCACCGACCGTTGACACCTCGGTCAATCAGTGCAGAAGGCGCGAACATTCGGCTAATCAGTGCGGAAGGCGCAAAACCACTACTTAGAAGCAGGTCGCTGATCGGAGGACAAGCGCCGGTGACGTCGGAAGGCGCGAAAGACCACCAAGAAACGAAGCACTGGTTGGGAGAGAGAGAGGGCTGACGTCACACCGCGAGTGACAAAACGACTCGCTCGCCGGCATTTTGGTCTCTTCTTCGCTCTCTTCCCTCTCTTCCCTCGTTCTTTTCGTCGCTCTCTTCCCTCGCTCTCTTCCCTCTCCTCCTCTTCCATTGCTTCTCTTCCCTTGGCCTCTTGCTCCTGACTGTCCCTTCGCGTTGGGCCTTCTCTTGCTTCGGATCTGGTGGAGGAACGAGCAGTTCAAAAGACGGTGGAGAGAAGGAACGCCGTCGATTCTCTTCCTTGCGTTGGTGTGGGAACGACGAACGACGAGCGGGGCTTGCGTTGGAGCGCTGATGAGAGGGCGCGCTGAGGAACAGGCAGTTCGCGCCAACCAGAGCTGCGTCGGACGACGCGCTCGAGCCAGACGATCCCTCACACTGCCAGACACAGATAAGCTCACATCCACAAACGCACAAACAACGTTTCTTTTATTTACTGATTTCCCGTCGTCTTGTATGTGAAGTGAGGTGTGCGGGATCCCGATTTAGGATTTAGTTTTTATCGTCGAGTTTCCCTGTCCCGATATTTATTTTGAATAAACCCTTGTATTATTTTCCCTTTCTATTCAAAACCCCGTTTTGGTTTGATTCATTAACTTGCAAGGCTGAAGACTGCCCGGAACGGGTCAGGTAAGAGCTCGCCGCTTCTTCCTCTTCCTTCTTCCTCCCGTGCTTGCATATTCAAGTCCACAATTGATCGTCGCCTCGGAGTTAAAGCTCATTCAGGCTATCCTCGATCCCACGGTCTTAACCGAGGGCAATCGCGCGACAGTATTTTCACACAAATAATACCATGTGTCATTAGTATGGAGTGCATGGAGTCGCACACAAAGTTGCCCTTACGCAGTAAAGCCATTGATCATGTGTGCGTAACGCAGCAGGACAAGGTCAAGCCAGCCACAGCGTCGCTTGCGTCCTGTCGTCACTCCAAACTCATGGCCACGAGTCTGCAGCAACTCCCCAGTTTCCTGTACACACAAATGTTTATCAAGACGAGAAACCTTTGAGAATAGATTACGAGGATCATACAGAACTACATCCAAAATTGTTAGGAATTATCAATGTCATTAGACTATGCACAATTACCAAAATGTATGTAAAAGGTTACAGTAAGTATTTGACATCACATTTCTTTCAGCATCAACTTTTCTTGTGGATTTTTTTTCCTACTGTTCCTAAAAAAAGGGCCAACGTTATTTAAGCTCCCTTTTGGGCTGACAGGGTGGCCTCGAAGTATGCACACTTACCTTGAAGCTGTCTAGCCTAGGTTTGAATCCCGACCCAGCTACAAACTGGGTTTCACAGGTGTTTCACAGGCAGCGTGATTCATCAATGTGTGTGCCGTCCCTCGGCTGGGTGTTAAACTGGGCTTCCCATCTGCAATCATTAGTTTGTGGACGTTAAAGATCCCACGGTGTCCTTCTTGAAGAGTAGATGAGCTATCGCCGGTACCCTCAATAAATTACAAATTCCTGTTCTAACCTACAAGGCTCCCAGAAATGATGCAACCAGCAGCCAGATGCTGCATACGAAAATAAATGTACAAAATCAATCTTTTGATGAGAATGAACCACACAAAGGTGGTTATGACTACAACAACAGGCAACAGGCATTTTAAGGCCATTTTCCCTGCAAGAGCGGGGGTTAGCCTTGCGATCCCCATGACAATGTTCTCCATTTTGCCCTATTTTCTGCATCTCTCCTTGTTAACCCCCTTGCCCGCATTTCTTCTTCGACCATCTTTAGCCAAGTCTTTCTCTGTCTTCCCCGTCCTCTACTTCCTTCTACATTCATTTCCATCACTCTTCTCAACCAGTCACTTTCATCCTTCCTCAACACATGAGCAAACCATCCCAACCTGTTTCTCTTCACAGCATCCATCACAGGCTCTATTCCCATCATCTTTCGCAATTCATCATTTGTCTTCCTCTCTCTCAATGATACTCCGCACATCCACCGAACCATTCACATTTCCACCCTTTCCAGCCTTCGTTGCTGCTCTACGTTCATAACCCATGTCTCACTCCCATAAATCATAACACTTCTCACACATGCAGCATACACCTTTCCCTTCAGCTTCAATGACACTCCCCTCCTCGTCAGCATGCCACTCAGTTCCCGAAACTTCTTCCATGTACATCTCACTTGAGCAACCGTTGCCGAGTCTGATCCACCTTCTCCATTCAGCATGTCTCCAAGGTAACAAAATGTTTTCACACCTTCCAGCTTCATGCCATCTCCAAGATCCAACTCAACATTTCCTCCATCTACAGCTCCCTCTGTGCACACCTTACACTTGAATGTAGCTGCCACACTGGTTAATGACCCTCTCAAACCACTACATTTTTGATGAACCCACTCAGCGCACATTGTACATTGAATGGAATTCACTCCGGCACCCTTCCTGCACACAGCACACGGCCACTTCCCAGTTCTTTCCACCTCACCACATGCTTTACACCACTTGCCATCACCTTCGTTTTTCCGATATTCACCTTCAGACCTTTTGTCTCCATACATTCCTTCCACTTGTTCATCTTCTCCTTCAGTCCATCCATACTTTCTGCAATCAACACCAGATCATCTGCATACAACAACTCCCATGGTAAACCCTCCTTTACGTTCTGAGCCAGCACCTCCATCACAGCTACAAATAGTAGTGGACTTAGTACCGACCCCTGATGCACTCCCACCTTCACCACAAACTCACCACTGTTCCCGTCCTTCGTCCTTACAGCTGTGCGCGCTCTTTTGTACATTGCCATCACTACTCTGATCAACCATTCCTCCACTCCTAACTTCCTCAATGCACATGTCACTACTTCACGGGGAACCCTATCGAATGCTTTCTCCAGATCAACAAACCCAAGAAACAACTTCTTCCTCTTCTCCATATACTTCTCCTGCAACTGCCTCACAATAAAAAGCGCGTCTGTCGTTCCTCTTCCTGGCATAAATCCAAACTGCATTTCGTCAATATTCACTTTCTTTCTTATCCTCCTCTCCAACACCCTTTCCAATACCTTCATTCCATGCTCCAATAACTTTATCGCTCGATACGAGCCACAGTCCAGAGCGTAACCTTTCCCCTTGTATAGAGGGACGAGGATACTCAGTTCCCAATACACTGGAATGCGGCCTTCTTTCACCACCAGATTGCAGATCTCTGTCATTCTCTTCACACCCCAATTTCCCGCTGCCTTCAACATATCTCCCACAACTCCCGTCGGCCCTCCCGCTTTTCTACTCTTCATTGCTTTTATCGCTTCCTCAACTTCCTTCTCGGTTATCTTCTCTGCCGGTCCTAAAACTGCGTTACTCTCTTTGTTGCCATCCCATTCATTCTCTGCATTCAACAGTATTTCCATATATCTCTTCCATCTTCCTTTAATTCCATCTGGGTCCACAACGATTTGTCCCACTTCATCCTTCAAGCAACTCACCCCCATCACATCACACCTCTCTTTCGCTATCTGCTTTGCAATCCTGAATACCGCTCTCTGACCCTCTTCCGAATCCAAGCGTTCTCCGAACATTTTCCTCCATGCCTCCTGTGCCTTTGCTACCTCTTTCTTTGCAGCCTTCTTGGCTGCCTTATAACTTTCATGCTTTGCCTTTTCTGCCCCCATACCCTTCGCCTTCTGCCACTCCTTGAACTTCTTCCTCTTCTCGTCAATCTTCTTTCCAACTTCATCATCCCACCACCATGTTTCCGAGTGCCTCGGTGGTCCTTTTGTCCATCCACATACCTCACCAACGACTCCCAACAGACTATCTTTCATTGACATCCAACCACTTTCAAGCTCAACCACATCATCCTCCACCATACTCAGCCTCTCTTTTAATGCCTCCCTCACTGTCACCTCTTTCAACCTCCACACCTTCATTCTCGGTTGGTACTTCACCCGCCGAGCTCTCCCCGCACCTTTCACCCTTATGTCGCAGACAACCAAGTGGTGCTGTGAAACAGCCTCCTCCCCCGGAATCACCTTTGTGTCCCAGAGGTGCCCCCTATCTCGCCTACGCACCTGCAGATAGTCAACGGTTGTCGTCGACCCACCTGACGTGTATGTAACAAGCTTATTATCCTCTTTCTGGAACTGAGTATTACAAATCAACAAATCAGCTCCATCAGCAAACTCCAAAATCCTTTCACCTTCTCCATTTCTCACACCATATCCATAACTCCCATGAACTCCCTCAAAACCGTCCATACTCCTTCCCACATGTCCATTTAGGTCTCCTCCTACCACAACAACTTCCTCAACCATAGTTCTGACTATGGCAACAAAAGTAGGATGAAAGTATGTCAAGTATGGAAGCACTCACATTTGACTGCTCCGTGGGGAATGCACCGACCCCAACTCGTGTAGTGTAGGCTTTGACCACGCCATACACTTCTCCAACGTTCTGTGCCGGAATACCCAACCCCGTGAGCACACCTCCCACCGTGCAGTTAGAGGATGTCACAAAAGGATAAGTGCCTGGAGGATAATCACGAGTTACTTAAAATAAATTCTAGACTTCTGGAGACCAATCCAAAATAATAAAGGACATAAAATCACAAGCTGTTCATGAAAAAAAAAAAATCAAATACAAATAAAAACGCAAGTTTAATATGTTAAAGAAATATATATAACAAAAGGCACAAGTCAACCTTAGAATGAAGATGTGCCTATCATCATGCAGGCAAGAAGGCCGTCCATCAAGAAAACCACACTTTTCCCACAAAACTGACCAAATTCCGGCAAGACGAGATACATTCTGAGACTTGCAACCCTATTTTCTTGCAATTATTAGAACAACTACTTCACAAAAGAAATAGCACAATAATGGCAAATAAATGTGGAGAAGTTAGAATAGTCACCTAAATGATAGATCCGAGATATGTGGTATGCCTGATCTTCTTCAGCATAGAACACATGATCTGACAATAAGAACCGCAAATAGCTTGAAGATCGAAAGCGGCTCCAAGAGGTTTGATAAAATTTCATTCCTCATCAGCTCTTCACAAAAAGTAGCCAAATAGTATTACAAGGGCCTTGAAATACTGTATTACATCAAAGAGTTTGAGTTGAAGGGATGAAAGCATGACGAGTGGGAAGTGCTGGCGACCAATGTTTATTACAATCATATGAGTTATGACTGGTGGCACAGTATGCTGAAGGACATGAAGGTACACTCCACTGTCAAAACCAGACTCAGTCATGTAATGGTTAGATTAGAGGGTCTGCTCTGAGTGTGGCAAGTTGGCGGTTCAAGCCCAGGCCGAGTCATACCAGACTTTAAAAATGGTGTGTGCTGCTTCCTTGCTTGACGTTCAACATATAAAAGGATAAGAGCACAGGCAACGCCCATAAGTTGGCATGAATGGGGAGGAAATTCCTCCTTAGGAAATGCACCCCTAAGCGCGATGAGAAAGGCGACACCATTGTTGTGGCGTAGCCTGGTGGTGGCTTAACAGTTAAGGTGGCTGGCTTAAGATCTCAGGGTCTTGAGTTTGAGCCCCTGTCGTGCAGTTGAAATAATACCAGGTGGGTCGACTCAGTCTGTCATCCTTCTGAGGTCAGCAAAATGAGTACCAGCTTACTGGGGTAGTAAGCCATTTGAGTATCCTACGTCAGAGTGGTGACCCGTCCAGGATTGTACTCCTTAGCTAATGAAACTGCCTCGGCAGCCCTTAGCGCCTCACAGCGTGAAAGGAATGGTTGTTGTTGTGGTGTCGCTGGTACCCAGAGTACCCCAGGAAGTGACGGCACTTCCTCTAATCTCAGTAGCTGTGTTAGTCTCATCTAACAGTCCTGTGTTGTGTCCGTATATTGGTTTCATCTGTATGCCCATGCATGTGAGATGTGTGTGTGGCAGCTCCACTATGAGCCTTAGATCCAGTAAACAAAAAACATTTAAGTTGGGCTTTCGCCACATATGGAAAGCCAATTAAATAAATGTTGGATTACGGATCACCAATGGGTTCCTAAAAATTCAAATAGCAAAGGAATGCCACAGTGGGACCATTCCACCCTCTGTGCATTCCTTGGCCTCCTCAATTATTGAATTACTATAGTTACGTGGACTAAGGCTGGTGGATGAGCTGGAACACAAATAAAGCACACACGTGCAGGACAACACCAGACTTACCTTCAGATAAACAGAGCAGCTAACTTTGGGGGAGGTAAGGCAGTTCACTGAGGTACTCTGGGTACTGGCAACGCAATCTTGTGATGTTACTCCTTGTCTCTCCGAGGTCAGTGAGGCAGTTGATAAATCTACCCCTTCCTGTGCCTCACACCATCTCCCCTCCTACCTCCCACCCCTACCCAATCTCCCCTCCGCCCCCGCTCCCCCCCCCCACCCCCCCAATGGTGTGTGTGCGCCAACCCACGGGGTTTGTCAGTACTCTATCCTCTAAATGCTGAGAGTCGGGAAAGGAAGCAGAAGGTACCATTTAAAAATCTTCACTACAACTCAACCGATGTCAGAATCGAACCACCGACCAACCAAGTTAGGAGCGGATGCTCTAACCATTATTATTACTAGGACGTGCCCGTACGTGGGTGCCCGTTCCTTGCCAAAAAAAAAAAAAAAAAAAAATTTGTGTAGGGGTGTGTGTGTGTAAACATCCTAGGGCGTGCCCGTACGTGGGTGCAAAAAAACATGCGTGCAAACAACAACAACAAAAAAAAAACTTTGAAACCACGTGGCAGTAACGACCACAGAACCCCCCCCCCCCTCTATTTACATGAATGGTTTGGTCCATTCGCAACGACCACAGAACCCCCCCCTCTATTTACATGCAATGGTTTGGTCCAAAGCGAACGGTTTGGTCCATTCGATGTGATTCGATGATTCGATGTGAATGGTTTGGTCCATTCGCAACGACCACAGAACCCCCCCCCCCCTCTATTTACATGAATGGTTTGGTCCATTCGCAAAGCCAAAGCGAACGACCACAGAACCCCCCCCCTCTATTTACATGAATGGTTTGGTCCATTCGCAAAGCCAAAGCGAACGACCACAGAACCCCCCCCCCTCTATTTACATGAATGGTTTGGTCCATTCGCAACGCCAAAGCGAACGGCGAACGGCTAAATCGCCATAGCTCGGTAAGTACTTGTCCGATTAATTTCAAACCTTGAAAAGGCACATCCTCGGGTCCCCAGCAATATACCTGGCAAGTTTCAAGTATATCGGACCCGTGGTTGTCGAGAAACAGCGGTCACAGACACACAGACACACAGACACACAGACACACAGACACACAGAGATTGCTGGAATTATAGATAGATGCCAAAGAGCCAGGTGAATACACTGACAGTCTGATTTACAAGAAAGCCCTGGCTCCACCTTGCTCACCAAAATAACGACTAATGGTCCTACCCATTATATCAGGCTTCCCCTCGAGGGAAACATCTAAAATCCATTTTCTGGAAAAAAGCATGAAGGTAATGGCGCTGCGCTAAGGACATGGACGGAATACCTGTCTCCATGATGGCTGGTGCCGTTCTTTTATTCCATTGTATAAAATAAAATAAATCTTAAATAATTAAATAAACCCACACCGGTTGTTAAAATCATCAATCAATTACTCTTTATGAACTACCACTTGATAAAATGTATTGTTCACTTGCCATAAACTTCACATCAACTGCAAAACACACTCCTCGGACCCCTCTTGGTTCTCACTAAAGGCGAGCTCCAGGTACAATTAACAAAAGACCCGAAGAGCATAAACAGCTGTGCTAAGCTTACAAACAACATTAAAACTATCAGAAAAGAAACACTTGGATCAAATCCGAAAAACAACGAGAAAGCATCTGAAAATGCAAAGCCAATCCTCATCGGCTTTGTATTTAGACTTCTTCTTCTTCTGTATACTACACATGGCAATAACAGCTAAAAAAAGAATACAAAAAAATTGACGATTTTAGGCGACCTTGACCTTTTGACTTAAAAAGCAATTGGCTTCAGTGACCCAATATGCAAACCCTCTTCAAACTTCAAGTCAATCAGATGAGAATTGACGATTTTATGCAACCATGATTTATGCAACCATGATTGGCTAACCCCCGCTCTAGCAGGGAAAATGGCCTTAAAATGCATGTTGTTGTTGTTGTTGTTGTTGTTGTTGTTGTTGTTGTTGTTGTTGTATGCTACCATGACCTTCGTCCTTTTAATCGAAATTAGAACGGCACTCTTCGACGTCGCGACGTCAAGGGATATTCCACCACCCACATTATTATATCATTATACATACTTGTACCAAGTTTAATTTAAACCCCTTCAGCTGTTCTCAAGTATCACAGTTTTACTTGACAGGACCTCTGACCTTTTCCACCCAAAAATAAAATCATTTCATCTTTACATCATTACACATACCTGTACCAAGTTTGACTTAGATCCCTCCAGCCATTAAGTTATCGCGGTAACGAAAACCCATCACGGACGGACGCACAGATAGCCGGACAGACAACCCAAAACATAATGCCTCCAGTGACTTCGTCAGCGGAGGCATTAAAAAAAAAATCCACTTCCAGCTTTTGATTGGTCAACTAATTTAGTGACCCAATATGCAAATTCTTAAAATTTCAGGTCAATTGGATGAAAATTGACAATTTTATATGTGTTTGTCTTCTCCATAAAATTATTAATTGCTCTTCTCCATATTCTCATAGTAAAGTTTTGTTAGAAAGTTGATGACAAAAGCTCAAATGGTAAAAAAAAAAAAGTTACGGCCCGGACAGATACACAAACACACAGAGGTGATTACAAAACCCAATCTCCTGCTGAGTGGGGGGGGGGGGGGGGTGAAGGGGGGGCTAATAAATAAGTAACAAGAGGGAGAATTGCTTTCCAATACATGTCCCCTACCAAGTTTCAAATCAATATGTTAAATCGTAAGCGGAAACAGTCTGGAAAATGTTGCACTAGTAAACACATCCCTTTATTTGGGTGGTGTATAATGGCACGTTGGGTCCCGGAAATAATAAAAAGTAGATGGTATTGTTACATATTTATGTGAATGTATGTGAATTACTATTCAGGTCTTTGCTTATCAATGTGTAGTCGATTAAAGGTTGTTGTGATTAAAGGGTCAGGAGCCCTTCTGGGGAAAAGGAGACCGGAAACGGAAGAAGAAAAGACACGAGGTCCGGGAGAAGCGACGATTCTTCTTCTTCCTCGCCGAGCTCGGACGCGAGCGGGATCGCTATTGAGCAACCTAAGAGAATCGGCGTTTAAAAGCCCGTCTGGCGAGAGGAGTTACCGGGACGTGTAACTACCCTTTGACACGTCAAGTCACTGTGGGTTCGTGCACGGAACCAAGCGTCCGGCACAGTTCGCCTCACCGTCTACAAGGCCGCGTACGGGTCGCACCTTGGGGCCTCGCGCGCTGGGCAAGCCGCGTGTTGCTATGCCCGCATTGCTTTACCCGCTTTGCTTGGCCACGAGGTGTGCGCTGCAGCCGTTGTTCCCGGTACGGGACGTGCCCGGTGGAAGCACGTCAAGAAGGGTCCGTTCAACCGCCCACGTGCGGAGATCGAACTACAGGAATACGGAGACATTGTGAGAGACATTGACCACGGAGGGAGTCGGGAGTGGGGCTCACGTGAGGAATGTATAAGATGGCCATCTTAGAGTTAATGTAGATGAGTTTACATCTTTGTACTATTGATTGCTGATTGTTGATGGTTGATTGCTCGGGGAATATATCATTGATTATTCCGGATCCTTGGTGTGGGGTTTTTTTCTTGGTTGGAATTCATATTGGTTGCGTTACGAAAGCGCATACATAATAAATCTTTCTGGCGGAGTTCCTCTCACGGTCCGGGGGTCACCGAGACCAGGTAGTCACCGGGAGGACCACGTAACAGAATTGGGGGCTCGTCCAAATTACGATTTGCGGATTCGCAATTGGGTCTACGTCCGGGATTTAAAATTGTATAACATAATAAAATAATAGTTTTTATTAATTAAAATTTATTAATTAATTATTAATTGGTAAATTTTTGAGAAATTGTGGTAAAGTCTTGGGTGAAGGTTAACAGGTGTTAACGATAGTCACCATGGCGTTTGTTGCACAGAACTTTGCGGTAACACCTAGTGAGGCACAGTTCCGAGCTTTACTAAAAGCGGACCTCTTGAAATTGGCCAAACATTTTAACTTGGAGGTCCGAACGAATTTGAGGAAGGCAGAGTTGCAGACCACGGTGATACAATCTATGGTGGGATTAGGAACATGGGACGAGTTAGCCTGGGAGTGGCGACCCGAAGAACCAGAAGACGTTGAGCTCCGGAAACTGGAGTTGCAATTACGGAGCCAGGAACGGATCAAAGAAGAAGAAAGGAAAGCAGAAAAGGAAAGAGCAGAAGAAGAAAGGAAAGCAGAAGAGAGGAGAGAAGAGAAACAAGCAGAGGAAAGGAGAGTGGAACGAGAACTCCAGGAAAGGTTAGAAGGGAGAAAAGCAGAGAGGAGAGAGCTGCAAGGGACCTCGAAGCAGAGGAGAGAAAAGCGGAAAGGGAATTAAAGGAACGTGACATGGAGCTTCAGCAAGAAATTAAATTCAAGGAGCTGGAGTTAATGAGAGAACGGGGAGAGGTACCACCCTTGCTGACAGGGTCGACACCTAGCCAGAACACCTGGGATGTGGGCAGACATGTGAGGCTGGTTCCACCCTTCAGTGAAAAGGAAGTCGCTAAATTTTTTCCACACTTTGAGAAAGTGGCTCGACAGTTAAACTGGCCGGAGGAGGCCTGGACCATACTAGTGCAAAGTGTGCTGGTAGGAAAAGCTCAAGAGATTTATTCGGCGCTACCAATGGACCAATGTGCAGATTATGAGGTATTGAAGAAGCACATCCTCAAAGCCTATGAGTTGGTTCCAGAAGCTTACCGGCAAAAATTCAGGAATGCCAGGAAGAGGGAGAGTGAGACCCATGTGGAGTTTGCTAGAGTGAAAGAAAATATGTTTGATCGGTGGTACGAGTCAAAAGGAGTCGGGAACGACTTCGAAGCATTGCGTGACCTGATGCTGGTGGAGGAATTTCAACAGTGTGTCCACGAGGACATCAAAGTGTACCTGCAGGAAAAGAAAGTACCGAAGTTGTGGGACGCAGCCACCATGGCAGATGATTATGCCTTAACACACCGGATAGGGGTCCACGAACCTAACTCCTCGCCTAGATCTCCGCAGGGGAGGTGTGGAACAGCAGGTGCGGAGAACGACAATACATGGCGGCGGCCTCGAGATGAATATGGGGACAACGCTGATACCCGAACTGTTCGAAATCAGGGGGCTACGGGCCCAAGACAAACTTATTTCCCGGGGGGCCCGAGGCAGACCACGAGTTTTTCCTCCGGGCCTACTTGCGCCTTTTGCAAAAAACCTGGACACTTGATGTCCAGTTGTTACCTCATGAAAAGGGACAACCCAGAGCGGAGTCCGACAAGTACAACTCTGAATGCGATGGCAAACGTAAGAAATCGCCCACAGAAGAGTTACCAACCATTTATTTATGAGGGGTTGGTCTCACTCAAGGGAGACTTGACTAACCCAAGACCGGTTAGGGTGTTGAGGGACACAGGAGCCCATCAATCCTTAATGCTTGAAGGCATTTTGCCATTGTCAAAGAGTACCGCAACTGGTGATAGTGTTCGGTTACAAGGGATCGGTGGCTGTGTTAGTGCCCCACTTCATGTCATCCATTTGGAATCCGATTTGATGTCAGGACCGGTCACCGTCGGTTTACAAGCCACGCTTCCTGTAGAGGGAGTATCTGTGTTTATCGGGAATGATTTGGCCGGGGGGCAAATTTATGGTAACCCGAGGGTGGGTAAAGAGCCCCGCAGGGGAAATAACACCACCCCCGCTCGGGATGGCGACAAAAGTTCCAAGTTATTTGTAGGGGGACTGAACTTCAACACAGAGGAAGAAGTTCTGACCTCTGTCTTCAACAGATATGGGCCGCTGGTGGAAGTGCGGGTGGTAAAAGACAGGGAAACGCAACGGTCAAGAGGGTTCGGCTTTGTCACGTTTGCAAGCACAAGAGACGCCAGAGAGGCAGAGAAGAATTGGAATGGTAAGGATTTGGAGGGTCGGACCATAACAGTAGGGAAGGCATTTCGTAGGCGTCGAGAGGTCTACAGAAGAGGACAACTTGGCAGTAGTTTTGGGGTTGGCAGCAGCCGACATTACTATGGAGGCTCCCAGAGTTACGGCACCTCCCGAAAGAATGAATGTCAGAGCACTGGCCGAGAAGGAGACCGCCAGTCAGGTAACGGCTAGGACAAGGGGTCCCACCATAACTGTTAGGAGTCTGGAGAAGTTGAAGCACTATATACGGGGGGAGCCGCCGAGCCGGGGCTCCTACACAGACTAACCGTGAACGCCACGTTCTTAAAGGCGTCCAGGTAGTGAACTTTCCTGCACGGACTAACCGTGAACTCCACGTTCTTAAAGGCGTCCATGTAATGAACTTTCCTCCCCGGACTAACCGTGAACTCCACATTGGGAATACTCAGCTGGGCCTCCCGAAAAAGTGCTATCGAGAGGTTTAAATTTGGGGGCTTTGGTCACCACCTCTTAACCGTCATTCAAGAGAAACTAGAAGTGGTTGATGCTTGGTCCAGAGGGAATTAATCTTGGGGATTGTGTGAAATTTTGTTGCTTTATTTTTAAGTGATAACTGTGCCCGGGGGGAACTGATGATTTGGGGGTGTGAGTTATCTGGTTTGTTTATCCAAGTTGGCCGGCAAAGAAAGTTTTCGCTGGGTTCAAACTTTCTTTCTTGAAGGGGGGGAGTGTTACATATTTATGTGAATGTATGTGAATTACTATTCAGGTCTTTGCTTATCAATGTGTAGTCGATTAAAGGTTGTTGTGATTAAAGGGTCAGGAGCCCTTCTGGGGAAAAGGAGACCGGAAACGGAAGAAGAAAAGACACGAGGTCCGGGAGAAGCGACGATTCTTCTTCTTCCTCGCCGAGCTCGGACGCGAGCGGGATCGCTATTGAGCAACGTAAGAGAATCGGCGTTTAAAAGCCCGTCTGGCGAGAGGAGTTACCGGGACGTGTAACTACCCTTTGACACGTCAAGTCACTGTGGGTTCGTGCACGGAACCAAGCGTCCGGCACAGTTCGCCTCACCGTCTACAAGGCCGCGTACGGGTCGCACCTTGGGGCCTCGTGCGCTGGGCAAGCCGCGTGTTGCTTTGCCCGCATTGCTTTACCCGCTTTGCTTGGCCAGGAGGTGTGCGCTGCAGCCGTTGTTCCCGGTACGGGACGTGCCCGGTGGAAGCACGTCAGGAAGGGTCCGTTCAACCGCCCACGTGCGGAGATCGAACTACAGGAATACGGAGACATTGTGAGAGACATTGACCACGGAGGGAGTCGGGAGTGGGGCTCACGTGAGGAATGTATAAGATGGCCATCTTAGAGTTAATGTAGATGAGTTTACATCTTTGTACTATTGATTGCTGATTGTTGATGGTTGATTGCTCGGGGAATATATCATTGATTATTCCGGATCCTTGGTGTGGGGTTTTTTCTTGGTTGGAATTCATATTGGTTGCGTTACGAAAGCGCATACATAATAAATCTTTCTGGCGGAGTTCCTCTCACGGTCCGGGGGTCACCGAGACCAGGTAGTCACCGGGAGGACCACGTAACAGAATTCATAGAATACTTACCCTGCGCAGTTGACTTGGTGCAAGCCAACTTCTGTTTTGTAAGGGTTTTTCTTCTTTTATCCAAGATGGCTGCCAAACCACATGACTGATGACGTCATAAATTTACATTCTCCAATGTAATTGTTGTGTAGATCACGCTCAAGAAATTTCAAACTGATTGGACGACGCGTTTTACTTCTCAAACTATGACATCATAACGAAGGCACCAATGACGTATCCGTTAACAACACGTATTCCCCATGCGGAGTTTTTTTTTCCAATGAGCCATGTTTCAATTTTTTTCATGGAGCGGTTTCGGAGATATAGAGGTCCAAAGATTTTCAGTTTTTCCAAGATAGTGCCCATACCATGTGATCTATGACGTCATAATTATCATTGAAACAAATTTGACACGAGTAGACGCATACTATGGTGAAAACTGTCAATCGGACCAATGGTTGCTGAGAAAATACATTTTTTAAATGCAGACACATACGTACAACATACGTACATACGACAAATGTGCATACGTAAATAACCAATCGCTTAACCCCGCATTTCGCTTCGCAAGTTCTGGTGTGCGATAGAGAAGCTGATGGAAAACGTGAAAGATGAGGAAGTTGTTGTGGTAGGAGGAGACCTAAATGGACATATGGGAAGGAGTATGGATGGTTTTGACGGAGTTCATGGGGGTTACGGATATGGTGTGAGAAATGGAGAAGGTGAAAGGATTTTGGAGTTTGCTGATGGAGCTGATTTGTTGATTTGTAATACTCAGTTCCAGAAAGAGGATAATAAGCTTGTTACATACACGTCAGGTGGGTCGACGACAACCGTTGACTACCTGATGGTGCGTAGGCGAGATAGGGGGCACCTCCGGGACACAAAGGTGATCCCGGGGGAGGAGGCTGTTTCACAGCACCAGTTGGTTGTCTGCGACGTAAGGGTGAAAGGTGCGAGGAGAGCACGGCGGGTGAAGTACCAACCGAGAATGAAGGTGTGGAGGTTGAAAGAGGTGACAGTAAGGGAGGCATTAAAAGAGAGGCTGAGTAGGGTCGAGGATGATGTGGTTGAGCTTGAAAGTGGTTGGATGTCAATGAAAGCTAGTCTGTTGGGAGCCGTTGGTGAGGTATGTGGATGGACAAAAGGACCACTGAGGCACTCGGAAACATGGTGGTGGGATGATGAAGTTGGAAAGAGGATTGACGAGAAGAGGAAGAAGTTCAAGGAGTGGCAGAAGGCGAAGGGTACGGAAGCAGAAACAGCAGAGCATGAAAGTTATAAGGCAGCCAGGAAGGCTGCAAAGAAAGAGGTAGCAAAGGCGCAGGAGGCATGTAGGAAAATGTTCGGAGAACGCTTGGATTCGGAAGAGGGTCAGAAAGCAGTATTCAGGATTGCAAAGCAGATAGCGAAAGAGAGGTGTGATGTGATGGGGGTGAGTTGCTTGAAGGATGAAGTGGGACAAATCGTTGTCGACCCAGATGGAATTAAAGGAAGATGGAAAAGATATATGGAAATGCTGTTGAATACAGAGAATGAATGGGATGGCAACATAGAGAGTAACCCAGTTTTAGGACCGGCAGAGAAGATAACTGAGAAGGAAGTTGAGGAAGCGGTAAAAGCAATGAAGGGTAGAAAAGCGGGACGGCCGACGGGAGTTGTGGGAGATATGTTGAAGGCAGCAGGAAGTTGGGGTGTGAAGAGAATGACAGAGATCTGTAATCTGGTGGTGAAAGAAGGCCGCATTCCAGTGGATTGGGAACTGAGTACCCTCGTCCCTCTATACAAGGGGAAAGGTGACCCTCTGGAGTGTGGCTCGTACCGAGCGATAAAGTTATTGGAGCATGGAATGAAGGTATTGGAAAGGGTGTTGGAGAGGAGGATAAGGAAGAAAGTGAAGATCGACGAAATGCAGTTTGGATTCATGCCAGGAAGAGGAACGACAGACGCGCTTTTCATTGTGAGGCAATTGCAGGAGAAGTACATGGAGAAGAGGAAGAGGTTGTTTCTTGGGTTTGTTGATCTGGAGAAAGCATTCGATCGGGTTCCACGCAAAGTATTGACATGGGCATTGAGGAAGTTAGGAGTGGAGGAATGGTTGATCAGAGTAGTGATGGCAATGTACAAAAGAGCGCGCACAGCTGTAAGGACGAAGGACGGGAACAGTGGTGAGTTTGAGGTGAAGGTGGGAGTGCATCAGGGGTCGGTACTAAGTCCACTACTATTTGTAGCTGTGATGGAGGTGCTGGCTCAGAACGTAAAGGAGGGTTTACCGTGGGAGTTGTTGTATGCAGATGATCTGGTGTTGATTGCGGAAAGTATGGATGGACTGAAGGAAAAGATGAACACGTGGAAGGAATGTATGGAGACAAAAGGTCTGAAGGTGAATATCGGAAAGACGAAGGTGATGGCAAGTGGTAAAGCATGTGGTGAGGTGGAAAGAACTGGGAAGTGGCCCTGTGCTGTGTGTAGGAAGGGTGTCGGAGTGAACTCCATTCAGTGTACAATGTGCGCTGAGTGGGTTCATCAAAAATGTAATGGTCTGAGAGGGTCATTAACCAGTGTGGCAGCTACATTCAAATGTAAGGTGTGCACAGAGGGAGCTGCAGATGGAGGAAATGTTGAGTTGGATCTTGGAGACGGCGTGAAGCTGGAAGGTGTGAAAACATTTTGCTACCTCGGAGACATGCTGAATGGAGAAGGTGGATCAGACTCGGCAACGGTTGCTCGAGTGAGATGTGCATGGAAGAAGTTTCGGGAATTGAGTGGCGTGCTGATGATGAGGGGAGTGTCGTTGAAGCTGAAGGGAAAGGTGTATGCTGCATGTGTGAGAAGTGTTATGATTTATGGGAGCGAGACATGGGTAATGAACGTAGAGCAGCAACGAAGGTTGGAAAGGGTGGAAATGCGAATGGTTCGACGGATGTGCGGAGTATCGTTGAGAGAGAGGAAGACAAATGATGAATTGCGAAAGATGATGGGAATAGAGCCTGTGATTGATGCTGTGAAGAGGAACAGGTTGAGATGGTTTGGTCATGTGTTGAGGAAGGATGAAAGTGATTGGTTGAGAAGAGTGATGGAAATGAATGTAGAAGGAAGTAGAAGACGGGGAAGACCGAGAAAGACTTGGCTAAAGATGGTGGAAGAAGAAATGCGGGCAAGGGGGTTAACAAGGAGAGATGCAGAAAATAGGGCAAAATGGAGAAGATCGTCATGGGGACCGCAAGGCTAACCCCCGCTCTAGCAGGGAAAATGGCCTTTAAAATGCATGTTGTGTGTTGTTGTGTGTTGTTGTGTGTTGTTGTTGTTAATCCCGCATTTCGCTTCGCAAGCGCAGAGTAATAACCCGATGTACATATATGAAGCACAAAACATGCGTACGTCTTATGTACATATATAGTACATCGTGGTTATATACAGTGCCTTCAGAAAGTATTCACACCCCTCGACTTTTTCACATTTTGTTGTTGAAGGCTGAAGTTAAAATGGATTAAATTAAGATTGATTTGTTTCGAAAGCCATTCATTAGACATATTGGCCAATGTGCACTACCGGTCAAAAGTTTTAGCACACCTCAATTTTTCCAGTTTTTATTGAAATTTATGCAGTTTAATGTCTCAATGTACTCTGAAATTAAGTATAGAACAAATAAACAATTGGAGATAAAAAAGAAATCATAGAATCATTTTGTTTAACAAAATTTAATTCAATTTTTTGACTCGGCAAAGTAGCCTTTTGCAGATATAACCGCCGAACGCACTCGTGGCATTCTTTCTACAATGGAAATCAAATATTGTTCGGGAAGTTCTTCCCAACACTGTTGCAGACGTTCCCACAAATGTGTTGCACTTGTAGGTTGCTTTGCTTTCACCCTTCTGTCCAGTTCATCCCAAACCAGCTCGATGGGGTATAAGTCTGGAGACTGTGCTGGCCATTCCATGATTTGAAGCCTACCGTCTTGTTCTTTTCCTCGAAGGTAGTCTTGACATAGCCTGGAGGTGTGTTTAGGGTCATTATCTTGCTGTAGGATGAACCCCTGACCAACTAGGCATATACCAGAGGGTATTGCATGGCGCTGCAAAATGCTGTGGTAGCCATTTTGGTTCAGGGTGCCAGTCACTCTGTGCAAGTCGCCGACTCTGGATCCAGCAAAAGAGCCCCAGACCATCATGCTTCCTCCTCCATGTTTGACAGTTGGCGTCATACACTGAGGAACCATCCTTTCGCCTACTCGACGGCATACAAAAACCCTGCGTGATGAACCAAAGATTTCAAATTTTGATTCATCGGTCCATAAGACCTTCTTCTAGTCTGCAGAAGTCCACTGGCGGTGCTTCATGGCCCAGGCAAGCCTCTTTTTCTTATTTTGCCATCTTCGCAATGGCTTTCTTACTGCCACTCGACCTGTCAAAACTGCAGCTCGAAGTCTTCTCTTCAGAGTTGAAACTGAGACTTGCTTACTTCGACCAGTGTTAAGCTGTGCTTGAAGCTGTTGTCATGTGAGCCGCCTATCACGCAGGCTGTTGACTCTCAGAAACTTATCTTCTGATTCTGTTGTGGCTTTGGGTCTGCCAGACCTCTTCCTGTCAGAGTTTCCTCCAGTTTCCAATATACTACTCCCTGCAGTGCAATATTGTCCAAATAATGCTTCAGAGGGTGTAATAACATTCTGTTCCAATACTGCTTTTATACAGACAGGGGGTTTGTAATCAAGTAATCAGCAGAGGTTGGGACACCTGTAGGAATTGTTTGCATCAACTTACAAGGCTTAAATTACTTACATTGCTGCAGAACAGCTGTAAGTCGTTAACCCATGACTTGTTCCCTGAAGAAGTCTTTTTTTAACAATATAACTCTGCAATTTACATTATTTTCCCGTTTTTGCTAACCTAAACTGTTTTCTTTAACCTCGAGCAGTTTACTGTTTACCTTTGTACCATTTCAGGTTATTCACTGGACATTAAACTGCGGAAATTTCAATAAAGACTGGAAAAATTGAGGTGTTCTTAAACTTTTGACTGGTAGTGTATATGCTAAGTTTCAGCTGGTTTCAATGTACAGTGTAATGAAATTGTACCTAAGTTGAACCCAGGTGTTATGCTCTCTCCAACCACTGAGGTGTCTATAAGAACTCGGACGACCATCGCTCCGGATCATTCCTGTGACACATAATCTGTGACAGCGTAGACTCGAATGGTGCGTATATTAGATGAACCAGGCTTGCTTGCACTGATTGTCAATTGCTGGACTTCTCCTTATTATATAATCCTGATATATTGCATGATCGTATTTTACAGGTGTTGCCAGGATTCGAATTTTCATTAAACCTATCATTAGGACAATGTTGTGGATTTGACTTCTTACAACAATTAATGAAAATTCGATCATGCAATAGACGAACCAATTTACGAGTCCATGGACTCTCCCGTTGCTCCGACTGTGGAGTATCTGCCGGCCTCTCACCGCTAAACGCACCCCAACCTGTAGGCTCGGTGGTGCCACCTCCGTCACCTGCCTTAGACGGCTACTCTGACGCAGGGGACTCCGGTCTTGGGGATGTAGTACCCGATAGTTTCCGGACCCGTGCCGGAAGGGAGATTCGTCGCCCCGATCGCTACGGATGGACCGACTGACATGGACGGACAATTGCTGCCCCTACTATTATGCTACTGTGTGCTTGATTCCTGCCTTAGCGGAAGTGTAGTTTTAACGGCGGGGAGAATTGGTTCCTTTGCGATATGAGTGCCAACACATTTCGGGCGGACGGACGGACAGACACCAACGTGAATTTGAGGGTTTTCTTAATAAAACTCAAGAATGCGGAAGCAGCCGTTGTTTAAATTTGAAAGATATTACCTTGACGTACAAAGAATTTACTACAGAAAGTTGCAGCCAATTTTTTTCCAGTCAAAGCCAAGAAACGAATTTTCAGTCCCTGTGTTAAAATTGCATGCAGAGAAACCATCCCATATATAAGGGAGGGGTACTTCGTGCCTCACTTCATTTCTTAGAGTGTTGAATGTTCCCAAGAGCACAGTGAACGACTTGATGAGGAATTGGAAAGAATATGGAAGTACCCAGACTCTTCCTAGAGCTGGTCGTCGACCAAACTGAGCAAGCGGGCAAGAAGGACCTTGGTCAAGGAGGTGACCAAGGACCCAATGACCACTCTGACAAAACTACAGCGTTCCTTGGCTGAGATGGGAGAACCTGCAGGAAGGACAACAGTCTCTGCAGCACTTCACAAATCTAGACTTTATGGGAGAGCTCCCAGATGGAAGCTACTCCTGAGAAAAAGGCACAAGACAGCATGCCTGGAGTTTGCAAAAAGGCATGTGTAGGACTAGGAGAGCATGAAGCAAAAGATCATGTGGTCTGATGAGACAAAGATTGAACTCTTTTGCCTGATTGCAAAGTGCTATGTCTGATGGAAACCGAGCACAGCTAATCACTCGTCTAACACCATCCCTACCGTGAAGCATGGTGGTGGCAGCATCATGCTATGGGGATGCTTTTCAGTGGCTGCAAGGAAGAATGGGAGAAACTTCCCAAATCCAGATGTGCAAAGCTGATAGACAGACTGAAAAAGACCCAAAACTAATAGCTGCCAAAAGCAATTCTATAAAGTATTGACTCAGGGTTTTGATACTTATATAAATTAGATATTTATGTCATTTATAAATATTTTGTAAAAATTTCCAAGAAAAACCCAAATGCCACTGACATTATGGGGTATTACGTGTAGATCAGTGACAAAAAACAATCTCAGTTGAACCCACTTTAAATTTAGGCTGTAACACAACAAAATATGAAAATGTCAAGAGGTGTGAATACTTTCTGAAGGCACTGTACATGCTGCTTCTTTGCTTGAGGTTCAGCATTTACAAAGGGTAGAGTGCAGTCAAACAACCATAGATTGGCAACCATTGCACAGGCTTCATGGGAATAATGGCCTCCTGCATTGAAGTTCCTTGAAATGGATCTCATATTCTGCAGCCATTATACAAACGAGACTCCATAAGCACGTTAGCTTTACTTTCAACTGAATGTGTCGAAAAAGGAATGCCAGCACCTCCAGTAGTGCTTTAAAAGATCATACCGCAGTTCATTGCTTAAGGGCAACAGAAAAACTGTTAACACACTGAGAAGGTTAGTATATGACAGATTTCTTTCCCTGAAGGCCTATCTCTAAATATAGCCGAAACTTCAATGAATTTTAGATTATGCTTGCATAGCCAGAGATTCACCACCTCAACTATGTTGCCAATCCATGAAAGTCACCCTCAAATAGCAGTTTTTGTTTTTTCTTCTTCTTTTAAAATTTTAAGCACAAGTTGAAAGTTGAAAATTTTGAGATGGCAAACTTTTCATGTGACAAGCTTCATGTGACATGGAACAAGCTTCATGCCACCAGACTTATCAAGATAAAGTTGAAGGGCATCGCGTTTCCTGTTGGCATACCATCACGGCTCTGGCTAATGTTAGCCGGCTCTGGCTAATGTTAGCCGCAACAGCAGAAGTTGCCTTGTACGAACGACAGCGAAAATGTTTACCTTGAACAGACCCAACTGCAAGCAGCTGCCATTTCACCGATGGATCACACATGGCCGACGAATATGCGGTCACGGGCAAGCTGTAGGGCCGTATAAAATGCCACGTTGGGTCGGTTACTGCTGGTGCATTGCCGGGAATCGTGCTATTACGGACATGCTCAGGGAGTTGGGGAGAGTAGTGCCTTGTGCGGTTACTCACCAAAATCGATGTCAAGCATGGCGGCATTGGCACCTTCGACGAGGATCTTCTTGGGTGGACCATGCAGCACTTCATACATGAAGTAGATTCCATCACGCACCATGGGGCGAATCCGCTCACTGTACACCTGCCCTTGGAAGTGTGCACGCAACACATGCAAATGTGAGACGAGATAATTTCCCCCCCCCAGGTCATGTATAAAAGGTCTTGATCACAATCCCTCCACACCCCCTAAAATGGATTAAATAAGGATGGGAGGGAGACAAAATGCTGCACAGGTGGGAAGGGGATAAAACATTGCACAGGTGGGAAGGGGGAATAAATGTTGCATGGGTGGGAGTGGGCCAAAACGTTGCACAGATGGAAGAGACAGAATGTTGCACAGGTGTGAGGGAGACAAGACGTTGCACAGGTGGGAAAGTGATAAAATATTGCATAGGTGGGAGGGGGCCAAAACGTTACACAGATGGGAGAGAGACTCAATGTTGCACAGGTTCTGAGGGGGACAAAATGCTGCACAGATGGAAGAGACAGAATGTTGCACAGGTGTGAGGGGGACAAGACGTTGCACAGGTGGGAAAGTGATAAAATATTGCATAGGTGGGAGGGGGCCCAAAACGTTACACAGATGGGAGTGAGACTCAATGTTGCACAGGTTCTGAGGGGGACAATACGTTGCACAGGTTCTGAGGGGGACAATACGTTGCACAGGTTGTAGGGGTGAATAAATGTTGGACAGGTGGGATGGGTGAATAAATGTTGCACCGGTGGGAGGGGTGAATAAATGTTGCACAGGTGGGAAGGAGACAAAGCGTTGCACAGGTGGGAGAGGGATAAAATAGTGCACAGATGGGAGGGGGATAAAACGTTGTCCAGGTGGGAAAGTGATAAAATATTGCATAGGTGGGAGCGGGCCAAAACGTTACACAGATGGGAAGGAGACAATGTTGTACAGGTGTGAGAAGGACAAAATGCTGCACAGGTGTGAGCTGTAATAAATGTGGGATGGAATTTCATGTCGAACATGCAGGAGGTTCCAGGGCACTCATGTTCTTTTTAACTATTGCAATAACAATGCCCTCGTTTGAAATACAGTGAAACCTTGACTTACGAGTTTAATTCGTTCTGTGACCGAGCTCGTAACTCAATTTGCTCGTTTCTCAAATTAAATTTCCCCATTAAAATGCATTGAAATGCTATTAATCCGTTCCAGCCCGCCAAAAACCACACCAATTTTTTTTTAAATATACAGTATATATAAAAATATCTCGCGCTTTATATTTCACCTGTTGGGCTAGCGTGTCCCTGGTGTTGGGCTAGCGGCTAGGGTGCCGGCTTAGGATCCTAGGATCCTGGGTTCGAATCCCGGTCGATTGCTGAATTAACGCCAGGGGGGTTGACTCAGCCTGTCATCCTTCCGAGGTCGGCAAATTGAGTACCAGTTCACTGGTAATTCCCTGTTTGTCGTTAAAGGCGGCAAAAAGGGTTGGCGTCAGGAAGGGCATCCGGCCGTAAAACATTGCTTCAAAAAGGGGACCGAAAAACAACAACAACCACGGTTCCCGAAAAAGGCCAACCCCTGCTTTGCGGGGAAAAATGGCCTCTAAAGGTGGTTATGCAGCATACAAGTTGGCAGGATGGCCTGGACTGGAGGTACGCACACTTGACTCTAAACTGTCCAGCCTGGGTTTGAATCCCGACCCAGCTATAACCTGTCATGTCGGTGTTTCACAGGCAGGGTGATTCATCAATGTGTGTACCGCTAAACTGGGCGCCCCGTTTGCGTCCCATTAGTTGTTGGATGTTAAGGATCTCACCGTGTCTTCCACAAAGAGAAGGCGAGCTATCGCCGGCACTCTGAACAAGTTGTGGCCTGGCATGCTCTTCTCCTCTGCCGTTATATACGTCCTCCTCGGCATCTTTTTCCAGAAGAGCCCTGTCTCGTCACAGTTGAAGATTTGCTGGGGGATGTATCCTTCGGCTTCTATCAGTTCGGCAAAAGTTAAAATAAAATCTTCAGCTGCCTTCACATCCGCCTCACCAAGTCGACAACACGCACACCTCGCTCATGTTTTTCGACGATTGCGTGTTTTATATCCAAGCACATCATCCTCTTCTTCTTCTCAGTACTGTCCTTGGCACTCAATTTCTTAGGACCCATGGTTAAAACTAAGAAATTTTCCAAAATAACCAAAATGCGAAAACAAAGCAGCAGCTATATACGGCAGAGATGCTTGCACGGCAAGATAACCACGTGACCGGAACCCACCTGGTGGCGGGTGGCGTAAGCTCCAAAATAACCAAAATGCGAAAACAAAGCAGCAGTGATATACGGCAGAGATGCTTGCACGGCAAGATAACCACGTGACCGGAACCCACTTGGTGGCGGGTGGCGTAAGCTCGTAACTCAGATCTCGGCTCGCATCTCAAAGCAATAAACCGCCCGAGCGACGGCTCGTATCTCGGAAAACTCGTAAGTTGGTGCACTCGTAAGTCAAGGTTTCACTGTATATCGTTGGCAAGCATTAATCTAGATATGTTTGAATTAATGGGTCAAAATCACAAAGAAATATAATGTGGAAGCACAGTGCAACACACTTAAAAACTAAAATATATTACACATAACACAGAGTCGACGACACAACCAGAGGTTCTCTTCACAAGGTACATTTCCGCAGGTGTTTGGACAAACCCGTAGCAGCAAATCTGTTAACATAAACAATGCGGCACTGCCCTTACAGCGGCCTCAGCCAAACCTTTAGTTCTTGGAGCTGGCTTGTGGTGTCCACTTCCAAACCAGGATACATGGATCGGTACTGTTTTACCAAGGCCTCAAACCTGCAGGTAAGAATAGGATCCGCTATGCTATCCAAAAATAACCAAGTCCACACCATGCAAGTCAGCAAAATGCGCAAGTCTTAAAGCCAAACAAGAACACCATCAAGTGGCTCAACCTCCCAAAATTAGAAGAGAATCATTACCGTTCTCCCCCCTTTCCCCCACCCTCAATCAAAAAGGTTAGCACTTTGTTGTAATCAAGCAGTAACCACAGCACAAAGTTCACAGATGCATGCAACACATAGGAGTAAACAGCACAGATATAAAAATAAGTAAAATTTAACAAAATTAGTAGATAAGGTATCAATTTATACCACAAATAATAATTTAAGGCTTCCGGTCGTGGCTTCTTGCAGAGTGCAGACGGTTTTCTCAGCTCTGTGCCCCTCTCAGAAAGCTAGATTTACAGCACTGGATCCATCTTGTCTAACTGTAATGTTAATCGCATTGTGAATCTGTTGTCATGTGTGCTGTCTATACTCAGTCCCATTGTATCGATTCTGAGTTTGCGTTCGTCTAGGCCTCGGGCTCGTATGCCGCACGTCAGCATCTCTCTCTTCCTTCTCTCTTTTGTTTCCTCACCTCAAGCTCATCTTAGCTTTCTCGCATGCTAGTGTTCCCTCCCCTCCTTTCTTGTTAGTTAATTCCCTCACTTCTTGTATCCAACTTGTATTTTAGCTCTTACACGAGCCTCAATCTTGTATACAAAAAAAAAAAACCTGTGACAGCACTGCCAGTACTTTTCCTTTTTGCCCGATGTCACCTCATTCATCTATGAGCCTCAATTTTCTATACAAAAAATAAAATCCCCAAAACAGCTTCTGGGACCCTGCACACATTTCAAAAAAGTGTGGGACCCTTGGTCTGGCTTTCATCCTTTATTAATCACTAGTGCCTTGTTCACACGGCAAATTGTTCCTTGTTCAGGAACAGCTAAGGGCCGCATTTCATCGCTCAACTGATGCCTTCTGAAAGGAAGCCCCACCTTCAATGAGGCAAATGAAATGTACCTGGCAGGATGCTTGTCTATCTCATCTGGATGAGTGGAACACGTCATCGATGTTGCAACATCGTCATGCTCCCAGACTGCTGTAACACTGAGGAAGACGAGTGGAAAGCAGCAAAGCCCTCGCCTTGACCTTCTTTTGAGACCAAAGAGTTGCTGCTGCTTTGAGCATAACAGAATTCATGGCCTGAACTGGAGTCAAGATAAACGGAAGAAGAAGGTGTTCACTTGCATTTCAGCGCAGGCTGTTCTGCGAAGTAATGTCAGAATAAAATGCTAAAGCTGAAATTTGCATCCAGCAAAATGAAGAGCCTCTGCAGAAAAAGCAGAATAGCGCAAAAAATAAGCTGGTACAATGAAGAACCCAATGCAACCCTTGAGAACAGGTCTGCAAGAGCTCTTCATAAGTACAAACCGGTTATACAATCACAACACCTGAAAACCCAAAAATCGAAGTAAAAGCCGACTCTGGCGACAGCTCAGAACGCTTCATAATGCTTACACCCCTTGGAACAGAAATTATTTTCAGTGTGAACACAGTATAAATAACTTGCAGCTCTCACCGTCTGGAGAAGTCGTCAAAATCAGCGAGCAGGTCGCACACACGGAGGCCACTGCGTGAAGCTTTGGCTGCATAAACAGGCCCGATGCCCTTCTTGGTGGTTCCCAAGCTGCATGGTGCAAGACATGACAACACTCAACTTGACAAGCAAAGACGCACGTAATTCAGAATTAGATGGAGTGGGAGAGGTCAATGCCAAATGATTGAAAAACCTTACACGAGCACGGCTTGCCCATGACGAAACCAAACATCTTATAGGTGAGTACTAATCACTCGCGCCTTACAATATTTAACAAGCATATAATTTGACTCATTACAATGGTTGCAGTTCAACAATTAAATTTTTTAATCAAAATACACCCCAATTATTTTTTTCCTCCATAAAAATAAGCATTTCGCATCCCATGATGTAACTTTGCAAGAAAACAAACTTGCATGTTACAATGTTACATTACCTTTAAAAGGGATGGACTTTGTCACGGCTATCATTTGAACATATTGTTGAAGTCGCCGCGCTGTCCCAGTTGCCTGTTACAAATCCGATGAACCACCTCTCGTCTTTCGCAGTTTCTGGCTTGCGATCGCTTTTATATCCTCTGACTACGCTCCCATGCCATGCCGTCGCCAAACTGCATGGGCCATTGGACGTACAGGCGTCACGAACAAGCCATGCCTCTGCACCCCTCCCAAAAGCTCCTCGGCAACCGATTCGCACCTAGATTGGTGCCTTTCGTGGCACGTAATGCCGTTATTCTCCTTAAAAGGACAGGTGAGACAGATTACAACGGGGAAAGAACATTAAAAAGGAATTTAAGGAAGAAGTGGTTTCAGACAAACATTAGAAGAGGGTAAAGATAGTCTGGCTTTACGGATAATGACGGATTTGCTATATCACAAAAAAAACTCACTTATGTAAAGACGTACTAAGAAACTAGTTACCTCCACCACCGAAGGTGGATGGAAGTTATGTTTTCATCCCTATCTGCTTGTTTGTGAATAGAAGATCTAAAAAAGTTGTGGACGGATTCAGACAAAATTTGGTGGAGAGGTTTGGTATGTGACACGGACAAAATGATTAGATTTTGGTAAAGATCCGGATCCACATCTGGATCTGAGAATATTTTTCAAATGATTCTTCACCATTGAGTGATGTGGCCAAAAACGATGTATAGCACAATATTTCAAAAAGTTGTAGACTTATGACAAAACTTGGTGGAGTGACATAGTTGGGTAAGTGACGAGAACAAGCCGATTAGATTTTGGTTCAGGCTCAAATCCAGATCTGACCTAACAGTGGGATACAAAACATAAACTGTTCAGCCTCAAAGGTATATGCTCTACCAGGTGCCATTCTATTTATACACAAAGAATTAAGTTAAGCACCCCCCCCGTTTTTTTACAACCTCGCACATTACAAGTTTGTTGTCGTCAAAACAGTGTAATATACCCATGATATTGCTATATTTTCTGGAGAAGTGATATTATGGTCACATAAAAACATAACAATCATGCCGTTTTCAATATTTTATTCTGAATAATTTAAGGTGAAATTTTTTGGGAATTTTAGGCATATTTTCACCTCAATTTAAGTATGGAGCTATACATCACGGACAGTGTGGATGACGTTTATGTTTTCTAACGTACAGTCATTGTTCTGAGAAGACCTCTAGCGATCTTTGCGTCAATAACGTGTGTAGGACCCACGTGATCGGATCACTGACTCAGCCCTACGTCTCATAGACCCTGTAAGCCGTCGTATGCGTTGCTGTGGCAGGTTGAACCCCCTCGAGCACGTTTGGGACATGTTGGGACGACAAATTGCGAAGATGGTCCCTCCAATAGCCAATCTGGATGAATTGGAACGTGCATTACATCGGGAATGGAACAACCTGCCACAGCAACGCATACGACGGCTTACAGGGTCTATGAGGCGTAGGGCTGAGTCAGTGATCCGATCACGTGGGTCCTACACACGTTATTGACGCAAAGATCGCTAGAGGTCTTCTCAGAACAATGACTGTACGTTAGAAAACATAAACGTCATCCACACTGTCCGTGATGGACCTATAGCTCCATACTTAAATTGAGGTGAAAATATGCCTAAAATTCCCAAAAAATTTCACCTTAAATTATTCAGAATAAAATATTGAAAACGGCATGATTGTTATGTTTTTATGTGACCATAATATCACTTCTCCAGAAAATATAGCAATATCATGGGTATATTACACTGTTTTGACGACAACAAACTTGTAATGTGCAAGGTTGTAAAAAAACGGGGGGGGGGGTGCTTAACTTAATTCTTTGTGTATATATACTGTACTAAACAGTTTTAACCCGCTCGGAGCCATTTTCGCAACAATTTAAAACCAAAATTATCAATTTAAAAATGAATCCAAGAGAGTCAATCTTTCTTTGTAAAACAGTCGTGTAGATTCGGAGAGCAATTTACAAATTGCGTGGTTACCCCCATGCACATCATATTCCTCAAATGACGTGATAAACAGTTATCAAATACAGTATTCAAATGTATCAACCAAGCACAATCGTGATTTGAGGAACAAACTTTTTTCCGGAGTCCTTTTGCCTTTGCATCTCCTGCATCCCATCAACAGCTTGGTGGAAGTCAAAGACTGCAAAAACATGCCAGATATAAAAGAAACAAACTTTTAGTAATCACCCAAAACATTTAACATGAGCGTGCACAAATAGCAGGTTACCAGTAATGTATCAAAATAAGTTTAAGTTGTGTTGAGAGAATATCACATTATAATAACGAGTCAAGATGTCACACACAGACACACAATTAAATATTGATAAATAAATTACAAAAATTGAGAAAAGCGTATCAAAAAAATTTTTTTTTAATTCATAAGAAACCAGTGTCAACCTCTGTGGCTATCACGGCATGTTATGTTAAATAGTCAGGGCCCTTAGGGATATTTTGGGGCCGTTTGGATCAAATTCTTCCAAAAGCACTAAATTTGGCCCAGATGTTGCCCATGCCATACTCTTTCGATTTTTGACGGGCGCGAAGAAGGGCGCCCCCCCCCACCCCCCCTGGGGGGCCCCATATTGGCGAAATACTAAATGGCCACCACCCGGATTAGAGGAAAATCAGTTAAATAACCAAAAGGGTTGGAATCATGTATGATACCACTTTTCAGGGGTTTTTGAGGTCGAGGAATCCAATTATGATGTTATTTTGATGATTCGAGGTCAAGGTCAACCCTCAAGGTCATCTTAAAGGTCATTTTTGAGTCAAACATGTCGGTTTTTGAGTTTTTTGTCAAGATTTACGCGAGGTTCACCATTTTATGTTTCTGGGTTGGGTAATCGAACTCTGACCTTATTTTTGACAATTAGAGGAAATATTTACATGTCTATTTCCTAATTTTCAGGCATATGCAGTTCATCAGTCTAATTACAAAGGTACGGATTTTGATGTTTTATGAACTGTATGCCATATCCTTGTTTAATTTTTGTGCGATCATGATCCGGGTTCATGTATACATGATTGTATACATGTCATAAATATGACGTCATAGGTCATGTGACCTGGCGGCCATATTGGATTTTATGAAAACCTTAAAAATGGATCCGTGCCTTCATTTTTCGATCGATTCATTTTGAACTTTGACCACTTATAGTACGCCATGTGATTGGATGCATATCCTAATTATGACGTCATAGGTCAGGTGACATGGCGGGATGGACCGGTATGGTCCCCGGATCATACTGCCCTTGACGCCCGTCAAAAATCGAAAGAGTATGGCATGGGCAGCATCTGCGCCAAATTTGATGCTTTTGGAAGAATTTGAACCAAAATATCCCTAAGGGCCCTGACTAAAAGGGGAGCCCAAACACTCAGACCATCTCGACGCTAATCTATCACTTGCTGTGTTGGCCTCCCAGCGACTGATCTCACCTCGCCACCACCCTCCCCCGCTCTCTACTGGGTCATGACATCGACACGGTACAGACACAAAACAACTGTCACTCAAAACTGTAACACCATCTCTGCCTAGCTACCAGCATATGAACACGGGTGATTTGAGTGGTGAATCGAACACCTGCGTTGGTTGACCTGTCGGCGACCAAACTCACCTCACTGGATGCACTGGCTAACATCACCGTCACCTTGTCCTACGCATCTGAAGAACTCAAAAACCCTAGCTAACAATAATACCCATGAACACCACCATCCTACACCCTTCTCCAGTTCCCCTCCACAATCCCCCATCAACCTTGTGCCTGGGAGGTGTCCTTGCCGTATTTCTGCTTGAGTAATATAACCGATTTATCAACGAATACAAATCCCTTATAAACCGCCAATTGAACAGAAAAACAAAACCTGGCAATCTGTAATTAACATGGGACTGGCATTTTCATCTGCACCAGGACCTCCTATCATCTTCGTCTGAATCGATCGCATAAGGCTCGAAACGATACGGTTCCACATTCATCAAACGATACGGCATCACTAATTTTGTCTCCGATACTTTCTTCAAAATCCCGCTGATCCATTTCAACATACTGAGAACCATCAGTGTTGATAACAATGGAGGAATCAGTATCAGAATCTGAGCTCGAAATACACTTTCTTTATGTAGGTCGCCATTTGGATCAAAGTGTGATCATCACACGACGTCAAGCTGGAAAAATCTAAAATAGGGCTATTTTCGACACTTTTCCGATTGGCAATCTTTTAAATTAAAATTAACTATCATAAAATTGGCTACCATTAAAACTTAGACAGTGATGAATGATTTTCAATGGTTTTCAGAAAAATATTTCACACATCGTAAATCAACACAAAGGGGATGAAAAGGTGATACAGCAGGAATTTGTAATTTTTTCATGGTGCCAATGAAGACACCATGGGATCTTAAAACATCCACCAGCTAATGCTAGCACAAGTGCCTCGAGCATAATGTCCACCTGAGGGACGGCGCACCATGCGATGGAACATCCTGCCTGAAAAGAACCAATCCGACAGTTTAAGGTCGGGTCTAGAGTCCCTGTATAAAGAGAGTTGCGCCATGCGCTGACCCGAGATTTCTGGTCACGTGATTTCGTGGCGCCATTTTGTGTCTAACTTCACCGTGCGTGAACGTCAGCTTGGTACGGGAATGTTGTTTATTGCCAAACAAAATGACTGGTTGTTCTGCTTTTGGTTGTTCAAACCAATCTGGGAAATATAAGATGTATAGATTTCCAAGTGATAAAGTCAGAAGACAAATTTGGGAAGCGAAAGTCAGACGAAAGAGCTGGAAAGCGATCGACTCCTCGAGACTCTGCCAGGTAGGCCCACGCCGCTTGATGATCGATGTTCAAAAGCAATTCTATCTGCTCGGTTTTTTTTTGGTTGTCTGTCCGTTGAAAACCCTTTTAAAGGGAAGTGATTTGTGTTTGTTTATAATCTTCAAGGAGCTGACCAAAAATGCATTTCCGTGGGAAGAACCCTGCTCAATTTTTTTCGGGTAGTCCTAGCGGACCGCATATTGTCATTGATTGATGAAATGTCCCGGTACAGTGACATTGCCTGGTCTGCGGTTGGGTAGTCTGCGGGCAATGTCACTGTACTTTTTCAGAGGGAATTAATTTTGATTTTATAGGGGTGGGAAACCCATGGTCCGTTTTGTTTTCAGTTGTCTGTCCGTCCATTCAAAACTTATTCCGAGGCAAGTTATTTTTTTGGTTTAAAATCTTTAGCCTAATCGGCAATCATAAAAGCAATTTTAGGGGGGGGCCTGCTCAATTTTTTTGCGGGTTGTGCAGCCATCCATACGTCCAAAATTTGACGAGTTATTGTTTGCTTTGTACAGTGCTCATGCGTCCTGTGGCATATTTGCTCAAATATTTCCCACCCCGGGATTTATGGCCAAATTGTAGTGATGGAAGATTTTGCACATTGGACAATCCCTATATATTTAACCTGGTGATAGCTATCGTTCCCAAAACATACAATATTTCTAGGTGATTAATGCAGTAAAACAGGTGTATTTGTGTACCCACATTTAAAACTGGCTCAACTTTCAAAAGCTGTTATCCCTGTTTGATATCAATATACATGTGGTCGATAGAGCTAGCGATTTGTCTGGCCATCTTCCGGAAGATTGTCCATGTGATTTTCTGTTGTGGAAGTACTAGTACATGACAGCTCATTAAAATTAAACTGTGTTGTGTTAGAATAAAAATTTCAATAAATAAATACATCAAGGATACATCAAATACAAGTCACTTGTGAGGAGTGAACGGAGTAGTGATGGTGTCTCACTTGTGAGGAGTGAACAGAGTAGTGATGAGTCTCACTTGTGAGGAGTGAACGGAGTAGTGATGAGTTTCACTTGTGAGGAGTGAACGTAGTGGGATGAAGTGTTGGTCTGGTCAGAGTGTTGTATTACGGGCAGAGTTTTCTTACGGTCTGAATGTATGAATCATGTTCTGTACTGAATGTATGAACCAAGTTTTGTACTGAATGTTTACTGTGTTGGCCTCATCGTGTTCCTGGTGAAATTAAACAAGTTATGGTGAATACGACGTCTTATCTGTGCTTTTCCATATCTGTTCGACTAGACGAACCGTGCACACTGCAGGTATTTTTAAAAGTTTTTTTTCTCTGTTTAATTACGGCTTGGCGCAGTCGAAAATTAAGTGTTAATTAAGTCGCCAGCTATGAAACATATTAATCGATCAGGCAATATCCATCAGAGTTCTGGGCAAGGGTGTAGTAATAAATGAACGTTTCAATCTTACTAGATGCCGATGACGTTTTCCTTATGTCAGAGACAGAAGCTGACTTGCAGCTTGTTAAATCATTACAATGGAAATTGAATATAAATGTCGATAAAACTAAAGTTGTACACTATAGAAATATGGCAATACCACGTACAGAATTTGTTTTAAGTGTGTTAGACTATATGTCGGCTGGAAGTCCTACACCGGAATTGCTCTCGGCACCCTTTAAAAAATATTGGATATGCCCACACTCCTTTCTAAAAGTTATTAAAATTCAGAGAACGACAGCATTGGTTTGTCTTACTTATAATGTTAGCTCTTATATGCAGTGTTGGCTTGTAATATGCATTGCCATACCACTTTTAATATCACCACACAGCTCTTTTTCACGGCAATAGCTGAGTTTTTGACAAAACAAATATCACCTGTATGTAATAATAAGACTAAATATGTGTAGTAAAATTTTTTTTAGCAGGTTTAGAATATATCACCCCATATCGCGAATGTACATGTATATCTAATCCGACACACTTAGACACAAAATGGCGTCCAAATTTGAGTTGACACAACTCTCTATATACAGGGACTCTAGTCGGGTCGGTAATCGAACCCACTACCTCGGTATCATCCTCTTGGGAGATCATCTAATTTGAGCTGCGTAATACGACATTAGCCGCTAAACCATTCAAAGTGTATCCCCATTGAATTGGGCAGCCTTGATCACCTTTCCTCCAAAAAACTTGCTATGAGCAACTTGCTTACGCAATGGTTTCAATGCCAATGACAGAGGAAGGAAAATGTTCCAATCTGTTCTTATGATTCAACGTATATAAACGCTGCCATTTTCTGGGTCGGTGCACAGCAGGGATCTCTGGGTCACTCCTGGGAGATCGATCGGCTATCTCCCTGCCGAGGACCTGTTCGAGCAGAACTGACCTGGGTTAATTAACAACATCACTATACATGCTTCTTCTAGCGATCAGAAAGAACCTGCTCCATTCTCCTTCGCCTCCTCCTCCTCTTCCTCTTCCCTTATAAGGGGTGAGGTTAAATGGTACCAAGCTTCTGCCCTAACTTCTGCCCTAACTGCTTCTGCCTTCACTCTGTCCTCAGCTAACTCTCTCCACTGACCAACCACTCACCAACCACCACCACCACCACCACCACCTCACTGATATCCCTCCTAATTCATGGGCAACTAATCAACACCGTATGTTTATGTATTTTTTTGCTTTACTCCTCGGGCAGAATGTACGAAAGGAGCTTGGCGAGCGTCTTGCTATGACACACCTAACCTTTAAACAATGACAAAAGCATCATTGCATGCGCACAGCTAATCGCCCGTCTAAAGCAATTTATGAAGGGAGATAAAACAGCCAATTAGGTGTGAATATCTAAACAGCGGATTAGCCTATGAAACAGCACATATCTCCAACATCCAATTGAAATGATGCACTTGCATAGAATCGCAGCGCTATGGATACTTTTTGAAGAGGATTCAGCACATTGCTTCTGATCATAGGTTGATCCAGGTCATCTTACACTATGTTCAGCAATCGACGAAATGATTCCATCAAGAGTCTGCAACGATTTTTTTTTTTTTTTTTTTCATTTGAGCAAAAAAATTTCATTTGAGTAACAAATGGGTTTAAATCGAAATAATCAAGGTTCACCAAGGAACAATTCAAGGCAGGAGTAAAAGGCAAATACTGGCGCAAATAAGTAAAATCAGCGAGCATGGGAAGGTATTTCAAAAAGGATGGCGGCCCATTTCCCAGAACGCTCAAAATCCTCTGCCAGGGACCTCCGAACACTCTGGAGGAGGATGAAGATGAAGGCAAAGGCACACACATTTGATATTGTCGTACTTCTCCAGAGAATTGCATCTATCCTCGAAGATTCTCAATGCACGTCGGCGAACTGCCCTATTCCTATCCTCTTCTGCCTCGTCGAGCGAATTCAAGCAAATGTCCCATGTAAACTAACAATTACAAGCCGTGCAATGCTTGCTTCAAGGCCGTAAACACTCTTAAACAGTAGAAGTTTATTTGTAATTTAAACGTTTATGATTATGTTTTGATCGCGTATTAGATAATAACTCTTCGGCGATTGGCGACTAACTTTGAAAAATTGGAGACCAACTTTAAACGTGTGATCATCGCACGATTAGCGATTCTACACACGTCAAACTGAAGCACCTTTTGTAAATTCGGCCCATAGCTATCGACAATGCAATTATGGGATATCAATCTCATTTTGATTTAGCAACATGCATTAGCTCCAGGAAGCAGAAAAGGTTGGAATACATTCCCAACACAGTTTTTATGAAATGAATTTACTTGTTACACTGACATTAACTGGAATGTATTCAGTTATTTTGAGGAAGAATCAAAAGCTTCAAAAGACCAGCGAAACATCTCATGATACATAAAATACATACCGATGTGGGCCCTGTCAGAAATCACGAGCCTTTTATCCCAGTTCTTCAGCCCTGCAAGAAGTAAGAACATAAAGTAGTGTAATGTTGGCCTGTTTGGTGACCCAAACCACAATACAACTCAAAGGGCAGAATTTGTCTTGTCCTGAAATACCTTTTTTCAATGCCAATGTTAGAAGTAAATTTTCCAAGAAATTAGAACATCCACATTCATTTTTCCGATTTATTAGACATAACTAGGGAGAAGTCGATAAAGCGCCAACATAAATTCCCACGCTTTCCACCTAAAGCCAAGTTGAAAGATGGCAAAACGTTCCACCAGGAATGACCCAATATAACATTTTGAGTTAAAAAATAAATTCGTTTTTGACCGCTGTTACACCAAGTCCCCACCCCTGGGGCATGAACCGGGGGCCAAATCCAAAAAAGAGTCACATTTTTCATGTGTTTTCATTCAAAAAAGTTTCATTCAAAAATGTTTAAACATGCATGTAATTGCATTTTTCATTATTTGACCTTTTGAGCCTCTCCCCTATCCCCACGTGGCAAAAAGGAGACTGCTCTTACACCTTCGTACCATGTGGTGATCATAATTACAAAGTCTGGTGAATTTCTGCCCAACCGTTTAGGTTGAGACAGCATGACGGACGAGCAGAGAGACAAACAGAGACAGACAGCAGCTGAATACAATATCCCCCCCGTTTTTTTTCAAAATGCGTGGGGATAATAAATGAATACAACAACACAACAAGCGGGGGCTTGCTGCTAGAGCGGGGGTTAGCCTTGCGGGCCCCATAACAATCTTCTCCATTTTACCCTATTTTCTACATCTCCCCTTGTTAACCCCCTTGCCCGCATTTCTTCTTCCGCCACCTTTAGCCAAGTCTTTCTTGGTCTTCCCCGTCCTCTACTTCCTTCTACATTCATTTCCATCACTCTTCTCAACCAGTCACTTTCATCCTTCCTCAACACATGACCAAAACCATCTCAACCTGTTCCTCTTCACAACATCAATCACAGGCTCTATTCCCATCATCTTTCGCAATTCATCATTTGTCTTCCTCTCTCTCAACGATACTCTGCACATCCATCGAACCATTCGCATTTCCACCCTTTCCAGCCTTCGTTGTTGCTCTACATTTCCATGAATAATAAATAATCTATGATAAACAGTTTACACAGGGATAATAAATGAATCGATACAAATAAACCAGAGCGGCACTCAGCAGAGCGCATACCTCCACCACGTTGAACAGTTTACATTTTGTATCCCACTGCAACACCGGATCTGCTTCTGGAACTAAACCAAAACTGTATCACCTTGTTCTTGTCACCTACCCAACTCATCCACCAAGCTGTCATAATCCAACTACAACTTTTTGAGCTATCATCCCATATCATTTTGGCCCTATCTCTGAATGGTGAAGAATCACTTGGAAAAATTTTTTTAACTCTATTACTGTATCCGGTTCTGGATCTTCACCAAAATCTAGTCATTTCGTTCTTGTCACACACCCAACCTCTCCACCAAATTTCGTCCAAATCCGTCCAAATCTGTGCCTTCAAAGGATCTATGAAGGCTTTAAGAAAGCTCTTTAAGAAAATTATGGACTTCTATCCTGAAGACAAATGCTGTTCTATTTTCCTGTACCAGGATCCCCGGTTTTGGAACGCCTCAGAGTTGTGTTTTCCAGCAGCACTGATTTCTTTGGCCGGGTGGTGGTTTACCAATTTGATATGCTGGGTGAGGTTGTGTGAGGTTTAAATGGCTCAGAGAGACAAGTGCTGCCCAGGAAGAGAAGATGGAAACCTTGCTTGTAGATATGTCTTATGCAGAGTTTGGAGTACGAGAGAATCGACACGCTTTTGAGAGGAAAGAGCATTGCAACAGAACTGAGTATGGATATAAATAAAAGGATAGCGTGTGTCTGTCCGTGGCTTATTCCATTTTCCTATCTCACCACTCTGTGCATCATCACCAAAGTCCGTAGGAGTAATTAACAATGCTTCGCAATTTAAAATTAAAACAGCTGTTCACCAACATCTCTTATCCAAAACCCCATCCTTCCCCCATCCAAACCCTTGATCTTTTCTACCCCCGTTAATTCACCCCAGATCCACTTTTTTGAAATACCAACTTCTTTCCTGGAAGTCCCAGCAGTGTCCTTGTGTTTTATACCTCTCCCACCCCCACCCCTCTTCCCATGCCTCCTCCCCCCCAAGCCCTCTCCCTCCCACAGATCTCCCGATGTCCCTATTCTCTGCTGTTGTACTTGTGTCCTTCTCTTTCTCTCCCCCCATCTTGTCTCCCGCTCCCTTTATTGTGTTTTGTGTGTCGGTTTTTTTTGTTTGTGATTAATGTTAGCTCTGACACGAGCCTCGATCTTGTATACAAAAAAAAAAAAAAAATTCTTGAGATATCCTGCTCACAGACAAACAGACACGGGTAAAAACATAACCCCCCGCCACCTTCGGTTAAAAACTTTTTCTTTTCTTTTTTTTGTATACAGAGTCGAGGCTCGTGTAAGAGCGAACACATTAAACACGAAAACATGCACAGACCCATAAAACATACAATAAATAGAGGGAGCGGGAACCAAGAGGGGGAGAGAGAGGAAAACATACAAGCACAACAGTAGAGAACAGGGACGTCGGTAGATCTGTGGAAGGGAGAGGGCCGGTGGGGGAGGGCGCGGCAGGGGTGCAGGTATAAAGCAAATGAACACTACTGGGAATTTCAGAAAAGAAGTTGGAGATTGAAAGAGGTGGATTTGGGGTGTGTTAACGGGGGTAGAAAAGATCAAGGTTTTGGATGGGGGAAGATAAGAGATGGTGGTGAACAGCTGTTTTGCAGACCTGGAGGGAGGAGAGGGATTGAAGAGAGTGAGGGAGTTTGTTCCAGAGGTGGGAGAAAAGAGGAATGAAAAAGTGAAGGTGAGCAGAGTCTCGATTTTGGTAGTTTCACCAGAAGAGGGTTGCTGGCAGATCTTGTGCGTCCTGCAGGAAAATTTGGGGGACAGAGCACAGACAGAGCTGGTGGACCTAGGCCGGAGAGGAGTCGGTACATGACAGAAAGACCACCAAGCTGCCTGCGGTGAGAGAGTGAAAGGCCCTTACAATCCGCTTCATCACGGGAGATTCCAATGATTCTGAAAGCTTTGGTTTCAACAGTGTGAATTTTTGTAATGATTACTAAACATAAAAGCAAGCCACTTGGCAGGAAAGGGAGCAAAAGAGTATCACACCTTTCTTTTCATTTTTCTCTGCCTCTTCAAACAAGCCTGGCAGATGAATGACAACACCATTACCTGAAAAGGTGAGATAAATAATAGCCCTAAGTAAGACAAGAAAACATTGTCATGATGTTTGCTATTCATCACGGATAAATGGCAACAGCAAAAACCACGAGGCAGAAATACTTAATGGGCTGCCATTTAATGAAATGTTACATTAATCAATTGTTACATGAATCAATTGCAAACATACCACTGATATCCATTGGTAAAAAAACAAAGCAGATGAAAATATCAAAACGACTTCTCAGGATTAGATTTCAAAATATCTGATATCCTTATAACGCCTTATTTGCAAAAATGGTTGAGATGGTAGGTGGAGCTGTACATTAAAAGTCAAAAGGTCTGAAATGTGTGTAAAGAATCTCAAGGGACTAAAAGGAGTGAGCGCACATTCTGTACAAACGTTTAAGAGGAGATAGCGTGATGGACGGAGTCTATTACAATAATACCCATTTCAATATCCCACAGATGATAAAAATCACTAGAATCAGTATCTCAGGATATTGAATTACCCTAAGATGTAAAATGCTACAACTGCGATCACAAAGCAATCGCCAATGGTAGGCCTACCCCAGCTGCAATCCAATGATGGACAGATTTTGTTAGACTGCCATAGGACATTGACTTTCAACATTTAGGGATAGTGTGTAAATTAAGAAAATGTATTCCCAGATACAATTTATCTATAAAACTCAAAATCATGAAAATCAGAGGAAATTAATTCAAGTTAACAGCAATAAATAACCACAAGCGGGCTGACATTGATCCTCCAGGAGGGAGCCTCCTGAGCCAAAATCGAAGAATCTAAGACCGAGCGATCCTGCGGATCATCGAGTAGAAGGGCTCTGTCAGGTTTCAGAGCAATCTGTTGGTAAATAAGAGACGAGTATGGATTTGAGGTTTCAGGGGGCAACCCCCTCAGGAAGCCCCCATGGTCCAAAGTAAAAAAAACTGAAGCCCGAGTGATTGTGGGGGCAATTTTTTGTATTCATGCATGAAGTTTCAAAACAACCAGCCGGGTGATAATGGAGGAGTAACAAAAATAGCAAAAAGTTAATGGACGGACAACTGGATGGACAGACATCCAGACATCACGGCCCATTTTACAAGTTTATCTCTTCGAGAATCAAGATGAGATGACCTAAAAGTGTGTTTTGTGAAATAGGTCACAATCTGAAAAAAGTAGGTCAAAGACATGAAACAAACATCAGGTTTTCACCAACTTCAGTGCAGGTACACTATTAGGATGAAAAAACATGTTGAAAGGCCAAGCGGTCTTTAAGATTCCACATTGGCAAAATTGAGTGATTACCAAAAAAAACGTTTTTTTTTTTTTCGGATTGCCATTTGACCTTGACCTTCAACTTGGAGGGTATGATGGAAATAAAGCATAAATGTGGCTTGTCGGAGGCTATCCAGAGAGGGAAATTTCGTTCTGATCAGGCAAACCTTAGTCGAGTGATGGTGAAAAAACAACAACACAACAACAGGCATTTTAAGGCCATTTTCTCTGCTAGAGCGGGGGTTAGCCTTGCGGTCCCCATGACAATCTTCTCCATTTTCCCCTATTTTCTGCATCTCCCCTTGTTAACCCCCTTGCCGGCATTTCTTCTTTCACCAGCTTTAGCCAAGTCTTTCTCGGTCTTCCCCGTCCTCTACTTCCTTCTACATTCATTTCCATCACGCTTCTCAACCAGTCACTTTCATCCTTCCTCAACACATGACCAAACCATCTCAACCTGTTTCTCTTCACAGCATCAATCACAGGCTCTATTCCCATCATCTTTCGCAATTCATCATTGACTTCCTCTCTCTCTCAACGATACTCCGCACATCCACCGAACCATTCGCATTTCCACCCTTTTCAGCCTTCGTTGCTGCTCTACGTTCATCACCCGTCTCGCTCCCATAAATCATGACACTTCTCACACATGCAGCATACACCTTTCCCTTCAGCTTCCACGACACTCTCCTCCCCTCCTCGTCAGCACGCCACTCAGTTCCTGAAACTTCTTCCATGCACATCTCACTCGAGCAACCGTTGCCGAGTCTGATCCACCTTCTCCATTCAGCATGTCTCATAGGTAGGAAAATGTTTTCACACCTTCCAGCTTCACACCGTCTCCAAGACCAACTCAACATTTCCTCCATCTGCAGCTCCCTCTGTGCACACCTTACACTTGAATGTAGTTGCCACATTGGTTAATGACCCTCTCAGACCACTACATTTTTGATGAACCCACTCAGCGCACATTGTACATTGAATGGAGTTCACTCCGACACCCTTCCTGCACACAGCACACGGACACTTCCCAGTTCTTTCCACCTCACCACATGCTTCACCATTTGCCATTACCTTCGTCTTTCCGATATTCACCTTCAGACCTTTTGCCTCTTTACATTCCTTCCACTTGTTCATCTTCTCCTTCAGTCCATCCATACTCTCCCCAATCAACACCAGATCATCTGCACACAACAACTCCCATGGTAAAACCTCCTTTACGTTCCAGGCCAGCACCTCCATCACAGCTAAAAACAGTAGTGGACTTAGTACCGACCCCTGATGCACTCCCACCTTCACCTCAAACTCACCAGTTCCCGTCCTTCGTCCTTACAGCTGTGCGCGCTCTCTCATACATTGCCATCATTACTCTGATCAACCATTCCTCCACTCCAAACTTCCTCAATGCCCATGTCACTACTTCACGTGGAACCCTATCGAATGCTTTCTCCAGATCAACAAACCCAAGAAACAACTTCTTCCTCTTCTCCATGTACTTCTCCTGCAACTGCCTTACAATAAAAGGCGCATCTGTCGTTCCTCTTCCTGACTTAAATCCAAACTGCATTTCGTCTATCTTCACTTTCTTCCTTATCCTCCTCTCTAACACCCTTTCCAATACCTTCATTCCATGCTCGAATAACTTTATCGCTCTGTACGAGCCACAGTCCAGAGCTAGAGGGTCACCTTTCCCCTTGTATAGAGGGATGAGGTTACTCAGTTCCCAATCCACTGGAATGCGGCCTTCTTTCACCACCAGGTTACAGATCTCTGTCATTCTCTTCACACCCCAACTTCCCGCTGCCTTCAACATATCTCCCACAACTCCCGTCGGCCCTCCCGCTTTTAGACTCTTCATTGCTTTTATCGCTTCCTCAACTTCCTTCTCAGTTATCTTCTCTGCCGATCCTAAAACTGGGTTACTCTCAATGGTGCCATCCCATTCATTCTCTGCATTCAACAGCATTTCCATATATCTATTCCATCTTCCTTTAATTCCATCTGGGTCCACAACGATTTGTCTCACTTCATCCTTCAAGCAACTCATCCCCATCACATTGCACCTCTCTTTCGCTCTCTGCTTTACAATCCTGAATACGGCTCTCTGACCCTCTTCCGAATCAAAGCATTCTCCGAACATTTTCCGATATGCCTCCTGTGCCTTTGCTACCTTTCTTGGGAGCCTTCTTGACTGCCTTATAACTTTCATGCTCTGCCTCTTCTGCCCCCGTACCCTTCGCCTTCTGCCATTCCTTGAACTTCTTCCGCTTCTTGTCAATCCTCTTTCCAACTTCATCATCCCACCACCATGTTTCCGAGTGCCTCGGTGCTCCTTTAGTCCATCCACATACCTCACCAACGGCTCCCAACAGACTATCTTTCATTGACATCCAATCACTTTCAAACTCAACCACATCATCCTCTACCATACTCAGCCTCTCTTTTAATGCCTCCCTCACTGTCACCTATTTCAAGCTCCACACGTTCATTCTCGGTTGGTACTTCACCCGCCGAGCTCTCCTTGCACATTTCACCCTTATGTCGCAGACAACCAAGTGGCTCTGTGAAACAGCCTCCTCCCCAGGGATCACCTTTGTGTCCCAGAGGTTTCCCCTATCTCGCCTAACGCACCATCAGGTCGTCAACGGTTGTCGTCGACCCACCTGACGTGTATGTAAACAAGCTTATTATCCGCTTTCTGGAACTGAGTATTACAAATCAACAAACCAGCTTCATCAACAAACTCCAAAATCCTTTCACCTTCTCCATTCCTCACACCATATCCGTAACCCCCATGAACTCCCTCAAAACCGTCCATACTCCTTCCCACATGTCCATTTAGGTCTCCTCTTACCACAACAACTTCCTCATTCACGTTTTCCATCAGCTTCTCTCTTGCACACCAGAACTTGTTCCTCTCTTTATCGCTCCGACCGACCTGCGGAGCATATCCCGAGATGACGTTCACCAAGAGCTTTCCAATCATCATTTTCACCATCATCAATCTTTCACTCACTCAATCACACTCACCACACTGTCTACAAACTCCTCAGAAAACAGAACACCAACACCATGCACGCCTGGCACCCTTGTATTTCTGTCCCTGCCTACCCTTCACCATTCTCACACCACTTCCCTTCCATCTGGTCTCCTGCACACAACATATGTCCACTCTTCTTCTGACCAATACTTCCACCACTTCTCCTGATCGCCCTGTCATTGTCCCTACATTCCATGTCCCAAACCTCAGAAACCGATCTCCACGTGGGACATCAGACGTTTCGTCGTCATAAATGGAGTGATTCCACCCTTGCTTCGATCGGGTTCCCCACATTGATTTTTGACGAGAGGGGGTGAGGACCCCCACGGGGTACTTTGGGCTGTACCCTGCCCAAATGTAACTGTAATTGTCATGGTTCTCTTTTTGAGGCAATGTTTTATGGTTGGATGCCCTTCGCTTCCTGACACCAACTCTTTTTTATAATTGAAAAAAAATGTTAAAATATCTATAATTGCAATGATGGTGAAAAAATGTTAAAATCTATCTATAATTCCAGTAATCTCTGTGTGTATGTATGTATGTATGTATGTATGTATGTATGTTTGTCTGTGACCGCTGTTTCTCGACAACCACGGGTTCGATATACTTGAAACTTGCCAGGTATATTGCTGGGGACCCGAGGATGTGCCTTTTCAAGGTTTCATATTAATCGGACAAGTAGTTACCGAGCTATGTCCAAAAAACGATTCAACCAACCAGAGAGCAGCGAGCTATCACGTGTGCCGAACGTGCCGAACAGACTCTGCCTCGGACGGCACATTTGAGAGCATATTCATTTATTTCACGTTGGCAAACTATGTTGCCGCTATGTTGGCGTTAAACTATGTTTTAAAACTAATTAAAACTAATTTGCGATTCTTTCGCTTTCCTGCGCGTTTGTGCACGTTATGGCGATTTCTTTACCAAACTCCGCAAGCCGTTCGCTTTGGACCAAACCATTTCATGTAAATAGAGGGGGGGGGGGGGATTGTCACCGTACTCGCAAGCCGTTCGCTTTGGACCAAACCATTTCATGTAAATAGAGGGGGGGGATTGTCACCGTACTCGCAAGCCGTTCGCTTTGGACCAAACCATTTCATGTAAATAGAGGGGGGGGGGATATAATTTTAGATATATATATATAGTACGGGCATGCCCTAGTATCTATAATTAGGTCATTACCTTAAAATTAGGTCGATATCAAAAATTACGTCAACCCTGTATAGTTTTCATTCCCATTGTGGATGCAAAATTTCATTCTGAAAGTCCCAGCCAGGTCCAAGATGCAACTCGGGACATTGGCAGAAAAGGAAGAAAGAAAACCCATAAATAGTGATTCAGTACTCCGAAGTGTCGAAGAAACAATATTGCAGAAACAAACCCTACAACAGGTATAAGCCCCCCTATCCTTTAGGAGTATCAGGCAAAGCCTAATTATCATTTCAAAACATACCAGCATACATGGCCTTGGACACAATTGTATCAAACAAATCATCAAAATAATAATGCAACAATTCAAGGTAATGTGCAAGTTGTGATTGTTTTGTTCTTTACCAATGAAGGAGATGGCTTTTGGATTAATTATCCCACTGGGTAGCAAATGGAAGTCATATTCCATGTCATCAACTACCACCGTATGGCCTGCATTGTTCCCACCCTGTATAGGAAGAAAGATTTCAAACAGCACAAAGTCGATATCTGAACAAACAAAAAAAAGTAACATATATATATATATATATATATATATATATATATATATATATATATATATATATATATATATATATATATATATATACACAACAATCAACAACAACATATATATACACACAATGTGAGTCAAAAGTAGTGCCCGATTTCTGTTTATATATATATATATATATATATATATATATATATATATACAGTCTGACATCGACTGGGAGAAATTTTTGCCCACTCCTCCATGCAAAATTCTTTCAGCTGTGCGATGTTTGAGGGGTGTCTTGCATGCACAGCTCGTTTCAAATCCCCCCACATCATCTCGATGGGATTTATATTCGGGCTTTGACGTGGCCATTCCAGAACCCTCCATTTCTTTCTTTTCAGCCATTCCTTGGTGGATTTACTGGTATGTTTAGGGTCATTGTCATGTTGCAATGTCCACCTTCGGTTGAGCTTCAACTTTCCGACAGATGGCCTCACATTATCCTCAAGCACCCTCTGGTACAATGAAGAATTCATAGTGGATTCTATGATGGTGAGCTGCCCAGGCCCTGATGCACCACCATGCTTTACAGTTGGTATCAGGTTCTTGTGGTCAAATGCTGTCTTCGGTTTTCGCCAAACATGTCTTCTGGTGCTGTGGCCAATTAGCTCTACCTGTGACTCATCTGTACAGACCACATTGTTCCAGAAGTGCTGATCTTTGCCTCGGTGTTCATTGACAAACTTTCGTCTTGCCCTGATGTTCTTTCTGGAGAGCAAAGGTTTCCTCCTGGCACACCTCCCATGTAGATCAAATTTGTGCAGCCTCTTTCTAATTGTAGACTCATGCACTTTGACATCAACAGTGGCAAGAGCTACCTGTAGGTCCCGTGATGACATTCTGGGGTTCGTAGAGACTTCTTTCAGCATCTTGCGGTCTGCTCTCGGGCTGAACTTGTTGAGGCGGCCTGGCCTAAACAAGTTGGCAGTTGTTTGGAATCTTCTCCACTTGTAGATGATCTTCCGGACAGTCGAATGATTGATTTCAAATAGTTTGAAGATCTTTTTAAATCCCTTCCCAGACTCGTAGACATCTATAACCTTCTTTCTGAAGGCCTCAGAGAGCTCTTTTGATCTACGCATGGTGACGCCGCACACTTCAACAACAAAGAGCAAACCAAACTAAATGTCTGAGGTTTAAATAAGACAGGTTCCTCCAAGATCCTCTCTAACGATGTTCTAATCATTTGCACCTGAGCTGGTGCACCTGATTCTAATTTTAGGTATTTGAAGTAGTGATAAATGTGGGGGTGTACTTACTTTTTCCACATGCGAAATTTGCATTTATGTTTATTTAAATTATACAATGCACTACAAAATGTAAATGTTTCATGATATTTGTTATATTATATCACCTTTATCTATCAATATTGTTGAAATGAAGATCAAATAGCTGTACGTTGAAATATGTTGAAAAAGTCAAAACTTTACATGGGGTGTACTTATTTTTTCACATGACTGTATATATATATATATATATGTATATATATACATGTGTATATATATACATATATATATATATATATATATATATATATATATACACACACACGCGCACGCACGCACACAGCTAGTCCCGCGTTTTCGCGGTTGATAAAATGTAACCAGTTTCTCTATTCGCGAAATAGTGTCCCGCAAATTCGCGCTTTTTTTTCCTATTCGCGGCCGTGTTCCTCAACTTCGCGGTCTTTTGAGGGCGCAAAAAAATTCACAAGCTGCTAGCTTGACACATTTGTAAGACCCATCTTTCACCAGCCATGCATAAAGCAGCTGGGCATACGCAAAAAAAACCATCTTCTACGAGCGGCAAACATTATGGTGTTGTTTTTTTAGTTTAATTGTCCAGTATGGTCAAACTGGTTGAGCACTTTTAATAAACTGTAAGCGCATTCCTTCAATAAATTGGAAATGGCACCTGGTGTTGTCGTTTTTATTTTAATTTGTAAGCATGTTTTATGAAACTGTAATCATGTGCATTTGCAGTCGAAAACATTTTAAACTTTAAAAAATTTCCTCTATGAATCAGGAACCGCTGGGAACCGATAACGTATCCCCCTTTTTCCCCATTGAAACAATTCCGCGGCATACATTCGCAGGATTTGCCTCACCATTCACAGTTTGTTCCTCTCTATTCGCAGATTTTCGCGACTCGGGAACGACTCGCTGTTTCACAATTCGTAGCATTTTCCAGGAACGTATCCCCCGCAAATAGCGGGGTCCCGCGGTATGTATGTATGTATGTATGTATATATATATATATACATATATATACATATATATACATATATATACATATATATACATATATATACATATATATACATATATATACATATATATACAATATACATATTGTTACAGACACGACTTTGATGTTAAGGTGGGCCGAGCGGAATGGCCGTCGTGTCCGCACAAATTACCCGATTGTACTCGAACGTTGACGAAGCCGCGCCACGCTGGCTCAATAAGGAAAAAGAAGACACACGGCTGAATTATAATGACAGACACCAGGGATACGGTTCTCAAGACCTCCGGAGGAGATTATATTCGTGCGGAAGGTCAGATTACAGGGACGAGAGGTATATCACAGAAAGACAGGCACTTAGACACACTCTTATATTAACCCCGGACAGACGACAGACAAACGGGACAACGGCTGACTCACACGGGGGTTGATGGCAGGAAAGCGGGTATCGATGGCTCCAGGTCCTCCTGGGCTCGGGGGCAGGATCAACACGGTTCGGTCCAGAGATGCGGGGAGGTCTCGTCGCAGCGCTCAGAGGTGACGTTCTTTCTCAGGCGGGGCTTTCTCAGGCCTCTCCAAACTCAGGCGCATCTGTTTCAGCGCTCGCAGGTCCGTCTTTCTCCAGCTGGGGGCGAATCTCTCGTCACATCCGGCGCGTGGCCGCGTATATCCGGCGGGGAGTGACACGCCCTCGGCTCGCCAGCTCCGCCTCGTGGAATCGGCACGTTGCTTCTCATTGGGTGCGTGCGGGGGGTTTACCAGGCTCCGCCCTTGACGAGGAGCTGACAAGGAGCCCCTTCGTGGTAACCCCGTGGAGCGCATGGTCTGGAGCGCATCGTCTGGAGCGCATTGTCGATGGCGGCGAACCGAGCCGGTGGGAGGACGCACACTTCCCCCCGCGCAGCGCCGTGCCCCTCTGTTGTTGTAGACGGGGAAGAAGATGGGAGGAGGTATAGTGCAGGCCCATATGTCATAACAATATTGTTTGTGTTTTTTGTTTGTTAAAATTGATTTAGCAATGGATTCTGCTTCAGAATATTATAGAGATGTAAAAAAAATAGGGTTCCATTTTTTCTTTTACGTCTAATAGGTAGTAATTCGAAGAAATCCAAGATGGCCGCCATAAAATTTGGAAAATACACTTTTGTGCATATCTTTGTATCTAGATATCATATAAACATGAATAATATGTCCTTTTATATGTTTTCAGACCCAAGGAAGCCATTTCTGCCATTGTTTTTACAGAAAAATGCAAGGAAAATAAAATAGTGGACATATACCAGCCAAAGTGGGGTCGGCCGGCATGAAATCGGTTAATTAAGTTTCCACCATCTAGTTAAGGTCTGGTTTTGACTGTGTTGACGAAATGTGAATCTGAATAGTAGTATCTATCTTTGCAGGACCGACGACAGTTCAAGAGTGTCTAGAAAATTACACCTACCTTCAAGATGAGTGACTCACCACCCAGGAAGATTGAGAAGTCAGTAGATTTCGGACTTTGTTTTGTATGCCAAATGGCCATAGGGCAAACAGACTATACAACCTTTGTAACGAAACCAAAACTCTCCTCTGTCGAGAAACTGATGGCAGGTGCTGAGGAACAGTACACGTATGGTGAAACAAAGTTTGCATCATTGAATAGACGTTTGCAATATTCCTCTGCTGAAGAATTGCTCGCAAAAGGTCTCCGCTACCATAAAGCTTGTTACAAAGATGTTACCAATAAGATGCACATTGATCGAGCAAAGGCTAGGTTTGAGAAAGGAACAACATCAGGCAGTGCCGCAGAAATCCGACTGAAAAAGAGAGGACGACCAAGTTCTAGTGATCTAGGGGAAAGCACGTCAACATCCAGAAGGTGTTCCCGAGAACAGACATTTGACGCGCTCAGATGTGTCATATGCCAGGAAGACAGAGGAAGTGAACTACACAATGTGTCAACAAAGAACATGGGACTCCAGATCAGAAACATTGGCCAAGAAACAAGTAATGACAATCTGAAAGTGAGACTGAACAGTGTCATAAGTTCGCCTGACCCATTGCAAGCAATGGCTGAGGACATGAAATATCATTTACCATGTGTAGTTAAGGCCAAACGTGCTATAGTTAAGACAGAAAAACAAACAGAAACAACCAATGTTAACTTTGGTCAGGTGTTATCAGACCTTGAACTCATTGAAATTGTTGAAACTGCGTTGAATGATACTACTGAAAATGCTGTGCTGAATATGAATGAAATTCATGTAACCTATGTCAATTTACTTAAGGAGCACGACTTTCCGGTCTCAGACAACCATAGTTATAAGCCATACCTGAAACAATTGATCCTAGACAACATTGCCGATGTTCATTTCAGCCGGCCCTCAAACAAAACAAAGCCAGAGCAGATTCTTTCCACAAAGCTCAAAGACCACATGATATCAAGCACAATTACAGCAGACAGCATCAAAGACGATTTTAAAGTACTTTTGCGAGCTGCGAAAATATTGAGGAAAGACATCGCATCTTCCCCAGCATGGAAATTTAATGGAACCTTTGCTGATTACAAGCCACCCCCGATGCTCAACATCTTCTGCAAGCATGCAGTCATGGGAACAAGGAAAGTAGGAAATAGCAACAGGGAGGACTCCATTGGTGTGAGTGCATCATTGTTGGCGCAGCACTTTGTCGGTGCTTATAAATCTGACCGACAGGTATCGTACGAACCAAGAAGCGAGGATGGATCATTCAAACAACGATTTGAAACTCCATTGAGTGTGGGCTTAGCTCTCGACATACACAAAAACACACGATCCAAGGCGCTTGTAGAGAAACTTGCACATCTGGACCTCGCCATCTCCTACAAAAAGGTCATGGAGATTGAGACCAGCATTGCCAACTCCGTACTGAAGCAAATGGAGTCCACCGGAGGCATCTGTCTACCACCATGGTTGGTTCAGGACACGTTCGTCTGGTTTGCCATGGACAACATCGATTTTCTAGAGTCAACTCCTTGCGGGATGAATACCCTTCATGGTACAGCAATTGCGATCTACCAGCCTGTATCACCGGAGAAATCACCCATGATACCACCAATTGAACTTGACCGGTCATCAAAAGCTCAAACGATACATGATGCAGTTGGCTGTAAAACGTTGACCTGCAAGAAGCCAGCACCCGAGAAGAGAAAGAGCGACTGCAAGCTGCTCACATCAAAACCCGAGACAGACAAGAACAAGAAAACCGATATGACCTGGATGATTGGATGCCTGAACTTCGAGGAAGAAGGAGAAGTTGACGTCAAACTCACAGCTCCGGGGACGTGGGGAGCCTTCAATTCCTTGCTATCTTCGTCCAGTGAGAAGACCAATGTTGCTCTCGTTCCTCCGTTGATAAGGTCGCCTCCTACAGACTATGATACACTGTACACGGGTCTGATGAGAGCTCACAACATCACAACTCGTGTTATGGGGAGTGAGGCAATCACAGTCATGACTCTCGATTTGCAGCTATACGACCTGGCGATGAAGCTGTGGGTGGAACGCGAGGCCATCAGGAAGCAATTCCTCTTCCGACCTGGTGAGCTACATGTTGTGTTTTGGGCCTTAGCTGCATTAGGAAAATACGTGGAAGGGAGTGGAATTGATCAGGCATGGGTCGAGGCTGGACTTTTCTCGCCAACCACAGTGAGCCAAATACTAAATGGGAGGCACTTGTATCGAGCTCTGGAGGCACACATGGTAACACTGATCGCTTTGTACAACCTGTACTTCCAGAGATTCCTGGCAATGGAACCTGAAGAAAGGGCCTATCTGAACGAGTCATCTGTTCGTCTGGGAGAGGCATATCAGAGAGACATCAGCGGGAGCATGGAGCCAGAGAAGAATCTATGCGACATTCTCAAAAAAACATTGGCCATGATGGAGTCCAGAGATATGACCAAAAAACTGGAACAATTTGAGGTCAGCACAAACAAGATACAGCGCTTCATCCTGAACTACATGAAACAGTTTGAGACTATCCTTCTGTTCATTAGAAGTACAAGACAACGTGATCTGCTGCTGCATATGGAGAGCATCGAGTCTCTCACGAAGTACTTCTTCGCTCACGATCATCTAAACTATGCTCGGTTGCTCCCTCTCTACATTTCAACAATGCAGGAGACTGAAAAGCAGCACCCAGAACTGTGGAGGGAATTCATGAAAGGGAACTTCTGTGTGACAAAAGGATTGGCAGGCTTCACATCAATAGCCCCAGACCATGGCATTGAGCAAGAAAACCGTACACTGAAGGTGATTGGAGGAATCGTAGGGATAACTCAAAATGAGAAGGCGCTTGACAAGTTCTTCCTCATTGCACCTGAGCTGTCAAAGTCACTGCACGAGTTTGCGGAGGGATATGGTCTTGGTGAAAACCAGAGCAGAAAACAACACCACGAAATCACGGGGGGAAAGCTTTCCCGGGTGATGAGCCATGCCTCCAAGCTTTCTAGGGTGTTCCGTGAACATGGCGATCCATTTATGGAAGAGGAAGTAGACGAGGTCTACAACCTGCTCACCAAAGAAGTCATGAATGAAAAAGTGTCCAGCGACATCTTAGAGCGCGACGAGATCGGACAACAGATGTTCCAGCAATTTGCCACAGATCGTTTAGCTGAGGGAAAACTTTCTGTGTGGGACAAAATGACGAAAAGAAAACTTCGAACATTCAAGAGTTCGAATGCCACAACAGAAGTGAGATCGGGCGACAAGCTGATCAAAGTCAAAGAAGAGCGAGGATTGTTGCAGAGGTTCATCGTTATCTCACGGAGCCGACCAGAGCTCGACCTGAAAGAATGTATTGGCACCTATGAATTTGGCATCGTTCCACGTTCTTTATTTGCATCTGATGGATCCCTCTTGTTGGCATACGACAAGGCAAAAATCCTTCGTCAACTTGAGCATCTGGCTGAGCCTGAAGAGCAGGATGTACATGATCCACCAGGAGAACCTATTTCGACAGAAATCAATGAGCATCAAGACGCGGGAATTGCCGCTTTGAATGATGCAGCAGCACACGCTGGGGAAGAAACTAATGACCCATCAACTGACTATGAAATCTCAAGCCAAAATTTGCAGGAACCCTCTCAGATCAGCCAAAACCCAGACACAACCACAAGATCAGGAGTGATCAATGAAAACGAGACTACTTCTCGCCATAGAGTGATAATCATTGATGGCATGGCTCTTGTTAACGGGATCTCCAAAACAGAACAAATGATTACATGCAGTGACTTTGCTCAATCGTTCATTGAACGCCTCGAAAATATTGCCGTGCATTATGATGACGTGAGGTTGGTATTCGACCGATACATCGATAACTCACTGAAAGACAAAATGCGCCTAAAGAGGACAAAGGGGAAATCAACATACTATCACGTCAGGGATAGTACATTGATCCAGAAGATTTCACTCAAAGATTTCCTTTCCAATGTGAAGACCAAGGCAGAGCTTACAGAGTACTTGGCTGTGAAGTGTCTATCTTACAGCAAGGCTCATCCAAACAAGTTGAAGAAGTTCATGGTGACATCAGGAACTAAGACCACGGGCAACACTGAAGTTCCAGACAGTCTACTCACGCACAGCCAAGAAGAGGCCGATACACTCTTAATTCTGCATGCTCTCACAGTCGACAAAGATGCAGAAGTTATCATTGATTCGCCAGATACCGATATCTTCCTCCTACTGATTCAGAGATTTCACGATCTACCACCTGCTACGAGGTTTCTCACTGGGAAGGGAAAGTTGAGGAGGAGCATTGCAGTCCAACCTATTCATGGCATGCTAGGAGAGAAACGTGCGTCTGCAATACTTGGATTCCACGCATTCACGGGAAGTGACATGTCTGGAAGGTTCGCTGGCAGGAGCAAGGACTGGTGCTTTAAGGTCTTCATGACATGTGACAACAAGATATGGGAGGCTCTGGAGTCTTTGGGACAAACTGATCCGTCACCAGAAGTGTGTTCCCAGCTGGAACGCTTCGTCTGTCTGCTGTACAAGTCTAAAGTTCACACGAAAGTAAACGAGCTTCGCTGGTTCTTATTCTCCAACCGTGCTGCTGAGGGAGAGAGTCTTCCACCTACCACTGGTTCGCTAAAGTTACACGTTCAGCGAGCACATTATATCGCAATGATATGGAGAAAGGCAGCAGAAAGCCATCCGTCCCTTCCATCACCTGTCGAGTATGGTTGGCAGTTACTTTCGGATGATGGGGCTTATGCCCCAAGTCGATGCCTGAATCCTCCAGCCCCAGAAGCAATAATGAATCTCGTGAACTGTGGGTGCAAGAAAGGGTGTATGGGAAGATGTAGCTGTCGCAATAACAATATTCCTTGTACTGAAGTTTGTGGGTGTGTGGGTTACAGTTGTAACAACAAAGCAAACATCAATGAACCGCGTGTGATAGATATGGATGAGGATGAATGAGGCATTCGTTTATGTGATCGTTTATGTTCATTCATCGTTTATGTTTAGGTGTGTGTGTATGTGTGTGCGTGTGTGTGTGTGTGTGTGTGTGTGTGTGTGCGTGTGCGTGTGTGTGTATTCAAAATAAATGTTATCAGTGAAGATTGTTTATTGAATCGATTCTAATTGGGAAATTATACGATCCGATTTCACGACGGCCGTCTCCATTTTGGCTGGTATATTGCCCACTATTTTAATTTCCTTGCATTTTTCTGTAAAAACAATGGCAGATATGGCTTCCTTGGGTCTGAAAACATATAAAAGGACATATTATTCATGTTTATATGATATCTAGATACAAAGATATGCACAAAAGTGTATTTTCCAAATTTTATGGCGGCCATCTTGAATTTCTTCGAATTACTACCTATTAGACGTAAAAGAAAAAATGGAACCCTATTTTTTTTACATCTCTATAATATTCTGAAGCAGAATCCATTGCTAAATCAATTTTAACAAACAAAAAACACGAAATTACTAATCGCCCTAGACTAGTATGGGAAAGGTCCTAAACTCACTACTGATGCCATATAATCACATTCTGGTGCAACGAAGAGTCATGATTAATGGAGACGAGGCCTTAACTGACATAGACTAAGAATAACTAGGAAGATGTCCGAAAGTTGTCTACGTGTGGTGCGGTGGACCTGGGCACGACATTTAATGGGGGAATAAGGGGAAGGTCGGCTCTACTGATTGTTATTTACATGCAATGGGACTAGGGAATGGGGGATTGGGGAAAGTTGGGGAGTATTGGAGAAAATAGGGGAATATTTACAAGCGGATATGGAGGCCAAATTCCATATTCGCAACATTGCACCCTTCTCTACCCTCGGGGCGTCCCGACCCGATAAATTTTTACCTACTTTAGTGTGGCACGCAATGTAGTTCCCTCTACTATTAACTCTACCCTGAGTGCGACAGTTTTACAGATATTCACAAATGAGTAAATATGTCCCCCTGCGACGTTGCACCCTTCTCCTCACAGAAACACACCCACAGGATAACCGAATCCGGAAAGAATTCTCAAACTAAACATACAGCCGGTAGGGAGCATTATTTACAAGATTACGCTGATATCTACACTACGATCCAGGACCTGTCTTTGGAGGAACACATGCAGATGTTATGCATAGAGAGAGCGCGCTTGCCAGCATCGATACACCAACCCACGAGTGCTCTGTGGCCGACGGCCTTTAATAACGTGCAGAGCACCCTTCCCGAGCATCAAAAGCACCACCCCACCACCAATCGGTGCAGTCACCATTGTTCATTGGAATAAAAATAAATTCGACAACCCCTAACCCTGCAGGTGTCTCTTGCTCTTCTTGTGGTGCACTTGGTGTTAACTAAAAGTGGTTCACCTGTATGGCATAGGTGCCACGTTGACCCATAGGTCCATCCCCGGGTGGTGCTTGGCCGCAAACGAACTGCGGTTCATTGTGGGTGGCCACAAACATTGCGGTCCATATGGTGTATCGATCCCGGCAGCAAACAGCGAAAGTGCAGGCCCACAACTGCGCAGCCAGCACCTCTCTCTCCTCTCTCTCTACCCCAAAGCCAGATCCTCGGAGGTGGGAGACAAAAGAAGCAGACAAGTGAGTAAGGTGGTAAGGGCGCAAAAGTGCACGCAATGTAAGGTGATGCACACTGGGGGCACATGGGAACCAGGTGAGACAGGTACGTTCCTATCGTACGCCCCCCCCCCCCCACCAGGTAACCTACATGGCCCCTCCCTTACCCCTTACTGTATCCACAAAACACAACACTACCCATAAACATCTACTTTACAAATCAACAAACATCCCTACTGTCTTCCCCGTTCCTCCCATATACCAAATTCGTCTTCTCTCCCTCCTAACCAATCAAATTTGCCATTTTCAACTCTCATTAAAATTTGCCATCTCCAACTCAACATCATAATTTGCCATTACCAATTCATCATCAGTCCCTCCTAGGGAGGGAGAGATGGAATCACCCCAATGTCTCATCCACGTCGTGATGCGTCTCACAAATCCACACAGCGATTCATCTCCTGCAACAAAACAAAGAAAACACAGGTGTGGAGTCATCATCATCACCACAGGTAAGTGGCTGCGTATGGTGCGACAGGTTCTTCAATCCTAACTATTTCCTAAATGACTTTAACAACTTTACACTACCCGGGGTCTTTCTCCGGCCAAACCATTGGCCCTCTTACACTATGGGTTCTAAAAACCAATTCCCATTGGCCAAACTGTGGTGCTCTTCAATTTGGGGTCTCACTCCCCCGATTCATCTCCCGGTGCCCTCGCACAATTTCTGGGCTGCGGCGTGTACCTCTCCCAGTGGGTCTACCCACCTGCACACCTCCACCACTGCAGTTGCCTCCGAGCTTACCTGCTCCTTACTCTAACCTAACTACCTGGGGAAGGCCCTCTGGCGCTCTCCCCACTCGGTGCCCTCTCTGGCACTGGGCTGCCCGATCCACACCCGGGATCCTCAGGCACCCACTCACAACTACCGGCTCCCAGAGCCCACCTGCGGCCTCACCTGGCCGACATCCTCACAGTGGTGGAGTGCCCAACCAACTACACACACTAACAGGCTACACGCCCAGCCATTTCCACAACACTAATGCACCCATCCACAACACCATTCTGCAACCGCACCACAAATGCCAATATCCAACCACAATTTACCTGTACCCTCTACCTAACACTTACACTACCCGCCCCGGGTACTCGTGAAAGGGGTCCACTCTTCCCCCATCCACACCTTCGCACCATGCACACCACTCCGTACCACTTACTCCAACTCTCTCCACACACCTGTACCTGCACACCTGTGCTCTCACACCTGGTGCCACCTGCACCCTTCTCTCCCCAAGCGCATTCGCGCTGATCCACACACTCACTACTCATACACTGCTCCACACCCTGTCCAGTTGCACACCTGTGCAATCACACCTGTTCAATCCTCACACACACGGCATCATCTCAGCTAACTACTCCCTTCTGAAACTTGCGCTTCCCAGTCGTCCCTTTAAACTATTGCGCTCCCACGTCATTATCATCCACACTAAACTACCTGCGTCCCTACTACAGGTATCAGTCACTAACTAAACTTAACGTCACCTAATGTCAATCCTCGCTAGATCCCTACACACCATATCCTAACCCACCCGGGCTAGTTTTCACTGCCATACACCCCATAATCTATTGCTCCTTTGCCCCCCCATGGGAAGGATGGTGGATTTGCCATCCCACCACATCGGGGGTCTCTCACTACCAATTTCGCACATCAAATTTCAACAAATTAAAAATTTGCCAATCATCTGCCAATCACTGTACCATTACCAATCATCACTCTGCCAATCCTTTGCCAATCATCAAATTTCGCCTTTTTCTAATTTCGGGGCCAAAACACTAACCTCATCACCCAGTCTACTCACTAATACCTCTCGGTGCGCCAATCCCTGTCCAAAGCCCGGCTTCGTAAAGCCAAGCAATGGATGCTGGTTGTTTTGTGCCAGCGGCTGGATGCGTCCGGCATTCGGGGCAGGGACGGGGGCTTACCCGGGCCGAGATCCCACGCACCACCTCGGCGTGGAGCCATCCAATGTCCCGATCTCGACCTGCCGGCACGTCTCAACAAAACGTGGTCGCCATAACGACCCTTCCTATCGGGCTGCCAGCTCCGCCTAGTGGAGCACGGACGCGGCCGTTCAAAGCGAGGCCCAGCACGCACCGAGGGCCTGATTCGGCTATAAGTCGTTCTAAACTCTATCCCGTCTAACGTCGATGCTTCACCTGGACGCTTACACCCCGCAGCCCGTTCCTTGCTCACACATCCAGCCGTGCCCATGCTCCTCGTACCTTTCCTTACACACCCAGGTACACCCATTCCACTCACAGCCTTGGTCACACACCTGACCACCGAACACTTTGGCACACATTCGTTGCTCGCACACCTCACCAATACACAGCTTCGCACCCCCTCCTCGGTCACCTCCTCTGTGACAATCACAGGTGTGCTCTCATTCGCACACCCAACCACGTGCCTCACCACCAACTCCAGCGTGCATTCCCACTCACGCTCTTCCATCCCAGGTGTACATCCTCGCTCACCTGTCACAACTAACTCACGCTCCTTGTCACTCTCACTACTCTCACCTCCATTCTTGACAGCGCACTCACCCTTACTCTTGACAGCACACTCTTTCCTCGTGCACCTGTCCGTCACACACCTTTCTCGCGCACACTCTCCCGTTACACCCTCTGTAACACTCACCACACCGCGCTTCCATGTGCCCCCTCGCACACGCGCTACGGCCGACTCACTCTCGCCAGCACCCTCACTCCTTGGCACGCACTTTTTCCTCACACACCCCAGAGTCGGACTTTCTTGCACACCTCCATTTTCGCACACCAGACCTGTCGCACACTTCACCAACGGCCTCTCACGAACACCCGGGTCTATCTCGACCCCCAAGCCTCTTAAATCACCTGGCGCATCATACGCACGACCATATTGGTCACCACTTACACCGGGTCCTCTTCCTCTTCGCTTCTCCTCCATCACCTGCGAATCCCTCATCCGGTTAATGAGCACATCATCACGATCCAAACACAGACTTTGGACCAATTCTTTTATCTCCTCTTTTATCTCTTTCTTATCCCCTCTCCGTCGCTTCTTAATTTCGCTCATCCCTTCTTCCACTTCTTCTAATTTGTGCTTCACCTCTTTTATTCCCCGGTACGTCTCCTCAAGCTCATCCTCTAAGGCTACCTTGACCGTTTCCAGGTGCGTCCTCACCTGCCGGTCCTTCGTCTCCATTACCTCTATCACCTCGTCCAACCTCGTTGTCAGTCCCTCACGTACCATCTGACATTCCCTCTTTGTCGCTATTAAGTCGTTTTTTATGTCGTTTTGTGTCGCTTTTAAACCTCCTAATACCGCAGTGTTCCTTTGAACCTGCTCCACTAACTCCGTTTGTCCCACCGTCAGCTGCTCCACCTCCTGCGTCAGGACCTCTATGCCCCCTTGTAACTTTACAGTCCCCTTTCTCACCTCTTTCTCCATGCGCTCCTTACAGTGCCTCACCTCCTCGCGCACTCCTCCGACCTCCTCACTCACTCCTCTTCTGATCTCCTCTCCCATCACTTGCATCTCCTGCCCAGATGCCACCCTCATCTGCTCCATTTCCTCCCTGTGAGCATCCAGTTTGGTTTCTACCCTCATTCTGACCCCCTCTATCTGCTGCTCCATTTGTTTAACTTCCCTTTCCGCTTGGTCCCTCATGTCCCTCAATTTGCCTTCCATACTGTTTTCTAACCCCTCTAACCCATTTTTCACTCCCTCTATCTGATTCTCCTGGGCAGCCATTCTATTTTCTACCCCCTCTAACCCCTTTTGCATCCCTTCCATTTGATTCTCTTGAGCGGCCATTCTGTTTTCTACCCCCGTTAACCCATGTTTCACCTCTTTTATCCCGTTGTCTAACCCCTCAAAATTATTGTCTAACTTCCCAAATTTCTTGTCTAACTTCTCAAAATTATTGTCTAACCCCTCACTGGTACCCCTCGCTTCGTCCCTCATTACCCCCATTTGCTCACTCAATCGCTCAATTTGGCTCCCCATACTCATCTGTACAGCTGCCTGTAGCTGCGCAATGAGGGCCTGTATGTCAATCGGCTGCATGTTAAAGCCCGTTGATACAGCGGGCTCGGCTACCGCGCGCTCTTGCGAGGCGCCATTTTGCGTGCCTGCTACCCTCGCTGTTTCGCTCTCCTCATGTCCCTCAATTTGGTCCTGGACCGACCCTGCTTCACTCTCCCCTACCGGACCCCAGCCGTCTTGATCCGCCATAGCGCGACTTTCAAAATTCGAGTTTCGTAACACCAATCCAAATTTTGCTGTTATAATTTCGTCGAGCGCAGTAACCGCGGGACCGCGCTCCGGATCGATTTGGTCGAGCGCCGTACGCGCTCCGGCTCGATTTTCCCTCCCAAAATTTGGGCCTAACTAATTTAGTCCCGGGTCCGAATCTCACTCCTCGACACCAATTGTTACCGACAATAGTACAATTGGTGTCCAAAATTTGGGCTAAATAAATTTAGTCCCAGGTTCGAATCCCAACTCCTGACTACCAATTGTTACAGACACGACTTTGATGTTAAGGTGGGCCGAGCGGAATGGCCGTCGTGTCCGCACAAATTACCCGATTGTACTCGAACGTTGACGAAGCCGCGCCACGCTGGCTCAATAAGGAAAAAGAAGACACACGGCTGAATTATAATGACAGACACCAGGGATACGGTTCTCAAGACCTCCGGAGGAGATTATATTCGTGCGGAAGGTCAGATTACAGGGACGAGAGGTATATCACAGAAAGACAGGCACTTAGACACACTCTTATATTAACCCCGGACAGACGACAGACAAACGGGACAACGGCTGACTCACACGGGGGTTGATGGCAGGAAAGCGGGTATCGATGGCTCCAGGTCCTCCTGGGCTCGGGGGCAGGATCAACACGGTTCGGTCCAGAGATGCGGGGAGGTCTCGTCGCAGCGCTCAGAGGTGACGTTCTTTCTCAGGCGGGGCTTTCTCAGGCCTCTCCAAACTCAGGCGCATCTGTTTCAGCGCTCGCAGGTCCGTCTTTCTCCAGCTGGGGGCGAATCTCTCGTCACATCCGGCGCGTGGCCGCGTATATCCGGCGGGGAGTGACACGCCCTCGGCTCGCCAGCTCCGCCTCGTGGAATCGGCACGTTGCTTCTCATTGGGTGCGTGCGGGGGGTTTACCAGGCTCCGCCCTTGACGAGGAGCTGACAAGGAGCCCCTTCGTGGTAACCCCGTGGAGCGCATGGTCTGGAGCGCATCGTCTGGAGCGCATTGTCGATGGCGGCGAACCGAGCCGGTGGGAGGACGCACACTTCCCCCCGCGCAGCGCCGTGCCCCTCTGTTGTTGTAGACGGGGAAGAAGATGGGAGGAGGTATGGGAAAGGTGCTAAACTCACTACTGATGCCATATAATCACATTCTGGTGCAACGAAGAGTCATGATTAATGGAGACGAGGCCTTAACTGACATAGACTAAGAATAACTAGGAAGATGTCCGAAAGTTGTCTACGTGTGGTGCGGTGGACCTGGGCACGACATTTAATGGGGGAATAAGGGGAAGGTCGGCTCTACTGATTGTTATTTACATGCAATGGGACTAGGGAATGGGGGATTGGGGAAAGTTGGGGAGTATTGGAGAAAATAGGGGAATATTTACAAGCGGATATGGAGGCCAAATTCCATATTCGCAACAATATATATACATATATATACATATATATACATATATATACATATATATACATATATATATCTATATATATATATACACACACACACACACACACACACACACACACACACACACACACACACACACACACACACACACACACACACACACACACACACACACACACACACACACATATTCTGAACAAATAAATAAGTAATAAATATTATCTGAACAAGTAAAATAAACTGCATAGACATTAGAGTCAGTTTTGTCAAAGTATTCTCTTAGTAAAGGTTGCAATCCTAATATGTACTTACTAGCTCTTCACTGAGCCTTGATTATGTATAAATAAAAATAATAATAATCTTGAACGGGCCACCACTCCAATGCGGTATACTTTACTGAACGTGCAGGAATTTGAATTTGTTCAGGGTGCCAGCGATAACTCGCATACTCTTCACAAAAGACACCACAGGATCTTCAATGTCAGTGCTGGCGTAAGGGACACCCAGTTTAAGATCCACCTGAGGTATGGCGCGCAAACACACACACACACACACACACACACACACACACACACACACACACACACACACACACACACACACACACACACACACACACACACACACACACACACACACACACACACACACACTGTCTGCAAAACTAACACCATGATGACAGTTTACAGCTGAGACAAGAATGAAACAAAGGTGACACAGCTCAGGTAAGTGTCTATACCTTTAGGCCATTATGTCAGCTTACAATAAATAAATCACTCTCGTATAATAGGACAGGACACATGGAAAAACAAAATATTTTTTCACAATGAAACATAAAATAAGGCTCTGCTTTAACAAGTCTACTACTTCAAAATGATGACCTTGCCAACTAATTTTTCAGTAGGTTACCATTTCGTTTACTTACCCAAGAAATAAAGTTTAGGCTTGCCATTTTCTTTTCTCCACTTCATTCTTAAAAACCCTGGTTAGAATGCCTGAGCTAAAAAATTAAAATATATACATGCACAAAAAAAAATACATTCAAGAGGAGCTTAACAAATTGAGCAAATGAACAAGAGGGGCCTGACAAACAAGTTCCTGCAACTTACAAGGTATCCTCATTCAGCAGTGTTCTAGGAAATGTTCTTTCCACCAAAACCTTTTTCAAGTATTATATTAATTTTTATTTTCTGCTGGTGGTCAACGCTGTTGTTCTAGGAAATGTTCATGTTCTAGGAAATGTTCTGCACAAAATGTTCAAGTGTTCTAGGAAATGTTCTTTCCACCAAAACCTTTTTCAAGTATTATATTAATTTTTATTTTCTGCTGGTGGTCAATGCTGGGGGTGCCCTACATCTGGTGCCCTACATCTGGCAAATAAAATACATTTACTTCTTCATGCAGCTGTATGAATCAAATTGGCACCCCTTTATATGAACTTTTCCAGAGCATTACTTGGTTCCTCCTCAGAACACAAGGGAATGCACACGAGATTTTTTGAATATCCCTTCTTTTCTATTGTTCGACATTTTCTATAAGCTATGGAATGTCCCTTCTTTTCTCTACTTCGCCACATACCCTTATATAAAGGGGCCTTTTCTATGCCCTGGCTATTTTACCCAAGAATATACACACACACACACACACACACACACACACACACACACACACACACACACACACACACACACACACACACACACACACACACACACACACACACACACACACACACACACACACACACACACACACACACACAGTGTCCATTTTTTTTTTTCTGTAAAAAAAACAAAAAACAACAGCATAGGATCTTCCAGGGAGATAGCCTTTCCCCCCTTTTATTTTGCCTGGCTCTGGACCCACTAAGTAACCTCATCAATGAACACGGGCATGGATACACCCTAATAACTGACAGAAGAACATCCAAATAAATAGGAAAGGTGACACCATCAACTATACATGGATGATTTAAAGCTCTTCTTGCCAAATGACGAAAGATTGACAGGACAACTAAAACTAGTCAAACGGTTTTCCAAAGATATTCAAATGAAATTTGGACTAGACAAGTGTACCAAATGCACGTTTGTACAAGGTGAATCAACAAAAACAGACAACATAAATTGACCTTGAAACAACAATACAGCAGTTAGTAAACGAAGAATCATACAAATACCTCAGAGTAGAAGAGGGCCACCAAATATGTCACAAACAAATGCGCAAAAAAATCGCCAAAGAATATCTATGTAGAACGAAGCTGATCCTGAAAACGTACCTCTCCCCAAGAAACAAAATCAAACCATAAACCAGCTCACAGTATCAGTGTTCCAATGTAGCTGCGGAATAATAAACTGGCCCCAAGCAGAAATCAACAAGTTAGACATCAAAACAAGAAAACGCCTTACCATCCACAAAATGTTTTACGAAAACCACGGCATCCCGAGAATGTACCTGCTGAGACGAGAGGGAGGGAAGGCCTAATGGAACTCAACCAGGTGCACAGAGTAACGAATGCAGGACTAGCTGAGTATGTGAAATGCTCAACAGACTATCAGATGCAATTTGTAAACAAACATGAAAACAACAAATCTGAAAAAGTATCCCTAACTCACCTTGCAAAGAATTTCCAAAACAGGTGTGAATAGAAGACGCCACACAGGAAAATGAAACGGCCACAAATACAGCCCCAACAATTGCAAAAAAGACAAAAGAAAGAAATATGAAGAAATATCCGCCAACAACTGGGAGAATGATAAAAGAGGAAGAAAATACAAAAAATAATAGGACAGAGTGGGGATAGACAAAGAAGGCTCATTGGAATGGCTAAGAAGAGGTCAGCTCAACTGGGATGGCGAATGAATCATAATAAATGCCCAAAATCAAGGACATGACACCAATGGTTTTAAAAAGATGGTGGGACTGAGCTAGACGGACAAGTGTAGATTCTGCAAGACAGAAACAAAAAGTACTAGTTACCGGCTCTTGGGATGCAAAAAACTATTATGAGAACAACTTTACACGGCCCCGAGTTCAAGCCCCTGTTATGCTGTTGAATTCATACCAGGTGTTGATTCAGCCTGTGATCCTTCTGAGGTAGGCTAAATGAGTACCAGCTTACTGCGATGAATGAGCCATTTGAGTATCCTGTGTCACAGTTTGACATACACAGAAGTAATGATGCAGCACATAAAGGTTGGGTGGGGTGTCAGGTTAAACAAGTTGGCATAGTGCTCAGTTAACCATTGAATTCAGTGTGGTTACTTCCTGCCAAACAGTGGATACGCACTTTGGAGTGGGGACCACGACACGTGACAATATGATAATACTGATAACAGATACGAGCACATTGCCCATTTTAGGTAGGCCCAATTCATTTGGACTCAGAAAATTTGTTTTACATGATGGTTTCATCATCTGAAGGAAGAAACAAGTAAACGAAAAAACATGCCTTAGGGCTACACACTTATGATTATTATTATTTTTTAAATTAAATTATGACAGATGAAAATGTACCAGACAACATCAGGAGACGACGATGGTTCACAAGCAAGCGGTATTCAATGACAAAGGACGGACTATAACCGAAACAGGCCCGGACAGGCTGGGCCTGGAAATGTCAAAACGAAGGTTACTGACCTTGAAATGAGATAGAAAATAAAGTATAATCAGTTATGAGGTTAGTTAGCGACACAATACCGAAAATTCAGTTCGATTCCGACAACTTTGAAACTTTGACCTTTGTGACCTTCAAAGGTCAAAGGTCGAAGATTCTGAAATTTGTTGGAAAACTTGTATTTCATGATGTATGTGATAATATAAGATCATGTACGACATTTCACCCTATCAGGAAGCGAACAATGTAATAAAACCATCAAAAATCAACTTTTCTAAATTTCGTGACCTTGTGACCTTGAACTTGGGGCGAAGATGAAAAATCGAGCTCCGTGGGGCTAGACTCATGACATTGGCCTAACCAAATACCGAAACCCCTGTCAGATTCCACCAACTCCCTCGGAGAAAATGTAGCTTGAACTCGATTACCCCCTAAAAATACATCTTTTTCGGGCGTCGCTCCGCCCACAATGGGCGCAATACGCCCACTCTAGGCAGGACACAACTAGATCATGATATCAACCTCCCACCCAAGTTTCATCAAGATCGGATGATATCATCGGTTAGTTATGCTGCGGACAGACAGACACAGACACAAAGACAGACGCACACACATGACGAATATAGTGGTCACTGTTTGATAACTCGTGAACCAAAAAGTGGACCGTGGGCCAAATGTCAGCTCTCTAGGACGTATGAAACGTAGAAAACGAACGGCTCAAAGATTTGAAACAGGACAAACAAAAGTTCAGATGAAGTTAAACAAGTAAACGCAAAAACATTTCTTAGGGCTACACACTTTTTTTTTTCTTTTTTAAAAAAGTTTTAAACCTTTTATTTTTATTTTTTTTATTATATTATTTTTTCAATTAAATTCTGATAGATGAAAATGTCCCAGAAAAGAGTACCGTGGGCCAAATTTCAGCTCTCCAGGACGTATGGAACCTAGAAAACGAACGGCTGAAAGATTTGAAACAGGAGAAACAAAAGTTCAGATGAAGTTAAACAAGTAAACGAAAAAAACATTTCTTAGGGCTACACACTTTTTTTTTCTTCTTTTTTTTAGTTTTAAACCTTTTATTTATTTATTTTTTATTATATTATTTTTTTAATTAAATTCTGATAGATGAAAATGTACCAGAAAAGAGGACTGTGGGCCAAATTTCAGCTCTCCAGGACATATGGAACCTAGAAAACGAACGGCTGAAAGATTTGAAACAGGACAAACAAAAGTTCAGATGAAGTTAAACAAGTAAACGAAAAAACATTTCTTAAGACTACACACTTTTTTTTTTTAAGGTTTAAACCTTTTATTTTTATTTTTTTTATTGTATTATTTTTTCAATTAAATTCCGATAGATGAAAATGTCCCAGAAAAGAGGACTGTGGGCCAAATTTCAGCTCTCTAGGACGTATGGAACCTTGAAAACGAACGGCTCAGAGATTTGAAACAGGACAAAGTTCAGATGAAGTTAAACAAAAGTGTAAAAAGAAAAGTGATCGTCCCAGATTTTTGCCAAATGTATTTTTTCGTTTCTGGCACGGATTTTCATTTTGCACATTCTGTCAGCACTAGTGGAACCCCTGTTGTTACCCAGTCAATGGCAGCGATCGATCATGGCAAACCAAAAGTTTTAAGGCGGAAAAAAGTTTGAACTGATCTTTCAAGAAAAGGCACAAATATACCTTGTGCCATATACAGTACATACCATCGGAGACACGCCCCTATTATGGAAGAGGAATAGCCTGATACAGCTCCAGGTCACGAGTTTTATCGTGTTACAGCATTCGCATGTTATCTCTGCAACCAATCAGCATGAAAGTGAACACTTGGCAAATTGTATCGTTTACAACTCGCACGATCATGTAAATGTTTCACAAACTCTCTCAGTAAGATCTGGGCAAGAAACTTATTAGCCGGGATAGCCGGCTTTATAATCCCCAATCTGGAGGTCGGGGTGGGGCCACGGGTGGGAGTTTTGCTTCGATTCGACTCCACAGCAAAACGAATCAATGAGCACCGAACAAACAACTCGGATGTAAACACGACGGACAATGTACCATCGTGTAATACCCGAGGTCACAGCAACACCTAGGCCAAGCAAACCATGACAGATCCATCAAAGTGCGATCCGACATCAGCTTCGGCGTTCTAACGTCAAACAGATTTAGAATCAGAGGTAAATTACACCGATGTAAATTATATTCTGTGAAGTAAATTATACTCGGTGAGGTAAATTACACCGACTCAGTGTGGTATTACATTGGACATCGTGTTGACGGTTGATCTTACCTGGCAGCGGCACACCAGGTCGGCTGAGGTAGCGAGCATGTCCACGACCTTACCCTTGCCTTCATCACCCCATTGCGCCCCGAGTACCACGGTGACTCTGTTCCCAACATGCCCCGCAGCCCAAGCTCGTTTGCTCGCCGGAGAGCTACCGTTCTGCTGCTCATTTTGAGAAGTCATGGCGCCTCGCCCGAATCACCTTCCCAATCCCAACTGGTCTTCTTCCTCCAGCCCGTGCGTACGTCCAGCCCAAAAGGAAATCCTGCGCCACGCAACGAACTGCCTTTTGCCGCTCTTTCCACAAACCCTGTGACAATCGGGCAATGACGCAGAGCACCATCCCCCGCCACCCCACCAACCCCTTCCGGCTCCACGAACACCCACCCCCCAAAAATTGGTATGTAACGCCACAGAAGATGCCATTATGTTAAAATTATTTGCTGTAGACCAAAACTGATAAACTTGAAACATTGATCAAGCGTGAAAAATAATTTCTCCGAATTCGAAGTACATCGTGTCAACCCGATTGGTGTAAAAAGACCGATTACACCCAATAATTCATGCGACCGTTCCTTTGCAGATATTAGAGCTTAATCGTCTCTGCCTTAGAAACTAATGGTCACATTTTAATTCAGTTATTCCAAAGGAATTAACGAAAAAATAACAGAGCCTTCAGTACAATGAAAAGCACAGGACGACTAGCCAAACTAATAATTCAACTTTATACACCCCAATCACAACCTATTTATCAATGAATCCTCCAAACATTTTTCAAAAACAATAAATATACTGTTGAAGTGTGGTGCTGCGCACACAACTTGTTTGCCAAAGAGGTAGGCCACAACCCGTTTGATAAAACCAAGAGTCTTTATTATGAAAGCTCAAACTGCAGCACTGGGCGTGGGTGGGCTCGAGCTCAGAGCCCGCATATATGTGCCGAGGCCACGCCTAGTCCCCGGGCGTGGCCGCTCGGTCGAAGGGCGGGGCATGTGCCATCGGTCCCCGCCTGGGCGCTCGCGCCACCCACTGGTGCGCGGAATTATTGCTCCATGTGCCCGCCACACGCGCCCCCCCAGAATTCCCGCGCACCTGAAGGGTGAGTTTGCGGGGAAGCCGGATGACCCGGCCGAAACGCCCCCTGGCGATGGGTGCAGGGCTGGGGGGCAGCGGGCCGGCGGGGCTGAGGGGTGTCGGGGGACCGACCGCCGGGGGGCGGCCTCGACGCGGAGGCAGAGCTGCTGGCGGGGGTGCCGGGGGTCCAACCGCCGGGGGGCGGCCTCGACGCGGAGGCAGCGCTGCCAGCGGGGGGTGGTCCTGATCGAGGTGGGCCGGATTGAGGCGGTCCATGGAAATGCGATCCGGGGCGCCGCCGATGTCGACCGTGAAAAACTTGTCACCGGTCTCCAGCACGCGGAAGGGCCTGTCGTACGGGGGCCGTAGCGGTGCCCGGTGGGCGTCGTGCCGGATGAACACGTACTTTGCCGTGCGAAGCTCCGGGGCAACGTGGGAAGGCGGGCAACCGTGGTGTGCCGTTGGCACCGGGGCGAACCTCCGGGCGGTCTCCTGAAGGGCGGAGCGCTGTTGCGCCGCGGACCAAGGAGCCGTGGAGTCGGGCATAAATTCACCCGGTACCCGCAGTGGTTGCCCGAAGACCAACTCCGCCGAGGACGTGCGCAGGGCGTCCTTGGGCGCCGTCCTGAGGCCCAGCAGGACCCAGGGAGCCTGTCGACCCAGCCGCCGTCGCGGAGGCTGGCCCGGAGCGCAGCCTTCATGGAGCGATGAAAGCGCTCGCACAGGCCATTGGCTTGGGGGTGGAAGGCCATGGTGTGGTGTAGCTTCACCCCGAGTCCTTGCGCCACCGTGGCCCAGAGCTCCGAGGTGAACTGGGGGACGCGGTCGGACGAGATGTCCGAGGGGGCACCGAACCGGGCAACCCAAGTGGCGATAAAGGCTTGCGCCACCTCAGCCGCAGACGTCGTCGCCAATGGGACGGCCTCCGGCCACCGCGTGGTGCGGTCGACCATGGTGAGGAGGTGGGTGAAACCTCGCGAGGGGGGCAGAGGTCCCACCAAGTCGACGTGCACGTGGTCGAACCGCCGCTCGGGCACCATAAACGGGGCCAACGGTGCCTGGGTGTGGCGGTGGACCTTTGCGCGTTGGCACGCGAGGCACGTCCTGGCCCAGTCGCGGACGTCCTTCCTGAGGCCATGCCAGACGAACTTCCCCCCGACGAGTTTCTGGGATGCCTTCGCGCCAGGGTGGGACAGGCCGTGGATGGCGTCGAACACCGGGCGCTGCCAGCCAGCGGGCACGATAGGGCGAGGCCGGCCGAGGGAGACATCGCATAGGAGGACCGTGCCCATGGCGTCGAACGGCAGCTCGGTGACCCGGAGGCCTGTGACGGTGGTCCGCAAGGCCTGGACGCCGGGGTCGGCGATCTGGGCCTCTGCCATCCGGGCATAGTTGACCCCGAGGTGGGCCGCGTGCACGACGGACCGGGAAAGGCAATCCGCCACCGGGTTGTCCTTACCCGCCACGTGACGGATGTCCATCGTGTACTCGGACACGGCAGAGAGGTGGCGCTGCTGCCATGCCGACCATGGCTCGGCGACCTTGGCCATCGCGAACACAAGGGGCTTGTGATCAACGAAGGCCGTGAACGGGCAGCCCTCCAGCAGATGGCGGAAGTGTCGGACCGCCAGGTGGAGCCCGAGCAGCTCGCGGTCGAAGGTGCTGTACCGGCGTTCGTGCGGGCGAAGCTGCCGGCTAAAAAACGCCAGCGGTTGCCAAACACCACACACCCATTGCTCGTGCACCGCGCCCACCGCATAGTCCGACGCGTCGGTGGTGAGGGCGATCGGTGCACCGGGCGCCGGGTGCGCCAGCATGGTGGCGTCGGCCAGAGCCAGCTTTGCGCCCGCGAACGCCGCGGCCATCGGCTCCGACCATGCGATGTCACCTTTGCTCGGCTTGCCCCGAAGGGCCTCATGCAAGGGGCGGAGGAGCCGGGCGACGTGGGGCACGAAGCGGTGGTAAAAGTTTACCATGCCCAGGAACTCCTGGAGCCCCTTGATCGTGTGGGGCCGCGGGAAAGCCCTGACCGCCTCCACCTTGGCCGGTAAAGGGACGGCCCCGTGCTCGGTGATGCGGTGCCCCAAGAAGTCGATGGTGGCGACACCGAAACGGCACTTGGCAGGGTTGATGATTAGGCCATGCTGGCCCAGGCGTTCGAAGAGTGTGTGGAGGTGGAGCAGGTGGTCCTCCCAGGACGCGCTCGCGACTAGGATGTCGTCCAGGTAGACGAACAGGAAAGGTAAGTCACGCAAGATGCTATCCATAAGCCGCTGGAACGCCTGAGCCGCATTCTTCAACCCGAAGGGCATCCTTAGAAATTCGAAAAGGCCGAAAGGGGTGATGACGGCCGTCTTTGGGACGTCGTCCGGTTGGACGGGGACCTGATGGTAGCCCCGGATGAGGTCCACCTTTGAAAACACGGTCGTGTTGGCTAAACGGGCGGAAAAGTCCTGAATGTGTGGGACTGGGTCGCGGTCGGGGGTGGTGGCATCGTTGAGCCGGCGGTAGTCCCCGCACGGCCGCCATCCCCCGCCGGGCTTCGGCACGATGTGCAGCGGGGAAGCCCAAGCGCTGTTGGAGCGCCGCACGATCCCCAGCCGCTCCAGCGTGGCGAACTCCGCTTTCGCCACGGCGAGCTTCGTGGGCTCGAGTCGGCGTGCCCGGGCATAGACCGGCGGCCCGACCATGGGGATGTGATGCTCCACCCCGTGTGTAACGGCCATCACTGAGAAGGTGGGCCGCGTGAGGGCCGGGAAACTGGCAAGGAGGCGGGTAAAGTCGTCCGCTGCCGGAAGCGTGCAAACTAAACTCGCCGGGACGGAACCGTCCAGCAAGCCACTTGGCAAGCCGCTCGGTGAGCCGCTCAGTGAGCCGCTCAACGAGCCGCTCAGCGAACAAGCGAGCGAGCTGAAGGTTTCGGCCTGGACGAGCCGTCTGCGCTTTACGTCGACCAACAGCCCATGCGCACATAGGAAGTCTGCGCCCAGCAGGGCCATTGGCACGCTGGCGGTCACGAACGACCATTGAAAGCGCTGCCCTCCGAACCGCAGTGAGAGGCAACGCTTCCCGAATGTGCGGATGGGTGTACCGTTGGCGGCAAGCAAGGCGGTTTTGGTTTCTTTGGTCAAGCCGCAACCTTCTTCCTTGGTTTCTTTCATTGTGTAAATAGTAGTAAATAAATCATATTCGTATTTCCTACCTTTGTTCTGCTCTTCTTCACATCCGTGTCGTCTTAGTGATTTCCTTCATTGAATACCTGTGGCACGATTTGGCCAACGTTCAAGGATCGGGTCTAGTTTCTGTTAATAGTTCGTGCCACGGTTGCTAAAACCGCTTGGCAATTAACATCTGTCCGCGGTATGAACGGGGCTGTGCACCGGCCTTTCCGGAGGTCGCTGGGCAGCGTCAGGGACCACGTCGGTCAGTTATAGAAGAGGGGATTAATCCCCCCTCTAAGGGGAACAGAGGCCGACGTTGGGCTCCGTAACAATATATATATATATATATATATATATATATATATATATATATATATATATATATATATATATATATATATATATATTGTTGAGGATTTGGAAACTGTGTGTGTAATTTGCTGTAAATATTCCTTGTAAATACCTCCAATTGTAAAGGTCAAAGGTCGTCCTTAGTTAGGCCATCGCACACACGTAACCAATCATAAGTTTCCCCTCAATAGTTATGTCCTTAGTAAATGTCAGTATAAGGCTCTGTGGTCCACTAATTCATTGCATTGCATCGAATTCAAATAAGATAGATCCCCTTTCAATTGCCAGCCTTCATTGCCAACTGCATTCGCCCGCCATTACGCACGTGGTCAAGCCTCGGGGAAGAAGGTGGGAGGAGTCAGCCAAGCACCAGGAACAAGGCGTGGCCTTGCCAGCGCCTCATTGAGGGGCGGGATCGGTGAGCCCTCGCGACCAATCGAGGCCGAGGCGAGCTGACCGATGGGCGTTCCTAAGAGGCCGGCGGCTTGATCGCGACGCGCCTGATAAAAAGGGGGTGCGGAAGGACTGCGGGGAGAGATGAGAGAGATGCGTCAGATGCGGCAGAGACGGGAGATGAACTTTGGACCACCGCAGCTTTGAGACCACCGCAGTTTTGACCACGGCAGCTTTGAGCGGTGACGGCAGTTGCAGCCCCGAAGCAACGTCACCGTACGAGAGACGGTTGAGGAGAGTCGGCGGCTGCTCAACTCGAGCCGCGATCATCCCAACCACCCGCATCCTTCCCGCCTTGTGATACCACCTCCTCGTCAGTCCAGCCATCCACCTCCAGCTGAACCTTCCTCTCTTTCCTGCCATTCCATCCTTTTGTGTACGTGAGTTTGTTTTGTGTGTCTTGTCCCTGGGTTAAGTAAGACTGTATAGTATAAGCTAGTATTTGCACTGTGTCTTCTTCTTCTTCTTCTTCTTCCAGTTACTTTCGTTATCTTTCCTTCTCCCTTGGTTTCTTTGGTTTTGTACAAATAATAATAATGAGTAATAAATCCCTGTTCTTCCTACTTTGTCTTCTTCTTCACATTCGGTCGCTTTAGAGGTTTCCAAATTGAGTGTACGTGGCGCGATTCAGCCAACGCATATGAATCGGGTTTAGCCCCTTCGATAAACGGCTCACGCCGCAGTTCACTTCGCTCGGCGCAACCAATCTATTATGCTGCGGCCGTGAGCGGGAGTATTTCCTTGCGTACCGAGAGGCGCTGGTATTTAGGTCATAGGACGGTTGGGCCTAATACCCTACCCAGCGCTGACCGGGCGTGACGTCATACCCCCGGGACCACGTCGGTCAGTCATAGACGAGGGGATTAATCCCCCCTCGATAAGGGGAAAAGAGGCCGACGTTGGGTTCCGCAACAATATATACCTATATGTATATATATATATATATATATATATATATATATATATATATATATATATATATATATATATATATATATATATATATATATATATATATACACACACACATACATACATATATTCTGAACAAATAAATAAGTAATAAATATTATCTGAACAAGTAAAATAAACTGCATAGACATTAGAGTCAGTTTTGTCAAAGTATGTCAAAGTATATATATAGCGGTTACCGGAAGCATGACACAATCACCTTGCACCGGCCAATGACGTAACCGGCGGGCAGTTACTTGCCCGGACTCGCCCGGACGTGTCCGGACTTGCCTTGCCCGGGCGGACTCTCGATTTGCATACCACGCCCCGTTGAGAGGCGTGGCTGACTTATTTGCATACCACGCCCCGCCTGAGAGGCGTGGCTTTTGTGTGGTGAACTTTTGATATAAATTGCCGCCCGTGTTAACGGGCTATTCAGTGCTTTTGAGTTCTTTCGAGTTGAGCTCGAATAAATAGCTCAGTGAAACTTCGTTCCTGGTGTCGTCCATTTTGTCTGGCTTTATCGTGCGAGCATAGCTCCACAATTGGTGACCCCTTTTCAAGAACACGGCGATGGAGTCATCTATAGCTTTGAAGCTCCCTGGCTTTTGGGAATCGCACGCAGCCGTCTGGTTCGCCCAAGGGGATTCTCAATTCGCCCTGCGGAACATTACGGAGGACACTACGCGCTACCACCATGTGGTCTCCGCGCTCAACGCCTCCACTGCTGCCCGGGTCCTGAGCTTCCTACAGAACCCGCCGAACGCCGACAAATATGGCGCGCTCAAAGGCCTACTCCTTGGTGCGTTTGGACTCACGGAGACCGAACGCTCGCGACAACTGCTCGACCTCCCGGAGCTGGGTGAGGCCCGTCCATCCGAACGCATGGACCACATGCTTGCTCTACTCGGTGACCACAGCCCAGATTTCCTCTTCCGCGAGCTGTTCTTCCGGCAACTACCCGGGCAGGTACGATTAGCTTTGGCTAATTCGCCCATCACGGACCCTCGCACCCTGGCCAAGGAGGCCGATAAATTTTTCTCGGCCAGGCGACACGTTGGAGCGGCCGCCTGGAACCCTGGGCCGACCGAGGCAACGCCCGCGCCACGACCGGCGCCACCACCAGCCGAGTAAACGCCACTGGCGGCAGCAGCCGCCGCGACGCCCCGTCGACCGAACCCGACGAGACCGCCGGAGCCTCCACCAGAGCGGACCATGTGCTACTACCACGCCAGGTTCAGGCAGAAGGCCAGAACGTGCCCCCACCGTGCACTTTCGGCAGGTCGGGAAGCGACCAGGCCGGCGCTCGCTGCCTGCCATGAGCATCGGCCATTCAGGCAGCCTTCTGTTTATTATGGACACAGCGTCCGGGGGGCGTTTTTTGTGCGACACCGGCGCTCAGCTGAGCGTGATACCCGCCTCGATGCAGGACAAACAGGCCGCGCTTTGCGGCCCCGCCTTGGTCGCCGCAAACGGCTCCTCCATCCGCACCTTCAGTTCGCGCAGCGTCGCATTCTGCTTCGGGGGCCAGCGCTTCAGGTGGGACTTCATCACGGCGAGCGTGCCCATGGCCTTGCTGGGTGCAGCTTTTCTGTGCGCGCATGGGCTTTTGGTGGACGGCAAATGGCGTCGGCTCATCAACGCGGAGACCTTCAGCTGGCTTGCTCATTGAGCGGCTCCGCACCAACCAAGCTAGCCTGCGCGCTCCCGGCCGCGGACGATTTCACCCGCCTGCTCGCCGAGTTTCCCGCCCTCACGCAGCCGACGTTTTCGGCCGTCGCCGTCAAACACGGCGTCGAACACCACATCCTGACCACAGGTCCACCGGTCTATGCCAGGGCTCGTCGCCTCGACCCGACCAAACTCGCCGTGGCGAAGGCGGAATTCGACGCGCTGGAGCGATTGGGCATTGTGCGGTGCTCGAATAGCGCGTGGGCCTCGCCCCTGCACATCGTGCCCAAGCCGGGTGGTGGATGGCGACCATGCGGCGATTACCGCCACCTCAACGACGCCACGACCCCCGACCGGTACCCGATACCACACATACAGGACTTTTCCGCCCGTTTGGCGGGGCGGGTGATCTTTTCCAAGGTCGACCTCATTCGGGGCTACCACCAGGTACCCGTCCGGCCGGCCGACGTGCCGAAGACGGTGGTAATTACACCTTTTGGCCTCTTCGAGTTCCTTCGCATGCCGTTCGGCCTTCCAGCGGCCCAGGCCTTCCAGCGGCTGATGCACAGCGTGCTGCGCAACCTCACCTTCCTTTTCGTCTACTTGGACGACATTCTCGTCGCCAGCACTTCCCGGGCAGAGCACCTCATCCAACTGCGCACGCTTTTTGAGCGCCTCGGCCAGCACGGCCTCATCATCAACCCGGCGAAATGCCAGTTTGGCGTAAGGGCCGTCGACTTCCTGGGGCACCGCATCACGAAGCGCGGGGCCATCCCGCTGCCTACCAAGGTGGAGGCAGTCACAAGTTTCCCGCGCCCCCGCTCCATCAAGGCCCTACAGGAATTTTTGGGGATGGTAAATTTCTACTACCGGTTCGTGCCTCGCGCCGCCCAACTCATGCGCCCCCTGTACGAAGCCCTCCGGGGCAAGCCGGCCAAGCACGACATTGCCTGGACCAAAGAGATGGACGAGGCATTCACGGGCGCTAAGCTGGCCCTCGCCAACACGACCATGCTGGCGCACCCGGCACTCGACGCACCCATCGCCCTCACCACGGACGCTTCCGACTACGCGGTGGGCACCGTGCATGAACAGTGGGTGAATGGGGCTTGGCAACTGCTGGCCTTCTTCAGCCGGCAGCTTCACCCTAACGAGCGCAAGTATAGCGCTTTCGACCACGAGCTCCTCGGACTTTTCCTGGCCGTTCGCCACTTTCGCCATCTTTTAGAGGGCCGCCCGTTCACGGCGTTTGTGGACCACAAACCCCTGGTCTTCGCCATGGCCAAGGTTGCAGAGCCGTGGTCGGCCCGCCAGCAGCGCCACCTCTCCGCCGTGTCCGAATTTACGACGGACATCCGGCGCTTCGCGGGCAAGGACAACGCTGTGGCCGATTGCCTCTCCCGGTCTGGCGCGAACGCCATCCACCTCGGTGTGGACTTCGCCCGCATGGTGGCCGCCCAGACCGCCGACCCCACGGTGCAAGCCCTCCGGACAGCGGACACAGACCTGTGGTTGGCCGACGTCCCCTTCGAGGACACAGGCACAGTTCTCCTGTGCGACGTTTCCCTGGGCCAACCTCGCCCCATCGTGCCCACCAGATGGCAGCGGCACATTTTTGACGCCCTCCACGGCCTTTCCCACCCGGGCGGGAAAGCGTCGCAGAAGCTCGTGGCAGCAAAGTTCGTCTGGCACGGGCTCCGTAAGGACGTCCGCGACTGGGCCAACGCCTGTGTCGCCTGCCAGCGTGCGAAGGTCCACCGGCACACCCAGGCCCCATTGGCACCATTCGACGTGCCCGCGTGGTGCTTCGACCACGCCAATGTGGACCTGGTGGGACCCCTTCCCTCCTCGCGAGGCTTCGCCCACCTCCTCACGATGGTGGACAGGACCACCAGGTGGCCGGAGGCTGTCCCGCTGGCATCAACAACATCCGCCGACGTGGCGCAGGCCTTCATTGGCCCCTGGATTGCCCGATTCGGCACCCCCTCGGACATCTCCTCCAACAGAGGCCCGCAATTCACCTCCGAGCTTTGGGGTGCGGTCGCCCAGGCCTTGGGGGTCATGCTGCACTGCACCACGGCCTACCACCCCCAAGCCAACGGCTTGTACGAGCTGTTCCACCGCTCGATGAAGGCTGCTCTCAGGGCCAGCCTCCAGGATGACGGTTGGGCCGACAGGCTCCCGTGGGTCCTATTGGGCCTCCAAACGGCCCCTAAAGAGGACCTCCAGGCTTCCACCGCCGAGCTGGTCTACGGCCAGCCACTGCGCGTGCCGGGCGAGTTCATCCCTGACGCCACCGGCCCCTGGTCCGCGGCTCGTCAACGCTCGGTCCTCCAGGAGGCCGCCAGGAGATTTGCCCCTGTGCCCACGTCCCACCACGGCTGCCCCCAACCCCACGTCCCCCCAGCACTTCGCACTGCGGAGTATGTTTTTATCCGGAACGACGCACACCGGGGACCGCTCCGGCCGCCGTACGATGGACCTTTCCGGGTCCTGAAGAGGGACGACAAGTCGTTCATCATTGACATCGGCGGCAAACCGGACCGCATCTCCGTGGACCGCCTCAAGCCGGCCCATTTGGACCTCGACCAACCTCCACGGTTGGCCCTTCCTCCACGACGGGGCCGTCCCCTGTCAACGAAACCCCTCGCCCGACCATCCACCGCCACGCCACCTACCACCCCCACACGAATCGCCAGGGGTCGTTTCGGCCGGGTCATCAAGACCCCCCTCAAACTGACTCTCCCGGTGCAAGTTAATTCTGGGGGGGCGCATGTAGCGGTAACCGGAAGCATGACACAATCACCTTGCACCGGCCGATGACGTAACCGGCGGGCGGTTACTTGCCCGGACTCGCCCGGACATGTCCGGACTTGCCTTGCCCGGGCGGACTCGATTTGCATACCATGCCCCGTTGAGAGGCGTGGCTGACTTATTTGCATACCACGCCCCGCCTGAGAGGCGTGGCTTTTGTGTGGTGAACTTTTGATATAAATTGCCGCCCGTGTTAACGGGCTAGTCAGTGCTTTTGAGTTATTTCGAGTTGAGCTAGAATAAATAGCTCAGTGAAACTTCGTTCCTGGTGTCGTCCATTTTGTCCGGCTTTATCGTGCGAGCATAGCTCCACATATATATATATATTATATATATATATATATATTAGGGTGGTCCTTATTCCTCAACTTCGGATTTTCTAAGCTCCAACCCCCGGGATTCATTGGAATAGTCGAGAAAACTCTCCTGGTGAACTTTTTTTTTCCAATCAGACAACATTTACCCCTCCCTCATTGACCTTGAAGTTTCACCCTGAGGAATAAAAACAACAATGCTTGAAAAAAATTTTTTGTGCCATTTATTCCCAAAATGTTAGCTTATAACACACAACATACAGTATTTTATAAATGGTTACCTCATTACACAGTTAAATGTATTAAACTATAACAAAAATCTTAAGAAAAATGTCCCACAAGGCTCCTAGGCCCGTCCGACTTAGTGCTCCTGCTCCTGCTGGGCCGCCACACCAGCAGCCACGGTCTTCTTTCTGGAGTCCGGGAACTCCGCGCGATGACGAGAGACAACTTGGAGGAGAAATTTCAGTTGCTCATCATCCTGAGTTAGCATTCGGTTGTATTCCTGGATGAGGGCAACTCCTCGCTCCGCATTGTCGTTGATGACCGCTATCCCCTGCACGAAGGCCGCCGCTGTCCGGAAGTCTTCCCGCTGCAGCCAGGTCGCGGGATCGGCGTCGAGGAAGCCGTCTTCCAGGCGCAACTTCTGGAAGAACCGTCGCGTGTTGGTTTATGCCATGTTGTGCAGTTGGAGTCCTGAGACGTCTTGGCTGGGCAGCTTTGGGCGCTTCGCTGGAGATTCATCTCCCACCGTAGTGTGAAGTGAGGTGAGTATTTGCCTCTTCTCCTCCACCGTGACCAGGGGGTCAAAGAGCGCCAGAGCGACAAGCTCCTCCGAGAGGTACCACAGGTGCCCTTGCAGCTTGGTCAGAGCTGCCTTGCCCACGTCCCGGTTGACGTCCATGTAGGTCGTCAAATCCTTCAGCAGTTGCAGGTCGTGTCGAGGGGCAGCTGCGGCCTCCGGAGCCAGTGTCCAGGCTTTCGCGTACAGGCGACTGACGAAGACGGCGATTTCCCGCAGGCCCTTCTCCTCCCTCACTGTGAGCTTGAATTGGCTCCGGAACATCCACACCTTAAGTGCGTAGATGGCTTTGGACATCCACCTTGCGTGGTGCATGGGTCCGGGGGCTAGGAACCTTACTCCTCGTGGGGGGACCTGGCCGAGGAAGATCACAGTCAATTCCAGCAGCTCCCGGTAGTCGTCCCGAAGGCCCTTGTGGTTGATGAGGGTGCTCTGGAACCAGTCCTTGTCCACATGGTCCAGCAGAGGACGCACATGGGGGTGGGAATCACCGGACTCGAACTGACTCCGGTCGATGAACTTCCAGTGACCTTGGAAACGCTTGAACATGAGCACTGTTGGACCTGACGTGGGGCCGATGACCGTCGTGAAAGCCGCAGCGAGGAGCAGCTCAAGGACATGATGGCGGCACGTGAAGTACAGGAGATCTTTCTTGAGCTGCTGTTCGATCAGGACACAAGCCCCGTTCTTCAGGCCAGTGTTGGAGTATGTCGTGTCAAACGACATCCCACCGATGCGCTCAGTAAAGTCCCAGTCTTCGAGTGCCCCGACAACTGCTTTGGCCATCTCAAAGCCCGTTCGGTTCGGCAGCTTGGGGACATTGAGGAGCTGCACCGTTCCATTGCCTGAGACCAGAATGGGAAGTCGATCGACGGTCTCCTTGGTCGTAAGGTCTTGCATCATTTTCCCATCCCAATGAACAATGAGCGTGCAGCCCCCCCCCGTAGCTCATTGAGTGCCACACGAGCATCCGTCCGGTGTTTCCGCCGATGCCGCCGGATTGAGCTGCGGTTGATGTTCATCTCGGAGACGTCATGGCCGAATGAGTGGGCTGCCGCCGACAGGATATAGACTGCTCCCCGGTCGGTAATCTTGGTCCTGTCCAGAGCCGCTGCCACACTTGGCGTGATCACGTTTGTCATAGCCCTCCTGGGGTGCTTTGGAGGTCTCACTTCTCCGTCTCCGCTCCCCTCCTGACTGGTCTCATCTGCAGAGGTGGACGACGATTCCAATTCCACTTGGATCATGGACGTGCTGGCTTCATCCTCCGCGCGCTGCCTCTGTCGCTCCTGCTCCTCACGGCATTGAGCGGCGCGGGCCTCCATGGCAGCTAACCGTCTGTTGACAGATCCCAGCTTTCCATGGCGACCGGGTTCATGCTGAGCTAGCAGAAATGCCTTATCCTCCTCATTCGTGAGGACGTCCAGGGCATTGGCGGCGGCGACATCGAAGAGATTCTTTGTCCGCTTCTTGAAAGCTTCCTCACGCACCGCTTGAGCGCCAGCTCGCCCCTTGTTCCGCTTGACGTTTCCAAACTCCTTATGGAGTTTTTCAATCTTTGCCAGGATGGTGTCCTGTCGCTGTCATGGGATCCTGGCCTTCAACCAGAGCTCAATGACAATGTTCATGACATTGAAGGAGCTGGGCTCCAACGCGAGTTGAAAGAATTGACGCGACCAAAGATGGAAATTCGTCCGAGTAGGTTTAATAAATGTATCACACTCGGGTACTCTGAAAAGCCCGTTTATCGGGCAGCAATATATATACACATTTATGTCGGGAAGTTTGCCCGGCAAAAGCTATACCGGGCATGCCCGGGTATCAAGGGCGAGCCTTGGAAAGGCGAGTCTGGACCTGCCCGGGCGTGTTTGGCTGCGGCCTGGCAGGTCGAGGCTGGGCGTGCCCGGGCGCTCTGGACGAGCACAGGAAACGCGATAGCGGGCATGCCCGGACGCTCTGGGCGAGCCCTGGAAAGGCGATAGCGGGCATGCCCGGACGCTCTGGGCGAGCCCTGGAAAGGCGATAGCGGGCATGCCCGGACGTTCTGGGCGAGCCCTGGAAAGGCGATAGCGGGCATGCCCGGACGCTCTGGGCGAGCCCTGGAAAGGCGAGAGCGGGCATGCCCGGGAAAGACGAGACCGGGCGTGCCCGGGAGGTTCGGGCGTGCCCGGGAACAGTGAGTCCGGGCATGCCCGGGAGAGGCACGTCTGGCCGTGTTCTGGCCGGTGCAAGGCGATTGTGTGCATCCAGCGGTAACCGCTACACACGCCCCTCCAGAATCGACCTGCACCGGCAGGGTCAATTTAAGGGGGGTCCGGATGACCCGGCCGAAGCGACCCCTGGAGGGTCGTGGGGAGGGGTCCGACGTGGTGGTGGGTGGTCGAGCGGGGGGAACTGTGGACGGGGGGCGGCCTCGCCGCGGAGGAAGGGCCAACCGTGGTGGTCGGTCGACGTCCATGTGCGCCGGTTTGAGGCGGTCCACAGAAATCCGGTCCGGCCGGCTGCCGAAGTCGACGATGAAAGACTTGTCGCCCCGTCGCAGGACCCGGAAGGGCCCGTCGTACGGCGGCCAGAGTGGCCCCCGGTGCGCGTCATGACGCACAAAGACGTACTCCGCTGTGCGAAGCGCCGGGGGGACGTAGGACTGGGGGCCACCGTGGCGGGACGTCGGCACGGGGGCAAATCGTCGGGCGGCCTCCTGGAGGTCCGAGCGCTGGCGAGCGGCGGACCAGGGACTGGTAGCGTCGGGCACGAATTCGCCCGGGACGCGGAGCGGCTGGCCGTAGACGAGCTCGGCGGCGGACGCCTGGAGGTCTTCCTTGGGGGCCGTGCGAAGGCCCAAAAGGACCCACGGCAGCCGGTCGGCCCAACCGTCGTCCTGAAGGCCGGCCATGAGTGCGGCCTTCATGGAGCGGTGAAACCGCTCGCACAACCCATTGGCTTGGGGGTGCTAGGCCATGGTGCGGTGCAGCATGACCCCCAACTAACGGGCGACCGCGCCCCAAAGCTCAGACGTGAACTGTGGGCCGCGGTCGGATGAGATGTCCGCTGGTGCGCCGAAGCGCGCGACCCAGGTGGCGATGAACGCCTGCGCCACGTCGGCGGTGGTGGTGGAGGTGAGGGGCACGGCCTCCGGCCACCTGGTGGTCCTGTCCACCATGGTGAGCAGGTGGGTGAACCCCCGCGAGGGGGGCAGGGGACCCACCAGGTCCACGTGGACGTGGTCGAAACGCCGTTCAGGCACGGCGAAAGGTGCCAGCGGGGCCTGGGTGTGGCGGTGGACCTTGGCTCGCTGGCAGGCCGTGCAGGCGTTGGCCCAGTCGCGGATGTTTCATCGAAGGCCGTGCCAGACGAAACGCACCGACACCAGCTTCTGAGAAGCTTTCCGGCCCGGGTGAGAAAGGCCGTGGATGGAGGCGAAGATGCGGCGCTGCCAGGAAACGGGCACGATGGGGCGAGGCTGGCCCTGGTGATGCGGTGGCCCAAAAAGTCAACGGTCGTCGCGCCGAAGTGGCATTTGACCGGGTTGACAATTAAGCCGTGCTCGCTGAGGCGACCGAACAGTGTTCGGAGGTGGAGGAGGTGCTCGGCGCGGGACGTGCTGGCGACGAGGATGTCGTCCAGATAGACGAAAAGAAACGGCAGGTCACGCAGCACGCCGTCCATCAAGCGCTGGAACGCCTGGGCCGCATTCTTGAGGCCAAACAGCATCCGCAAAAATTCGAACAGGCCGAACGGCGTGATGACGGCCGTCTTCGGGACGTCGGCCGCCCAGACAGGTACATGGTGGTAGCCCCGTATCAGGTCAATTTTCGAAAAGATGACCCGTCCCGCCAAACGGGCGGAAAAGTCCTGAATATGCGGGATCGGGTACCTGTCGGGGGTGGTAGCGTCATTGAGACGGCGGTAGCCGCCACACGGGCGCCATCCACCCCCCGGCTTTGACACGATGTGCAGTGGCGAGGCCCACGCGCTATCGGAGCGCCGCACGATGCCGAGGTGCTCCAACGCGTCGAATTCGGCCTTCGCCACGGGGAGCTTGGCTGGGTCGAGGCGGCGGGCCCTGGCGTAGACCGGCGGGCCCATAGTGGGTATGTGGTGCTCGATCCCATGCCGCACCGCGACGGCCGAAAACGTCGGCCGCGTGAGGGCCGGGAATTCCACGAGCAGGCGAGCGAACTCGTTCGTTGCCGGGAGGGCGCACGCCAGTTCGGTCGGCGCGGAGCTGCTCATTGTGCACGCCAGGGAGCTGAAGGTCTCGGCGTGGACAAGGCGACGTCGTTTGACGTCGACCAGCAGCCCGTGCGCGCAGAGGAAGTCGGCGCCCAGCAAAGCCACGGGGACGCTGGCGGTAACAAAAGTCCATTGAAAGCGCTGGCTGCCGAAGCAGAGGGTGACGACGCGTGGGCCGAAAGTGCGTATGGCCGAGCCATTAGCAGCAACCAAAGAGGGGCCGCAAACTGCGTCCAGCCTGTCCTGCTCGGAGGCGGGTATGACGCTCAGTTGGGCGCCGGTGTCGCACAGGAAACGCCGCCCAGACGCTTTGTCCCGAATAAACAGCAAGTTGCTCGAGTGGCCGGCGCTCATGGCTGGGAATGAACGCCGGCCCGGCCGTTTCTCGACCTGCCGAAAGTGCACGGGGGCCGGCACGTCCGAGCCTTGTGTCCGAACCTGGCATGGTAATAACACCACGCCCGGTCAGGTGGAGGCCCCGGCCGTCGTGTCGGAAGTGGGCGGTGCGGCGTGGCGGCCGCCAGTTGCACCGGCATTTCGGCCTCCAACCGCGCAGGGCGCTCGGGCGTCGTCTCGGACGGCGGCGGGCTCCAGGTAACCGTGCCGATGTGCTGGCCCGCCGAGGAGATCTTATCGGCTTCCCTGGCGAGGGCGCGGGAATCCGTGATCAATGTGCCAGCCAGGGCGAGGCGTACCGTGTGAGGCAGCTGGCGAAGGAACAGCTCGCGGAACAGAAAATCCAGAGAGTGCTCACCGAGCAACGAGAGCATATAGTCCATGCGCTCGGACGGGCGCGTGTCGCCTAGCTCGGGCAGGCCAAGCAGGCGCCGTGCGCGTGCTGCCGGTGAGAGGGCGAAAGCGTCGAGGAGGAGTGTCTTCAGCGCGTCGTATTTGTCAGCAGCCGGCGGGTGCTGGAGGAGGCTCAAGGCGCGGGCCGCGGTGGCGGAACCGAGCGCCGCCACAACATGGTGGAAGCGGGTGTCGTCCGCGGTGATGCCTCGCAGGGCGAACTGAGAGTCCGCCTGAGCGAACCAAACAGCCGCGTGAGCCTCCCAGAAGGTAGGCAGTTTAAGCGTCACTGCCGTATCCATGTCGGTAGGTCACCAATGAAGGAGCTGGGCTCCAACGCGAGTTGAAAGAATTGACGCGACCAAAGATGGAAATTCGTCCGAGTAGGTTTAATAAATGTATCACACTCGGGTACTCTGAAAAGCCCGTTTATCGGGCAGCAATATATATACACATTTATGTCGGGAAGTTTGCCCGGCAAAAGCTATACCGGGCATGCCCGGGTATCAAGGGCGAGCCTTGGAAAGGCGAGTCTGGACCTGCCCGGGCGTGTTTGGCTGCGGCCTGGCAAGTCGAGGCTGGGCGTGCCCGGGCGCTCTGGACGAGCACTGGAAAGGCGATAGCGGGCATGCCCGGACGCTCTGGGCGAGCCCTGGAAAGGCGATAGCGGGCATGCCCGGACGCTCTGGGCGAGCCCTGGAAAGGTGATAGCGGGCATGCCCGGACGCTCTGGGCGAGCCCTGGAAAGGCGATAGCGGGCATGCCCGGACGCTCTGGGCGAGCCCTGGAAAGGCGAGAGCGGGCATGCCCGGGAAAGACGAGACCGGGCGTGCCCGGGAGGTTCGGGCGTGCCCGGGAACAGTGAGTCCGGGCATGCCCGGGAGAGGCGCGTCTGGCCGTGTTCTGGCCGGTGCAAGGCGATTGTGTGCATCCAGCGGTAACCGCTACAACATCGTTGGCCGCCTCCCGCACAGACTTCCTGTCGACCTCGATTCGGTATATCAACAGTCCCAGCACTTCTTCTTCCGAGGGAAGTTGAGACCTGGCAATGATTCCCAACGGAGCAATCAAATAGCGACGGTTCGCTGCCGCCATGCTTGCTAGTACAGTAGTACAGTACTATTGCTTGATAGATTGATGACTCAACCTGAAAAAAAAAAAAAATTTAGTATTGCTTTTACTATTGTTTTACAAGCAATAGTAGTACAGTGAAGGAGCTGCGCTCCAACGCGAGTCGAAAGAATTGACGCGACCAAAGACGGAATTCGTCCGAGTTGCTTTATTGAGACAAAACAGCTCAGGTATTCTGACAAGCCCGTTTATCGGGCAGCAATATATATACACATTTATGCCGGGGCGTTTGCCCAGGAAAACCGAGACCGGGCATGCCCGGGTGTCAAGGGCGAGTCCTGGAAAGGCGAGTCTGGACATGCCCGGCCGTCCTGGACGCAGCCTGACAAGTCGAGGCTGGGCGTGCCCGAGCTCTCTGGGCGAGCCCTGGAAAGGCGAGAGCGGGCATGCCCGGACGCTCTGGGCGAGCCCTGGAAAGGCGAGTCTGGACATGCCCGGGCGTCCTGGACGCGGCCTGGCAAGTCGAGGCTGGGCGTGCCCGGGCACTCTGGGCGAGCCCTGGAAAGGCAAGAGCGGGCATGCCCGGGAACAGCGAGTCCGGGCATGCCCAGGAGAGCCGCGTCTGGGACCGTCCGGACGAGCCCGGCATGGTGATCGCGCCCTGGCCGCGTCTTGGCAGGTGCAAGGCGATTGTGTACATTCAGCGGGAACCGCTACAACAGTACTATTGCTTGATAGATTGATGACTCAACCTGGGAAAAAAAAAATTGTTAGGGGGCGGGGGGAAGAACGAGTAATACACATTACACATTACACAAACACACAGATCGACGTATCACATCAAAAGAGACGATTGGACATTACAGGAGCGTTTTAAAGTTCAGCACAGGTCGATACGTCGTCGTTCTAATGTCAGCCGCCCCGAGAAACTGAGGCTAAACTTCAAGGTCGATGAGGGAGGGGTAAATGTTGTTGGAATTTGAAATAAAAACACCAGAAGAGTTTTCTCGACTATTCCAACGAATTCCGGGGGGTGGAGCTTAAAATAAATGATTTCGAAAATGTACCCCCGAACGAATGACCACCCTAATATATATATATATATATATATATATAATATATATATATATATATAAAACTAGAACGCCACTCAGTGGAGCGCGTACTCCCGCCGTGGGTCAAGTTGGAATAATACGTTTTGTTTAACATCCCCTCTCCCCAAAACAATAAATGAAAAAGAAAGTAGGCCCTGTCAGAGAATTTATTTTGATATATCTCGGAATTAGAGGAGAAAAACTTCATTTTTTAAAAAATAAGTACAAAAGCTTTAATGCAGTAAAACAGAAAAAAAAATTCCCAAAAGAAATTCCTGGATCCGGAATAATCAATATCCTGAGCTTCACCAAAAACTAATCAATTCTTCCGTATCCCAAGGGCAATCATCCCACCAACTTTCATCCAAATCCGTTCAGAAGTTTTCCAGATATCTTGTTCACAAACACACGAACACACATATGCACGCATACACACACACACACACACACACACACACACACACACACACACGGACGGACACGATCGAATGCATTATAGAGGGGTCAATATATGGTTGAACACCCAAAAAATTGATACAAAAGGTTTTTCAATGGATCTGGTACCATTGGGCATGCTAAATAACATACTGTAGCGGCTACCGCTGGGTTTTCACAATCGCCTTGCACCTATCAAGGACGCGGAGCGATCACCATGCCGGGCTCGTCCAGGACGCCCGGGCAGGCCCGCGCTCAACTTGCCAGGCCTCGGTCGGGACGCCCGGGCATGCCCGGGCATGCCCGGGCAGGCTCGCCCTCAACTTGCCAGGCCGCAGCCAGGACGCTTGGCCACGCCCCCTCTCGCCTTTCCTGGGCAAACGCTCCAGGATAATATGTATATATATTGCTGCCCGATAAACGGGCTTTTGAGAGTGCCTGAGTGTTTGGTTTGATTAAAGCAACTCGGATGAATTCCAGCTTTTTGTCGCGTCCATTCTTCCGATCGACGTGGGAGCCCCAGCTCCTTCATTGGTGACCTACCGACATGGACACGGCAGTCGCCCTTAAACTGCCTACCTTCTGGGAGGCTCACGCGGCGGTTTGGTTCGCACAGGCGGATTCCCTGTTCACCCTGCGAGGCATCACGGCCGACGACACCCGCTTCCACCATAGCAGCGCTCGGTTCGGCCACCGCGGCCCGCGCCCTGAGCCTCCTCGAGAGCCCGCCAGCCGCTGACAAATACGGCGCGATTAAGAAGCTTCTCCTCGACGCTTTCGCCCTCCCATCGGCGGAGCGCACACGGCGCCTGCTCGACCTGCCCGAGCTCTGCGACACGCGCCCTTCCGAGTGAATGGACTACATGCTTTCACTGCTCGGCGAGCACTCTCCGGCATTCCTGTTCCGGGAGCTGTTCCTCCGTCAGCTGCCTAACCCGGTACGCCTCGCCCTGGCAAGCACGACGATCACAGATCCCCGGGCCCTTGCCAGAGAAGCCGACAAGATCTCCGCCGCAGGACAGCGCATCGCAGCGGCGACATGGGACCCACCGCCGTCCGACGCAACACCCATGGCGCCCGAGCACCCGGCACGGTCGACGACCGAACTGCCGACGCAATTGGCGGCCGCTACACTGAGCCGACCACCTCCAGCACGACGACCGGGGCCTCCACCTGACCAAGCGTGGTGTTACTATCATGCCAGGTTCGGACAGAAGGCCCGGACATGCCGACCCCCGTGCACCTTCGGCAGGCCGGGAAACGCCATGCCAGCCATGAGCGCCGGCCACACGGGCAACTTACTGTTCATCACGGATAAAGCGTCCGGACGGTGCTTCCTGTGCGACACCGGCGCCCAACTGAGCGTCATACCCGCCTCTGACCAGGACAGGCAATCCGCGGTTTGCGGCCCCTCCTTGGTTGCGGCCAATGGATCGACCATCCGCACCTTCGGCCCGCACAACGTCACCCTCTGCTTCGGCGGCCAACACTTTGCTTGGACGTTTGTAACCGCAAACGTGCCCATTGCTCTGCTAGGCGCTGACTTCCTCTGTGCACACGGACTGCTGGTGGACGTCCAACGGCGTCGTTTAATCAACGCCGAAACCTTCAGCTCCCTGCTATGCACATTGAGCAGCTCCGCGCCGACCGAGCTGGCATGCGCCGTCCCGGCGGCGAACGAGTTTGCTCGCCTGCTCACGGAGTTCCCGGCCCTCATGCGGCCGACGTTTTCGGCCGTCGCAGTACGGCATGGGATCGAGCACCACATACCAACCACGGGCCCGCCGGTCTACACCAGGGCCCGCCGCCTCGACCCAGCCAAGCTTGCCGTGGCGAAGGCCAAATTCGACGCATTGGAGCACCTCGGCATCGTGCGGCGCTCCGATAGCGCGTGGGCCTCGCCACTGCACATCGTGCCAAAGCCGGGGGGTGGATGGCGCCCGTGTGGCGACTACCGCCATCTCAATGACGCTACCACCCCCGACAGGTACCCGATCCCGCATATCCAAGACTTCTCCGCCCGTCTGGCGGGACGGGTCATTTTTTCGAAAATTGATCTCATACGGGGATATCACCAGGTACCTGTCAGGGCGGCCGACGTCCCTAAAATGGCAGTCATCACGCCGTTCGGCTTATTCGAATTCTTGCGGATGCCGTTTGGTCTCAAGAACACGGCTCAGGCGTTCCAGCGCTTGATGGACGGCGTGCTGCGTGACCTGCCGTTCCTTTTCGTTTACCTGGACGACATCCTCGTCGCCAGCACGTCCCGGGCCGAGCACCTCCTCCACCTCCGAACCCTGTTCGGGCGCCTCAGCGAGCATGGCCTCATCGTCAACCCAGCCAAATGCCACTTCGGCACGACGACCGTTGATTTTTTGGGCCACCACATCACCAAGAACGGGGCCGTGCCGCTGCCAACCAAGGTCGAGGCCATCACCACGTTCCCGCGTCCCCGCACCATAAAGGCCCTGCAGGAATTCCTGGGAATGGTGAATTTTTATCACCGCTTCGTGCCCCGCGCTGCTCAACTCATGCGGCCCCTCTACGAAGCCCTCCGGGGCAAGCCGGCCAAGCACGACATCGCCTGGTCCGCAGCAATGGATGCGGCCTTCCAAAGCTCAAAGCGGGCCCTCGCCGACGCAACACTGCTCGCTCACCCGGTGCTCAACGCTCCCATCGCCCTCACCACGGATGCCTCCGACTACGCGGTGGGCGCCGTACATGAGCAATTGGTGAACGGGGTTTGGCAGCCACTCGCTTTTTTCAGCCGGCAGCTCCGGCCGAACGAGCTCAAATACAGCACGTTTGACCGGGAGCTCCTCGGTCTACACCTGGCCGTCCGCCATTTCCGCCACCTCCTGGAGGGCCGACCTTTCACGGCGTTCGTCGACCACAAGCCGTTGGTTTACACCATGGCCAAGGTCACGGAGCCGTGGTCGGCCCGCCAACAGCGCCACCTCTCCGCCATGTCGGAGTTTACCACGGACATCCGGCACGTCGCCGGCAAAAACAACGCCGTGGCCGACTGTCTTTCCCGGGCCAGCGCGAACGCGGTCCACCTGGGCGTGGACTTTGCGCTTATGGCGGCGGACCAAACCACCGACACCACGGTGCAAGCCCTCCGGGCGGCGGACACGGGCCTCCGCCTGGCCGACATCCCCTTCGCGGACACTGTCCTGCTCTGCGACGTCTCCCAAGGCCAGCCTCGCCCCATCGTGCCCGTCACCTGGCAACGCCGCATCTTCGCCTCCCTCCACGGCCTTTCCCACCCGGGCCGGAAAGCTTCCCAGAAGCTGGTGTCGGCGCGATTCGTCTGGCACGGCCTTCGTCGGGACGTCCGCGATTGGACCAGCACCTGCACGGCCTGCCAACGGGCCAAGGTTCACCGACTCACCCAGGCCCCGCTGGCACCTTTCACCGTGCCCGAACGACGTTTCGACCACGTCAACGTGGATCTGGTGGGCCCCCTCCCCACGTCACGGGGGTTCACACACCTGCTCACCATGGTGGACAGGACCACCAGGTGGCCGGAGGCCGTTCCCCTCGTCTCCACCACCACCGCCGACGTGGCGCAGGCTTTCATCGCCACCTGGGTCGCCCGCTTCGGTGCACCGGCGGACATCTCGTCAGACCGCGGACCACAGTTCACCTCCGAGCTGTGGGGCACGGTCGCCCGCAACCTGGGGGTCAAGCTCCACCGTACTACGGCCTACCACCCCCAAGCAAACGGGTTGTGCGAGCGATTCCACCGCTCCATGAAGGCCGCGCTCATGGCCGGCCTTCAAGACGGCGGTTGGGCCGACCGGCTGCCGTGGGTCCTTTTGGGCCTCCGCACGGCCCCCAAGGAGGACCTCCAGGCATCCACCGCCGAGCTTGTCTATGGCCAGGAGCTACGCGTCCCGGGCGAATTCGTGCCCGACGCTACCAGTCCCTGGTCCGCAGCTCACCAGCGCTCGGACCTCCAGGAGGCCGCCCGACGGTTTGCCCCCGTGCCAACATCCCACCACGGTGACCCCCAGTCCTACGTCCCCCCAGCACTTCGCACAGTGGAGTATGTTTTTGTGCGTCACGACGCACATCGGGGGCCACTCCAGCCGCCGTACGACGGGCCCTTCCGGGTGCTGCGACGGGACGACAAGTCGTTCGTCATCGACATCGGCGGCAGGTCGGACCGGATTGCGGTGGACCGCCTCAAGCCGGCGCACGTGGACGTCGACCACCCACCACGGGTGGCCCTTCTGCCACGGCGAGGCCGCCCCCCGTCCACGGTGCCCCCCACTCGACCGCCCACCACCACACCGGACCCCCTCCCATGACCCGCCAGGGGTCGCTTCGGCCGGGTCTTCAGGACCCCCCTCAAATTGACCCTGCCAGTGCAAGTCGATTCTGGGGGGACGTGTGTAGCGGCTACCGCTGGGTTTTCACAATCGCCTTGCACCTATCAAGGACGCGGAGCGATCACCATGCCGGGCTCATCCAGGACGCCCGGGCAGGCTCGCCCTCAACTTGCCAGGCCGCAGCCAGGACGCTGGGCCACGCCCCCTCTCGCCTTTCCTGGGCAAACGCTCCGGGATAATATGTATATATATTGCTGCCCGATAAACGGGCTTTTGAGAGTGCCTGAGTGTTTGGTTTGATTAAAGCAACTCGGATGAATTCCAGCTTTTTGTCGCGTCCATTCTTCCGATCGACGTGGGAGCCCCAGCTCCTTCAATACTAAAAATCTAGTAACATCTGACTTCCGGAAAGGGGCCATTTTCAAGATGGCGTCCAAGATGGCCGCCGGAGCTTAAAATGGCCATATCTCAATTATTATTCAACCTAGAAAGGTGGTTTTGGTGTCTAACCCTAGGTTTTAGGGCCCAAGAAATCCAATTGAATCAACAAAATTACCATCAGTTAATTATTTATTGACAAGTCCAAGATGGCATCCCAAGGTGACATCCTGATCCACTAAAATGGCTCTGTCGAATAGTAGTCAACCAAGAGAGATTTTTTCAGTGTGTATACCTAGGTTTAAGGCACCCAGGAAATCATCAAAATTACTTAAATAAGCACAAAGTAATCAGGTAATCCAGTAAGCCAGGTTTACCAGCCCATTAGGCATTTGTTCGTCTCATACAGTTAGTCGCTATTCATCGTCATCCTCCGACTCACCAGCTAATGAACCAAGTGTGTGTTTCAGATTGGAGATAAGAGTGTAATGTGTCTACACCACTGCCACCTGTGACTCCAGTCCACAGTATTCAGTGATCATTACAGACAAAGGTTTGTACAAAGCTTGAGAGGTTATGGCAAGGGACAGACTATTTTATATTGGGGAGGGGGGGGGGGTGGGGGGGGGGGGGACTGAAAAATCTGACAAACAATTTATTTTCATCTCAAAAGGAATAAGTATATTATTTGGTACATGTATGCATAAACAAAATCCATATTATCAGCCTTCAAAATGACATTCAGTTGAAACTTAAGGCAATCTGTCACAAATTTCTGGAGTCTCGTGGATACCGAAAAGTATAGAAGGGTCAATATATGGTCGAACCTCAAAAAAATTGATACAAAAGGTTTTTCAATGGATTCTGGTACCATTGGGCATGCTAAAGAAGAATGTGACAATCCACATAACAAATTTCTTCCAGAGGAGTCGGAGGATGACGATGAATAGCGACTAACTGTATAAGACAACAAATGCCTAATGGGCTGGTAAACCTGGCTTACTGGATTACCTGATTACTTTGTGCTTATTTAAGTAATTTTGATGATTTCCTGGGTGCCTTAAACCTAGGTATACACACTGAAAAAATCTCTCTAGGTTGACTACTATTCGACAGAGCCATTTTAGTGGATCAGGATGTCACCTTGGAATGCCATCTTGGACTTGTCAATAAATAATTAACTGATGGTAATTTTATTGATTCAATTGGATTCCTTGGGCCCTAAAACCTAGGGTTAGACACCAAAACCACCTTTCTAGGTTGAATAATAATTGAGATATGGCCATTTTAAGCTCCCGGCGGCCATCTTGGACGCCATCTTGAAAATGACCCCTTTCCGGAAGTCAGATGTTACTAGATTTTTAGTATGTTATTTAGCATGCCCAATGGTACCCGAATCCATTGAAAAACCTTTTGTATCAATTTTTTGGGGGTTAGGTGAGTTTTTTTCGTATATTGACCCTACTATCCTGAAAATCGCAGAGCCAGAATTATTTATTAGGTCTGGGAAGCCATGCGATGGTTCTTCTTCTTCAGCCAATCACAACTCTGGGTGAATATGCGATCTTTTTTTTAAAAAGTCGGAATTTTGCCAAATTTGTTTTATTCGTTTGTTAATATAACTCAGCCATTGACAAATCTGTAATTATAATTATATTTGAGGTTCAAATTAACCCGGGACATTGTGTCAAACGATGCCTGCAAGTCTGTACATGTGATAAATAAATAATTAATCGGGCACACTCGAAGACTCTTCTTCTTCACGCAATAACAACTTCTAGCTTCCAGACCGTACATCCAATCATCTTCAAATTTTGCACACTTGTTACTCTTCGTGACTTCTACTACAGTATGAAGTTTCACGTCGAGCAATTAAGTGGTTCAAGAGATATAAATGTTTTTATCAATTAAGTGGTTCAAGAGATATAAATGTTTTTATTATTTGCGTTTAATTAACGATATCTGCCAAACCAGGTGACCTATCGCAAATTCCAAAAGGACATTTTAGTAGACTGATATGCTGAACAGATCTTTGAAGTTTTCCCTCGATTGGATCACAAATGAGGGAGGAGCTCGGTTTTTAAAGGTTTGTGCTTAACAACGTCATAACTCTGAAACCATGTCATGCATGACATCATGCTCGCTGACTTTTTTGTTTGTCATGGGTGTGCGATTCTGCCTGCAAAGTTTGGCCTTGATATGTTCAGGCGTTTTGGAGAAAATTTTAATGTTTTTCACTCAAAACAATATGGCGGCCGAACCACGTGACCTGTGACGTCATAATTACCATTAAAATATTCTACAGACCGAGTCCCTCCTATGGTGAAAATTTGCTCTCTATCGGTCCAATTATTGCAGAGAAAATGGTTTTTAAAGGAAAACAGAAAAAAAAATTCCCCCCAAAAATTCCTGGATCCAGAATAATATCCTGAGCTTCACCAAAAACTAATCAATTCTTCCTTATCCCAAGGGCAATCATCCCACCAACTTTCATCCAAATCCGTTCAGAACTTTTCCAGATATCTTGTTCACAAACACACGAACATAAGAACACACACACACACGGACGGACACGATCGAATGCATTACTCCCTGGCGGGAGTAAATATACTGCATATAATAGTGTTGCGGATCTCTCGAGCCCGTCGACGTTCAGAGGGGGGGTTAAACCCTTTTCCCCCTTCGAGCTTCGAGTCCACGAGGCCGAGCCGCCACTCCTGTAGCGAGCGTGCGGAAGGGTATCGGGCCGAAGCCCCACGTACCTTCGGTACACACGCCGCCACGAGAACGGGGACTTGACCTTGCACGAGCCACGCTAATCGGATATGCCGAGCCGTTTTCGTGTCACGTGACTCATGCCATTAATTCCTAATTGAACCTGATTGAACGGTTTTATTCGTGTGATGCTAGGCCAATGGTGTGTAATGACGTGCATGGTCAAATGGAAGGAAGAACACAGGTTTATTTACAATTTACACAGTGATCAGGGTAAAGAGAAGAGACACCGAGCAGATACTTAGTCAACAACAACAACACAACATGCATTTTAAAGGCCATTTTCCCTGCTAGAGCGGTGGTTAGCCTTGCGGTCCCCATGACAATCTTCTCCATTTTGCCCTATTTTCTGCATCTCTCCTTGTTAACCCCCTTGCCCGCATTTCTTCTTCCACCATCTTTAGCCAAGTCTTTCTCGGTCTTCCCCGTCTTCTACTTCCTTCTACATTCATTTCCATCACTCTTCTCAACCAATCACTTTCATCCTTCCTCAACACATGACCAAACCATCTCAACCTGTTCCTCTTCACAGCATCAATCACAGGCTCTATTCCCATCATCTTTCGCAATTCATCATTTGTCTTCCTCTCTCTCAACGATACTCCGCACATCCGTCGAACCATTCGCATTTCCACCCTTTCCAACCTTCGTTGCTGCTCTACGTTCATTACCCATGTCTCGCTCCCATAAATCATAACACTTCTCACACATGCAGCATACACCTTTCCATTCAGCTTCAACGACACTCCCCTCATCATCAGCACGCCACTCAATTCTCGAAACTTCTTCCATGCACATCTCACTCGAGCAACCGTTGCCGAGTCTGATCCACCTTCTCCATTCAGCATGTCTCCGAGGTAGCAAAATGTTTTCACACCTTCCAGCTTCACGCCGTCTCCAAGATCCAACTCAACATTTCCTCCATCTGCAGCTCCCTCTGTGCACACCTTACATTTGAATGTAGCTGCCACACTGGTTAATGACCCTCTCAGACCACTACATTTTTGATGAACCCACTCAGCGCACATTGTACACTGAATGGAGTTCACTCCGACACCCTTCCTACACACAGCACAGGGCCACTTCCCAGTTCTTTCCACCTCACCACATGCTTTACCACTTGCCATCACCTTCGTCTTTCCGATATTCACCTTCAGACCTTTTGTCTCCATACATTCCTTCCACGTGTTCATCTTTTCCTTCAGTCCATCCATACTTTCCGCAATCAACACCAGATCATCTGCATACAACAACTCCCACGGTAAACCCTCCTTTACGTTCTGAGCCAGCACCTCCATCACAGCTACAAATAGTAGTGGATTTAGTACCGACCCCTGATGCACTCCCACCTTCACCTCAAACTCACCACTGTTCCCGTCCTTCGTCCTTACAGCTGTGCGCGCTCTTTTGTACATTGCCATCACTACTCTGATCAACCATTCCTCCACTCCTAACTTCCTCAATGCCCATGTCAATACTTTGCGTGGAACCCGATCGAATGCTTTCTCCAGATCAACAAACCCAAGAAACAACTTCTTCCTCTTCTCCATGTACTTCTCCTGCAACTGCCTCACAATGAAAAGTGCGTCTGTCGTTTCTCTTCCTGGCATAAATCCAAACTGCATTTCATCGATCTTCACTTTCTTCCTTATCCTCCTCTCCAACACAGTTTCCAATACCTTCATTCCATGCTCCAATAACTTTATCGCTCGGTACGAGCCACACTCCAGAGGGTCACCTTTCCCCTTGTATAGAGGGACGAGGGTACTCAGTTCCCAAGCCACTGGAATGCGGCCTTCTTTCACCACCAGATTACAGATCTCTGTCATTCTCTTCACACCCCAACTTCCTGCTGCCTTCAACATATCTCCCACAACTCCCGTCGGCCCTCCCGCTTTTCTACCCTTCATTGCTTTTATCGCTTCCTCAACTTCCTTCTCAGTTATCTTCTCTGCCGGTCCTAAAACTGGGTTACTCTCTATGTTGCCATCCCATTCATTCTCTGTATTCAACAGCATTTCCATATATCTTTTCCATCTTCCTTTAATTCCATCTGGGTCGACAACGATTTGTCCCACTTCATTCTTCAAGCAGCTCACCCCCATCACATCACACCTCTCTTTCGCTATTTGCTTTGCAATCCTGAATACTGCTTTCTGACCCTCTTCCGAATCCAAGCGTTCTCCGAACATTTTCCTACATGCCTCCTGCGCCTTTGCTACCTCTTTCTTTGCAGCCTTCCTGGCTGCCTTATAACTTTCATGCTCTGCTGTTTCTGCTCCCGTACCCTTCGCCTTCTGCCACTCCTTGAACCTCTTCCTCTTCTCGTCAATCCTCTTTCCAACTTCATCATCCCACCACCATGTTTTCGAGTGCCTCGGTGGTCCTTTTGTCCATCCACATGCCTCACCAACGGCTCCCAACAGACTAGCTTTCATTGACATCCAACCACTTTCAAGCTCAACCACATCATCCTCGACCCTACTCAGCCTCTCTTTTAATGCCTCCCTTACTGTCACCTCTTTCAACCTCCACACCTTCATTCTCGGTTGGTACTTCACCCGCCGAGCTCTCCTCGCACCTTTCACCCTTATGTCGCAGACAACCAAGTGGTGCTGTGAAACAGCCTCCTCCCCCGGGATCACCTTTGTGTCTCGGAGGTGCCCCCTATCTCGCCTACGCACCAACAGGTAGTCAACGGTTGTCGTCGACCCACCTGACGTGTATGTAACAAGCTTATTATCCTCTTTCTGGAACTGAGTATTACAAATCAACAAATCAGCTCCATCAGCAAACTCCAAAATCCTTTCACCTTCTCCATTTCTCACACCATATCCATAACCCCCATGAACTCCGTCAAAACCATCCATACTCCTTCCCACATGTCCATTTAGGTCTCCTCCTACCACAACAACTTCCTCATCTTTCACGTTTTCCATCAGCTTCTCTATCGCACACCAGAACTTGTCCTTCTCTTCATCACTCCGGCCAACCTGCGGAGCATATCCCGAGATGATGTTCACCAAGAGCTTTCCAATCATCATTTTCACCATCATCAACCTATCACTCACTCTAGTCACACTCACCACACTGTCTACAAACTCCTCAGAAAACAGGACACCAACACCATTCACGCCCTCCAGGCACCCGTGCCACACAAACTTGTATTTCTGTCCCTGCCTACCCTTCACCATTCTCACACCACTTCCCTTCCATCTCGTCTCTTGCACACAACATATGTCCACTCTTCTTCTGACCAATACTTCCACCACTTCTCCTGATCTCCCTGTCATTGTCCCTACATTCCATGTCCCAAACCTCAGAAACCGATCTCCACTTCGGGCTGTACCCTGCCCACATGTAGTTGTAATTGTCATGGTTCTCTTTTTGAGGCAATGTTTTTTTTATGGCCGGATGCCCTTCCTGACGCCAACCCTCTTAGTCGCCTCCTACGACACGCAGGGACACGGCGTACCTATTCTTATCCAGGGTACACACTGGGAAACGTTTAAAACATGGAAATCCTGGGGAGGGGGGGGGGGGGGGATCACCGCTGCGGTTTAAACATATTTAAATAAATATTTAAACAAAACCATGAAAACAATCTGGGAAAAGTCTCTAAGTGAGAACGTGGATTTGAGAAAGCAGGAGCAGAGGTGAAAGAACAAACGAGAATATAGGGGGCGGGGCACAAGTCGAGACGAGGAGGCCGCATGAGACACCAGGCCGCACGAGGCGCGGACAAAGAAACGACTAATTACACACAAATTTGCAACACCTACAAAACCAAAACCAAATAGAAACACACAATAACACATACACAACAAAATACGCAGCGGAAATTTGACAAAGAAACGAACGGGAAAACACTCAAACTTTGATGCCGTGGAGAGATCAAAGCAAGCCCCGTCGCTCGAGGGACCGGAAGCGGAATTCCCGAGCAGATACTTAGTCAATCTTACTTAATTCCCGGACAAGGACCCACTCACTCACACAGGGAAAAGAAGGAAGGAAAAGTACGTGCTCCAAACGCATCCTGGCGCCGTTCGCTCCGGACAGCTCGCCGGGCGTGGCCCTCAAAGTGTTCGCGGCATGTGTGCAGGGAGCTCAGGCAGGGAGATCGTGCGTCTGTGGCCCCGTGGAGGGATCGTCCTCACAAGCGCGATTAACAGCCACAGAGTGCAGGGCACAGGGAGAGTTCGTTCACAGAGAGAGCTGGGGGCAGAGAGCGTTCGTTCACAGACCTCTTGGACAAAAACTCTGACTGGGGCTCTGACTCTCCGACACTCTCTGACTCTGACTGAAGCTCTGACTCTCCGACACTCTCACTCCTTCGACTCTGACTCTCTCACTCTGACTCTCAACCACACCTCTCACTCAGCTCTGACTGGCTTCACTCCGGGGTGGGGGGCCCCGGGGCAGGGTTTTATAGCCCCGCCCCAGATTCTTACCCAAATGTTCCAAGCCACACCTCTGGCTGCTGTTGTTAGCCACTCCCCTTGAGCTCTGATTGGCTGCTCGCCGCTTACCGGCCACTTCCCTGCAGCTCCTCCCTTGGGCCTTCCAGACTTGTTCCAGGCCTAGCACGTGGCATTCTCGCCCAATCGAGGCCTACACTTACTGGCCTGCTCAACGCATACTAACACAGGAAAGGAGACTATGCTTAACATTTACTAAGAAATAACTGAACTAAGCGAGGCTACATGTTATGGTGCAACTAACTACCTACGAGGTGGGTTATCCTTTATTCTGAAAACCGCAACAATATACTGCATAATATATACATATATATATATATATACATATATATATATAAATATACTGCATATAATATACTGTATATAATATACTGTCATGAGCAAAGCCAAGTTACCAGTGTGTGAACAACGGTGGGTGTCATCTCTGGCCTCTTTTGATTTTGATATCCGTTATCGCCCGGGGAAGCACAATGGCAATGCAGATGGACTCTCCAGAATCAGGAACTATGATGAGACTGAAGTTTCAGCAGCAATAGAAATACTGGCTATGAAGTGTGGGACAACCGTACTGCCAGCGGATATTCAGAATAGTTTCGCAGCAGGTACCCACAGTGTCTCCGTAGATGTCTCCGATTTGCAGCCTGAACCGACGAGTCCATTCCCTGTGTTGACTACCCCACAACTTGTAGAACTACAACAGAAAGACCTAGATATAAGGACCATACTCAAACTTTGGCCTCAGAATAGAAGACTGACGAAATAAGAAAAAAAATCTCTGCCGGCTCGTACTTTAAAACTGCTTCGACAGTGGAACCGTTTGGAGATGAAGAATGGTCTGTTGTTCCGTTGTGTGCAGAATCCGAAGGAAGGTGTCATGTAACAGTTGCTACTACCACGTTGCTTACAGGATACCGCACTGGAGTGTCTGCATGACAATACCGGGTATCAAGGAATTGAGCGGACAGAACACTTGGTTCGTTCACGCTTCTATTGGCCAGGGCTCCAACAGGATGTAGCTACCTGGGTCGAGCGATGTGATCGATGCACTCTCGCCAAATTACCGCAACAAACTGTTCGAGTACCCATGGGGAAGGTGATGGCCACACGCCCCCTGGAAATATTAGCAATTGATTTTACCGTGTTGGAACCCTCAAGTAATTGGATGGAGAATGGTCTAGTCTTAACTGACGTCTTCACTAAATTCACTGATGAAGTACCCACCAGGAATCAGAAGGCAGAGACCGTGGCCAAGCTTGTTGTGAGTGAATGGTTTACAAAATTTGGGGTACCAATGAGAATCCACAGTGATCGAGGACGAAACTTTGAGTCAGATTTGATTTCAAATTTGTGTCGTATTTACGGGGTGTATAAGTCTCGAACGACCCCATATCATCCCCAAGGCAATGGCCAGTGCCAACGTTTTAATCGGACCCTTCATGAGCTCTTGAAGACACTGTTGCTGGCAAAGAAACGTCGCTGGCATGAACATTTGACTGAGCTGACCGATGCTTACAATGTGACAAAACATTCGACGACTGGGTTCACGCCCTTTTACCTTATGTTTGGACGTGATCCAAAGCTGCCAGTTGACATTTGGTGCGGACAGGATCTTTCCGAAGAAGGAATCGGACCAGACAATTGGGTGACAATTCATCAAGACAGATTGCAGGAAGCATACAAGCTGGCCGCAGAAAAGTTCCAAGCATCCGCTGATGTTCGGAAGAGGTTCTATGATAAAAAGTCAAAGGAATCTCCTCTTTCAGTTGGCACTCGCGTCTATTTTCGAAACTGGGGTGTACGGGGTAGAAATAAAATTCAAGATGCCTGGATCAAGAAAGTATTCAAAGTCGTCAAAAAGCAGGAGGGCAATGACGTATACGTCGTGGAGCCTGCAGATGGGTCTGGCTCTGGACCAACCAGAATGGTAAACAGGTCTGCAATCCGCTCCTGTCCTCAGCTCAGATACCAACCCAAAACCAAACTTCGGAAATCATGGGTGACCCCCAATGCGAACAAGTCTGGTGAAGTATCTTCTGCGGAAAGTGTTGATGAATGGGAGTTGCACCAACTCAGTTCAAACTCTTCTGGTGATACGTCAGATGAGGGAGACTTACATCAAACACTAACACGACAAGTGGCCCACGCCGGACTATACTACGAACTTCAGCAGGGAAGCATAGTAACCCCTACAAACAGCCAAAACCTGTCACACTGGTCGGGTTGACCTAAAGGTATTAGTTGTGCGAGGACGCTACAAATAAAGGGGAGCGTGGATGTAGACAGGCCGGTTTAGTGTTGTATATATATATACAGTATATATATATATTTTATTATTATTATTTTTAAAATAGCTCTCCGGATATGACGTACCAGAGTTCCGCTCCGGGGAAAGGAAGTGCTTGATCGGGTAGCAGTTGGACGGTTCGTTGTGGGGCGATTCAAAGAAAGGGGGTTAATTCGTTGTTTTCCACACTGTGCATGGTAAGAGTTTCATTTTTGCCTCATTGTAAATACCAAACGAGTGGAGATGCTGTTGTGAAAGGTATAAATGATCGTTGTTCAGTGATTTATTTGTGGTTGTTCTGGCGTCATGTTGAAAATGAAAGGTGGTTTCGTCATGGAGGCGTGTGGGCCAGGGTGTACCAAAATCCAAAACTAGGTCGTGTGTGTGTGTGTGTGTGTGTGTGTGTGTGTGTGTGTGTGTGTGTGTGGTCACGTGTGGTCACGTGTGTGTGTGTGTGTGTGTGTGTGTGTGGGGTCACGTGTGGTCACGTGTGTGTGTGTGTGTGTGGTCACGTGTGTGTGTGTGTGGTCACGTGTGTGTGTGTGTGTGTGTGTGTGTGTGGTCACGTGTGTATGTGGTCACGTGTGTGTGTGGTCACGTGTGTGTGTGTGTGTGTGTGTGGGGTCACGTGTGTGTGTGTGTGTGTGTGTGTGTGTGTGTGGTCACGTGTGTATGTGGTCACGTGTGTGTGGGGTCACGTGTGGTCACGTGTGTGTGTGTGTGTGTGTGGGGTCACGTGTGTGTGTGTGTGTGTGTGTGTGTGTGTGGTCACGTGTGTATGTGGTCACGTGTGTGTGTGTGTGTGTGTGTGTGTGTGTGTGTGTGGTCACGTGTGTAGTCACGTGTGTGTGTGTGGTCACGTGTGTGTGTGTGGTCACGTGTGTGTGTGCGCGTGTGTGTGTGGGGGGTCGTGTGTGTGTGTGTGTGTGTGTGTGTGTGTGTGTGTGTGTGTGTGTGTGTGTGTGTGTGTGTGTGGTCATGTGTGTGTGTGTGTGTGGTCACGTGTGTGTGTGTGTGTGTGTGTGTGTGGTCACTGTGTGTGTGTGTGTGGTCACAGTGTGTGTGTGGGGTCACGTGTGTGTGTGTGGGGTCACGTGTGTGTGTGTGTGTGTGGGTGGGGGGGGTCACGTGTGTACGTGAGTGTGGTCACTGTGTGTCAATTCACATGGGATGTGAGATGGTTGTCAACTTGCAAGATATATACAGCGACACGTCGATGTTAAACCAGATCACCTGTTGTCATGCAATCACCGTAATTGTGTGTAAAACGCCATGTTGCTTGCCGAATGGATCAGTAATATAAACGACATGATCGCTTATTAAGACTGTAAACCACTTGCGGTAAGATGCCACCGAGGGGTCCATTTCGTACATTGTTGTACCCGATATACATTGTAGTATTTATGGAATGAAGTAACATCACACGCCAAATTGTGGGAATGCCAGACAGCCCCGTTTTTGATGCATTTATTTTACCTTGAGAATCGGCACCAAATGTTCGTAGTTAAACCGCGATCAGTAATAAACCATCACTGTGTGTGCCTCAGTGATGGGCGATGGTGATTGAGTAGTTTAGGCTTCGTGTGCATTACAGATTAAATAAACGCTGTAACTGTTGTGTGGTTTATACAGGTTGATATCCACACTACAGAGATACTACGGTCATCCTGTATAGTCTGACCCTCTCTGTCCATCCTGTGTGAATAACGTGCTGGTCGTGGCCACATCATGTAAGTTAGATGTTTATTGTTGTACCATAGCATGTAAAAGTGTTATGGGAGGTCATGAGATTGTTATTATAAATTGTTTCATTGATTATAATTACTCTCTTGGGATGATTATGATCTGTCATTGTGTATCTTTCAGATATCCTTGGATGTAAGCTGGTTAACCATCGTTTTTCCCGTTTGATTTACCTTGCCATTGGCAGAACTCCTCAATAAAGCGTTCATCTAGCCGATGAATGTTGTGCCTACTTGTCTATGCGAGTCCTGAAAGACTTCACAAGTAATAATTCTAATGTTTAAACTCACATTTAAGGCTCTCTTATGTTTAATGTCTTTTCTTTACAGGGCATGCTTTAGTTTCTTTACAGGGCATGCTTTATTACAGGACATGTTTTGGTTGTTGAAAGTGTTTTGTAGCTGACAAGTCAGGAGACGACGATGGTTCACGAGCGAGCGGTATTCAATGACAAAGGACGGACTATAACCGAAACGGGCCCGGACTGGGGGGTCGGTGGCCCACGTGGCAGGTGTCGGCCCCCGACATGCGGTGTACATGCCTATTTACAAAGGGCCCCAATGTGCTGCGTGCGCAGGCCTTTAAGAGCCAGCTGTACGTAATTGTGTGTGGTGCTGGCCCGGAAATGTCAAAACGAAGGTTACTGACCTTGAAATGAGATAGAAAATAATGTATAATCAGTTATGAGGTTAGTTAGCCACACAATACCGAAAATTCGGTTTGATTCCGACAACTTTGAATATTTGACCTTTGTGACCTTCAAAGGTCGAAGATTCTGAAATTTGTTGGAAAACTTATATTTCATGATGTATGTGATAATATAAGATCATGTACGATATTTCACCCGATCAGGAAGCGAACAATGTAATAAAACCATCAAAAATCGACTTTTCTAAATTTCGTGACCTTGTGACCTTGACCTTGGGGCGAAAATGAAAAATCGAGCTCCGTGGGGCTAGACACATGACATTGGCCTAACCAAATACCGAAACCCCTGTCAAATTCCACCAACTCCATCGGAGAAGATGTCGCTTGAACTCGATTACCCCCTAAAAAGACATCTTTTTCGGGCGTGGCTCCGCCCACAATGGGCGCAATACGCCCACTCTAGGCAGGACACAACTCGATCATGATATCAACTTCCCACCCAAGTTTCATCCAGACCGGATGATATCATCGGGTAGTTATGCTGCGGACAGACAGACAAACACACACCCATGGCGAATATAGTGGTCACTCTGTTTGATAACTCGTGAATCAATAGTTTATTAAGCCTATACATTATCTATCATTGTAGGACAAATGTACAGGCTGACCATAGATATGTTACAGTCTGGTGAAGAATTTCCCCTTGAGGTTTTTTTTTTGTTTTTTTTGTATACTGAATCGAGGCTCGTGAAAGAGCTTGACAGCCAGGATGAGTAATAACTACTGTGTGTCGTTGTACTCATTGTCATTGACAATGTTCATTGTGCACTTGGTGTTTCACGTTCGATGAACACAGTTAAAACCACTTTTTTGTGAGTTTACACATTAAAGGTCACCTATTTCGAGTGCTTCAATATATTACCCTTGATATTGTTACGTTTGTGGGGGGTAGACGATGATTACATGCATTAGATCCAGGTAGAATTGTATAGGTAGTGTGCTCTGACTGTCATGAAGAAGAAGAAGAAACCCCATGTATCATAAGTCGGGATCAGGTAGACCGTATGTCGTGTAAATGTAAAAGTGTCCCCATGAGAGGGGTGAGGTTATGTTAATTAGTTAGGGATTATGGGTAATGAATCCCCTGTATGTAATTGCCTCTTCTTTGTCCTCTGTTCCTTATGACTTTTGTCCTGGAAGTCCTTGGTGTCCTTGTGCTTTATACTTCTCCCTCCCCCCCCCCCCCCCCCTTCCCACGCCTCCTCCCCCCGGGCCCTCTCCCTTCCACACATCTCCCTGCTCTCGGATGTTGTGTGTGTGTGCTTCCCCTTTTCTCCCCATCTTGTCTTCCGCTCCCTCTTTTTGTGTATTTTGTTTGTCTGGTCGATTTGTTTGTGAAGTTAATGTTAGCTCTTTCACGAGCCTCGATTCAGTATACAAAAAAAAAAAAAAAAAAAAAAAATGACAATGCAGCACACACACAAAGCCAGGCAATAGCACATTAAACGACACTAAATGAAAGCTTACTGTAAACAGGACTTTGAGCACAAACGATGATACCACCGATGGGTGGTCACAAGAGCAGGCAGGTCCGTGAGGTATTTTTGTACATTTTAAATCCATGTCGGTGTGAGTTGATCTTTGCATGTGCGATGACGTCTGGTGGAAGCCGTCCAGGTAAGTTCGTCATTCTCCTTTCCCTTGCGTGTAAAGAACAACGTTATATTTTTGACTGAACGCCTCGGAGCTAAAGCTCGATTGGTCATCCGTCACCCAGGGGTCTTAATCCCGGTGGTGAACACGCAAATATATTGTGTAAATGCCTTTGGATTCAGACTCTGAAAGTTATTGTCCCACTTCACCCCAACTGTCCCACTTAACCCCGTCAATGTCCCAATTCGCCCCAAGGGTGGTCCACTTCACCCCGTTCAAAACATTTTAAACTAGAACAATGTGACTGTGTTGCCAATATGCCTCTGCATAGTCCCACAACGGGTAGATGCCATCACTCTGCATATGTATGGGAGGGGATCACGTTTGTGAAGTTTTGTGTTGATCGGATAAGGTTGGTTTTTCTATCCAAGATGGCTGCTAAACCACGTGACCTATGACATCATCATTTTCAAACTATATGCAACAGTGCTGTTAGATGATATTTGTAAAATTCCGCATCGATAGGGTGAGCGGTTTCAGACATATAATTGTTTTATATTTTCCTTCAATCCAATATGGCTGCCAAACCATGTGAACTATGATGTCATAAATTTAATATTTCAATACAAATAGGTCATAGATCCTGTGCATGCAATTCCAGATTTTTAGGATAAGGAATTCGATTAAAACATTTTTGGCTGGTATACCACTTCACCGATGATGTCATCATTATCATGCTTTTGTTCCCCATTGGGAGTACTTGACAATGTGTTAAGTTTCAAATTTTTCCATTCGGCGGTTTCCGAGAAATGATTTTTAAATTATTTTGCTTTTAATCCAAGGTGGCTGCCATACCACATGGCCTATGACGTCACAATTATCATAAAAACATTCTACATGGGTGTCACTGTCACTAATTACTAATTAGGTGTCACTAATTAGTATCTGTAATTTGATGCTCCAACCTAATGAGCGAAACCAGGTCAGTAACTGTGAGTTTTGCATACACTTGTGATAGTATTTGTTCACGAGTTATCAAACAAAGTGACCACGATATTCGTCATGGGTGTGTCTGTCCGTCCGCAGCATAACTACCCGATGATATCATCCGGTCTTGATGAAACTTGGGTGGGAGGTTGATATCATGATCTAGTTATGTCCTGCCTAGAGTGGGCGTATTGCGCCCATTGTGGGCGGAGCGACGCCCGAAAAGATGTCTTTTTCGGGGGTAATCGAGTTCAAGCTACATCTTCTCCGAGGGGTTTGGTGGAATCTGACAGGGGTTTCGGTATTTGGTTCGGCCAATGTCATGTGTCTGGCCCCATGGAGCTCGATTTTTCATTTTTGCCCCAAGGTCAAGGTCACAAGGTCACAAAATAAATTTTAAAAAGTCGATTTTTGATGGTTTTATTACATTGTTAGCTTCCTGATAGGGTGAAATGTCATACATGATCTTATATTATCACATACATCATGAAATACAAGTTTTTCAACAAATTTCAGAATCTTGGACTTTTCACCTTTGAAGGTCACAAAGGTCAAAGTTTCAAAGTTGTCGGAATCGAACAAAATTTTCGGTATTGTGTAGTTAACTAACCTCATAACTGATTATACATTATTAGTCCCCTCCCAGTGTACACCGGAGGGGACTATAGGTTTGCACTCCGTCCCTCCCTCCGTCTGTCTGTCAGTCTGTCCGTCTGTCAGTCAGTCACGCAAAAGAACAGTTTTCCGGACTTTTTTTTCTAAACTCTCAATGCTAATGATTTAAAACTTGGTACATGGTTTCCTCATGATAAGTTACAGATCAAGTTCGAACTTCACGACGTTTCGATCATTTTTGACAAAGTTATGGCACTTTGAACTTTGGTAATTTCCCCAACAGTTTTCCGGACGACAGACTGCCGGTAGGGGACATGTATTGCAGCGCAATACTCAGAATGCTTGTTTGAATTTAACATCCATAATGACGCACTGCTAGATGGCCCCTCCGGAGGTTGGCAGGCAATGCGGACAGATGTGGCGATGACGTCATGTCGTTCGCTCATTAGGTTGGAGCACCAAATTACAGATACTAATTAGTTACTCCCAACCGCATCCAGGTCGACTCCATATCGTGAGTGGATACCAGAGATAATGTTACCGTGTGGCAGGCGGTGCTTATCGCTCCCAGTAAGGTGCAGCAGCAGCTGTATGGGACACCTTAATGGCGGTTCACCACTGATGGTATGGGGTCGCATGACTTTTATATATATAATGTTGCGAATATGGAATTTGGCCTCCATATCCGCTTGTAAATATTCCCCTATTTTCTCCAATACTCCCCAACTTTCCCCAATCCCCCATTCCCTAGTCCCATTGCATGTAAATAACAATCAGTAGAGCCGACCTTCCCCTTATTCCCCCATTAAATGTCGTGCCCAGGTCCACCGCACCACACGTAGACAACTTTCGGACATCTTCCTAGTTATTCTTATTCTATGTCAGTTAAGGCCTCGTCTCCATTAATTATGACTCTTCGTTGCACCAGAATGTGATTATATGGCATCAGTAGTGAGTTTAGGACCTTTCCCATACCTCCTTCCATCTTCTTCCCCAACAATTACAACAACAACAGAGGAGATGGCGGCGGAGCGGGGGAGGATGCGTCCTCACACCGGCTCGATTAGCTCCAGACCATGCGCTCCACGGGGTTACCACGAAGGGGCTCCTTGTCAGCTCCTCGTCAAGGGCGGAGCCTGGTAAACCCCCCGCACGCACCCAATGAGAAGCAACGTGCCGATTCCACGAGGCGGAGCTAACGAGCCGAGGGCGTGTCACTCCCCGCCGGATATACGCGGCCACGCGCCGGATGTGACGAGAGATGCGCACCCAGCTTGGAGAAGGAAAGCCACCTGCGAGCGCTGAGTCAGATGCGCCCCCCAGCTTGAGCAAACAAGACGCCATCCGAGCGCTGCGACCTCCCCGCATCTCTGGACCGGACCGAGTCGATTCTGACCTTTGAGCCCAGGTGCACCTGGAGCCATCGCTACCCGCCTGTCCTTTCCATCAATCCCCGTGTGAGTGAGCCTTGTCCCGTTTATCTGTCGTCTGTTGGGGTTAATATAAGTGTGTTTAAGTGCCCACCTTCCTATGTTTCCCTCTTGTCCCTGTAATCTAAACCTTCCGCATTATTGTAATAACAACCTTTGAGAACCGTATCCCTGGTGTCGTGTCGTATTAATTCCAGCCGTGTGTCTTCTTTTTCCTTCATTGGTCTAGCATAGCGCGATTAGTCAACGTTCGGGCACAATCGGGTAACTTGTGCAGACGTGGTCATACCATAAAACCGCTCGGTAAATAACATCCAAGCCACGTCTGTAACAATATATATCTATCTATAATTCCAGTAATCTCTGTACGTCTGTACGTTTGTACGTCTGTTTGTCTGTGACCGCTGTTTCTCGACAACCACGGGTCCGATATACTTTTAACTTGCCAGGTATATTGCTGGGGACCCGAGGATGTGCCTTTTCAAGGTTTCATATTAATCGGACAATTACTTACCGAGCTATGTCCAAAAAACGATTCAACCAATCAGAGAGCAGCGAACGATCGCGTGTGCCGAACGTGGAGGACACACTCTGCCTCGGATGGCACATTTGAGAGCGTATTCATTTATTTCACGTTTGCAAACTATGTTGGCGTTAAACTATGTTTTAAAACTAATAAAACCGAATTTGCGATTCATTCGCTTTCCTGCGCGTTTGTGCACGCGATGGCGATTTCTTTACCAAACTCCGGAAGCCGTTCGCTTTGGACCAAACCATTGCATGTAAATAGAGGGGGGGGATTGTCACCGTACTCGCAAGCCGTTCGCTTTGGACCAAACCATTTCATGTAAATAGAGGGGGGGGGATATAATTTTAGATATAGATATAGTACGGGCAATGCCCTAGTATATATATAAATATAAATAATAATCTGCAAATTATCAATATATTGTTGCGGATATGGGATTTGGCCTCTATCCATATCCGCTTGTAAATATTCCCCTATTTCCCCAATACTCCCCAACTATCCCCAATCCCCCATTCCCTAGTCCCATTGCCTGTAAATAACACTCTGTAGAACCGACCTTCCCCTTTTTCCCCCATTAAATGTCGTGCCCAGGGCCACCGCATCTCACGTAGACAACTTTCGGACATCTTGCTAGTTATTCTTAGTCTATGTCAGTTAAGGACTCGTTTCCATTAATTCTGACTCTTCGTTGCACCAGAATGTGATTATATGGCACCAGTAGTGAGTTTAGGACCTTCCCATACCTCCTCCCATCTTCTTCCCCAAACAACAACTACAACAACAACTACAACAACTACAACAACGGCGCGCGCGGGGAGTGTGCGTCCTCACTCCGGCTCGGTTAGCCGCCATTACCCATGTGCGCCGACGGGGTTACCACGAAGGGGCTGCCTGTCGGCCCCTCGTCAAGGGCGGAGCCGGTAACCCCCCGCACCCAATGAGAAGCAACGGGCCGATTCCATCTGGGGCGGAGCTAACGAGCCGAGGGCGTGTCGCTCCCCGCCGGAGATACGCAGCGACTTACCGGATGTGAAGTCAGATGCGCCTGAACTACGGAGAGCAAAGGACGCCACCCCCAGCGCGACGATACCTCCCCGCATCTTTGGACCGGACCGGGTCGATTCTGTCCTTGAGCCAAGAGTGCACCTTGAGCCATCGACTGCCCGCTTTCCTTGCCATCAATCCCCGTGTGAGTCAGTTTTGTCCTGTTTATCTGTGGTCTGTCGGGAATAAGATAAGTGTGTCTAAGTGCCTATCTTTCTATGCTGTCCCTCTCATTCCTGTAATCTAACCTTCCGCCATATTATAACCTCCTCCGGAGGTCTTGAGAACCGTATCCCTGGTGTCGTGTCATTTTAATCCCAGCCGTTGTGTCCTTTTCCTTCATTGATCTAGCGTAGCGCGGCTCGGCCAAGGTTCGAGTATAATCGGGTAACTTGTGCGGACACGGCGGCCATTCCGCTCGGCCCACCATAACATCAAAGTCGTGTCTGTAACAATCGGTGTCAGGAGTGTCGGATTCGGACCTGGGACTAAATTCATTTAGCCCAAATTTTGGAACACCAAGTGTACCATTAGGGTAACATTTTGGTGTTGGGAAGTAGAATTCGATCCGGAGCGCGTTTTACGCGCTCGAAATTATAACAGCGAAATTTGATTGTGTTTTACAAAATATAAAAACCCGAATTTTGAAAGTCACGCTATGGCAGACCAAGTCGGCTGGGGTCCGGTAGAGGAGAGTGAGGCAGGGTCGGTCCAGGACCAAATTGAGGGACGTGAGGAGAGCGAAGCAGTGAGGGTAGCCGACGCACAAAATAGCGTCGTTGCGCCCGACGTTGCGGGCGCGCAAAATGGCGCCTCGCTGGTCACGGCGACCGCGCCCGCGACCGTGGCAGCGCCCCTGGTGGATTCGAACCTTTTCCTCCTGCAAATGAGGGCCTTTATGGAACAAATGGGTGAGCGATTAGAGGGCCAAATGGGGGTAATGAGGGACGAAGCGAGGGGTACTGGTGAGGGATTAGACAATAATTTTAAGGGATTAGACAAGAAATTTGGGAAATTAGACGATAGATTAGGGGAAATACAGGAGGGGTTAATGGGGGTAGAAAACAGAATGGCCGCTCAAGAGAATCAAATGGAAGGGATGCAAAAGGGGTTAGAGGGGTTAGAAAACAGGATGGAAGGCAAATTGAAGGACATGAGGGACCAAGCGGAAAGGGAAGTTAAACAAATGGGGCAGCAGATAGAGGGGGTCAGAATGGGGGTAGAAACCAAACTGGATGCTCACAGGGAGGAAATGGAGCAGATGAGGGTGGCATCTGGGCAGGAGATGCAAGTGATGGGAGAGGAGATCAGGAGAGGAGTGAGTGAGGAGGTCGGAGGAGTGCGCGAGGAGGTGAGGCACTGTAAGGAGCACATGGAGAAGGAGGTGAGAAAGGGGACTGTAAAATTGCAAGGGGGCATAGAGGACCTGACGCAGGAGGTGGAGCAGCTAACAGAGGGACAAAAAGAACGAACGGACCAGGTAAAGAAGAACACAGCGGTAATAGGAGGGTTAAAAGCGACACAAAATGACCTAAAAAATGACTTGGTAGCGACGAAGAGGGAATGTCAGATGGTACGTGAGGGATTGACAACGAGGTTGGACGAGGTGGTAGAGGTAATGGAGACGAAGGACCGGCAGGTGAGGACGCACATGGAAACGGTCAAGGTAGCCTTGGAGGACGAGCTTGAGGAGACGTACCGGGGAATAAAGGAGGTGAAGCAGAAATTAGAAGAAGTGGAAGAAGGGGTGAGCGAAATTAAGAAGCGACGGAGAGGGGATAAGAAAGAGATAAAAGAGGAGATAAAAGAATTGGTCCAAAGTCTGTGTTTGGATCGTGATGATGTGCTCATTAACCGGATGAGGGATTCGCAGGTGATGGAGGAGAAGCGAAGAGGAAGAGGACCCGGTGTAAGTGGTGACCAATATGGTCGTGCGTATGATGCGCCAGGGGATTTAATAAGCTTGGGGGTCGAGATGGACCCGGGTGTTCGTGAGAGGCCGTTGGTGAAGTGTGCGACAGGTCTGGTGTGCGAAAAAGGAGGTGTGTGAGGAAGTCCGACTCTGGGGTGTGTGAGGAAAAAGTGCGTGCCAAGGAGTGAGGGTGCTGGCGAGAATGAGTCGGTCGTAGCGCGTGTGCGAGGGAGCACATGGAAGCGCGGTGTGGTAAGTGTTACAGAGGGTGTGACGGGAGAGTGTGCGCAAGAAAGGTGTGTGACGGACAGGTGCATGGGGAAAGAGTGCGCTGTCAAAGGCAAGGAAGAATGCACACCTGTGGTGAGTGTTACAGAGGGTGTAACGGGAGAGTGTGCGCGAGAAAGGTGTGTGACGGACAGGTGCATGAGGAAAGAGTGCGCTGTCAAGAGTAAGGGTGAGTGCGCTGTCAAGAATGGAGGTGAGAGTAGTGAGAGTGACACGGAGCGTGAGTTGGTTGTGACAGGTGAGAAAGGAAGCACACCTGGAATGGTAGAGCGTGAGTGGGAATGCACGCTGGAATTGGTAGTGAGGCACGTGGTTGGGTGTGCGAAGGAGAGCACACCTGTGATTGTCACAGAGGAGGTGACAGAGGAGGGGCGCGAAGAGGTGTGTTGGTGAGGTGTGCGACCAACGAATGTGTGCCAAAGTGTTCGGTGGTCAGGTGTGTGACCAAGGCTGTGAGTGGAATGGGTGTACCTGGGTGTGTAAGGAAAGGTACGAGGAGCATGGAAACGGCTGGATGTGTGAGCAAGGAACGGGCTGCGGGGTGTAAGCGTCCAGGTGAAGCATCGACGGTAACCGGTTTAGAGGTTAGAGCGACTTTTAGCCGAGTCGGGCCCTCGGTGCGTGCTGGGCCTCGCTTTGAACGGCCGCGTCCGTGCTCCACTAGGCGGAGCGGGCAGCCCGATAGAAAGGGTCGTCATGGCGACCACTTTTTGTTGAGGCAGTCCGGCAGGTCGAGATCGGGACATTGGATGGCTCCACGCCGAGATGGTGCGTGGGATCTCGGCCCGGGTAAGCCCCCGTCCCTGCACCGAGTGCTGGACGCATCCAGCCGCTGGCACAGAACAACCCGCATTCATGGCTTGGCTTTACGAAGCCGGGCTTTGGACAGGAATTGGCGCACCGAGAGGCATTAGTGAGTAGACTGGGTGATGAGGTTAGTGTTTTGGACCCAAAATTAGAGAAAAACAAAATTTGATGATTGGCAAGGGATTGGCAGTAGTGATTGGCAGATGATGGGTAGTGATTGGCCAAATTTTTGATTTGTTGAAATTTGATGTGCAAAATTGGTAGTGAGCGATGGGCCCGGTGGGTAAGGGTGGCATCCCTGCCACCCTTCCCATGGTGGGGCAAAGGAGCAATAGATTATGGGGTGTATGGCAGTGAAAACTAGCCCGGGTGGGTTAGGTTATATTGTTAGGGATCTAGCGAAGATTGACATTAGGTGACGTTAAGTTTAGTTAGTGACTGATACCTGTAGTGGGGACGCAGGTAGTTTAGTGTGGATGATAATGACGTGGG